>NW_022990313.1:0-600000 GCF_902827175.1 Gymnodraco acuticeps
TGCGGGCATCGATCCCGCTACCTCTCGCATGCTAAGCGAGAGCTCTACCATTGAGCTAATTCCCCTATACAACAATTGCCTCTTGTAGTACTTCTAAGTTGTTTTCTCCAACTCTCCTCCATGCCATTCTTTCGAGGGCCGACATAAACACTCTGAATCTTGACCTGGGCTCTTACGTATACTGGAAAACTGGTGAAAACAGGACGAGGTGGCCGAGTGGTTAAGGCGATGGACTGCTAATCCATTGTGCTCTGCACGCGTGGGTTCGAATCCCATCCTCGTCGTAGTAAGGTTTAGTTCAATGAACGCTGCTGCAATATGGCAAAAAGCCAGCGATTTCGGACTTCAGCACACCAGGTAAACTGAACAAAAGAGAGTTGAGGCCACCGAAAAACCAGGCGGAATGCTCTCCTTGTTTTGACAAGTCAGTTGTGGGCTACCTGTCCTTCCATAATGCCATGTTCTCAATTACCATATTGTTGGCTTGTAAGTGAGGAAATCGTTGTTAGACTTTGTGGTCTCGTTAACATTCCAAACCAGGTTGGCTGGAAAAGTTGAACAGTATGAGTCTGATCATCCAGCAAATATCTTAAATCTTACAGTTTTTTACCTTCTATTTCCTGAACTGAAATACTAAAGTTTTGTGGAGAATGCGGGCATCGATCCCGCTACCTTCTCGCATGCTAAGCGAGCGCTCTACCATTTTGAGCTAATTCCCCTATACAACAATGCTCTTGTTTCGACAAGTCTGTTGTGGGCTACCTGTCCTTCCATAATGCCAACGTTCGTAATTACCATATTGTTGGCTTGTAAGTGAGGAAAATCGTTGTTAGACTTTGTGGTCTCGTTAACATTCCAAACCAGGTTGGCTGGAAAAGTTGAACAGTATGAGTCTGATCATCCAGCAAATATCTTACAGTTTTTACCTTCTATTTCCTGAACTGAAATACTAAAGTTTTGTGGAGAATGCGGGCATCGATCCCGCTACCTCTCGCATGCTAAGCGAGCACTCTACCATTTGAGCTAATTCCCCTATACAACAATGCTCTTGTAGTACTTCTAAGTTGTTTTCTCCAACTCTCCTCCATGCCATTCCTTTCGAGGGCCTACATAAACACTCTGAATCTTGACCTGGCTCTTACGTATACTGGAAAACTGGTGAAAACAGGACGAGGTGGCCGAGTGGTTAAGGCGATGGACTGCTAATCCATTGTGCTCTGCACGCGTGGGTTCGAATCCCATCCTCGTCGTAGTAAAGTTTAGTTCAATGAACCTGCTGCAATATGGCAAAAAGCCAGCGATTGCGACTTCAGCACACCAGGTAAACTGAACAAAAGAGAGTTGAGGCACCGAAAAACCAGGCGGAATGCTCTCCTTGTTTTGACAAGTCAGTTGTGGGCTACCTGTCCTTCCATAATGCCATGTTCTCAATTACCATATTGTTGGCTTGTAAGTGAGAACATCGTTGTTAGACTTTGTGGTCTCGTTAACATTCCAAACCAGGTTGGCTGGAAAAGTTGAACAGTATGAGTCTGATCATCCAGCAAATATCTTAAATCTTACAGTTTTTACCTTCTATTTCCTGAACTGAAATACTAAAGTTTTGTGGAGAATGCGGGCATCGATCCCGCTACCTCTCGCATGCTAAGCGAGCGCTCTACCATTTGAGCTAATTCCCCTATACAACAATGCTCTTGTAGTACTTCTAAGTTGTTTTCTCCAACTCTCCTCCATGCTTTTCGAGGGCCGACATAAACACTCTGAATCTTGACCTGGCTCTTACGTATACTGGAAAACTGGTGAAAAGCAGGACGAGGTGGCCGAGTGGTTAAGGCGATGGACTGCTAATCCATTGTGCTCTGCACGCGTGGGTTCGAATCCCATCCTCGTCGTAGTAAAGTTTAGTTCAATGAACCTGCTGCAATATGGCAAAAAGCCAGCGATTTCGGCTTCAGCACACCAGGTAAACTGAACAAAAGAGAGTTGAGGCCACCGAAAAACCAGGCGGAATGCTCTCCTTGTTTTGACAAGTCAGTTGTGGGCTACCTGTCCTTCCATAATGCCATTTTCTCAATTACCATATGTTGGCTTGTAAGTGAGGAAATCGTTGTTAGACTTTGTGGTCTCGTTAACATTCCAAACCAGGTTGGCTGGAAAAGTTGAACAGTATGAGTCTGATCATCCAGCAAATATCTTAAATCTTACAGTTTTTACCTTCTATTTCCTGAACTGAAATACTAACGTTTTGTGGAGAATGCGGGTATCGATCCGCTACCTCTCGCATGCTAAGCGAGCGCTCTACCATTTGAGCTAATTCCCCTATACAACAATGCTCTTGTTTCGACAAGTCTGTTGTGGGCTACCTGTCCTTCCATAATGCAACGTTCGTAATTACCATATTGTTGGCTTGTAAGTGAGGAAATCGTTGTTAGACTTTGTGGTCTCGTTAACATTCCAAACCAGGTTGGCTGGAAAAGTTGAACAGTATGAGTCTGATCATCCAGCAAATATCTTAAATCTTACAGTTTTTACCTTCTATTTCCTGAACTGAAATACTAAAGTTTTGTGGAGAATGCGGGCATCGATCCCGCTACCTCTCGCATGCTAAGCGAGCAGCTCTACCATTTGAGCTAATTCCCCTATACAACAATGCTCTTGTAGTACTTCTAAGTTGTTTTCTCCAACTCTCCTCCATGCCATTCTTTCGAGGGCCGACATAAACACTCTGAATCTTGACCTGGGTCTTACGTATACTGGAAAACTGGTGAAAAGCAGGACGAGGTGGCCGAGTGGTTAAGGCGATGGACTGCTAATCCATTGTGCTCTGCACGCGTGGGTTCGAATCCCATCCTCGTCGTAGTAAGGTTTAGTTCAATGAAGCTGCTGCAATATGGCAAAAAGCCAGCGATTTCGGCTTCAGCACACCAGGTAAACTGAACAAAAGACAGTTGAGGCCACCGAAAAACCAGGCGGAATGCTCTCCTTGTTTTGACAAGTCAGTTGTGGGCTACCTGTCCTTCCATAATGCCATTTTCTCAATTACCATATTGTTGGCTTGTAAGTGAGGAAATCGTTGTTAGACTTTGTGGTCTCGTTAACATTCCAAACCAGGTTGGCTGGAAAAGTTGAACAGTATGAGTCTGATCATCCAGCAAATATCTTAAATCTTACAGTTTTTACCTTCTATTTCCTGAACTGAAATACTAAAGTTTTGTGGAGAATGCGGGCATCGATCCCGCTACCTCTCGCATGCTAAGCGAGCGCTCTACCATTTGAGCTAATTCCCCTATACAACAATGCTCTTGTTTCGACAAGTCTGTTGTGGGCTACCTGTCCTTCCATAATGCCACGTTCGTAATTACCATATTGTTGGCTTGTAAGTGAGGAAATCGTTGTTAGACTTTGTGGTCTCGTTAACATTCCAAACCAGGTTGGCTGGAAAAGTTGAACAGTATGAGTCTGATCATCCAGCAAATATCTTAAATCTTACAGTTTTTACCTTCTATTTCCTGAACTGAAATACTAAAGTTTTGTGGAGAATGCGGGCATCGATCCCGCTACCTCTCGCATGCTAAGCGAGCACTCTACCATTTGAGCTAATTCCCCTATACAGCAATGCTCTTGTAGTACTTCTAAGTTGTTTTCTCCAACTCTCCTCCATGCCATTCTTTTCGAGGGCCGACATAAACACTCTGAATCTTGACCTGGGTCTTACGTATACTGGAAAACTGGTGAAAGCAGGACGAGGTGGCCGAGTGGTTAAGGCGATGGACTGCTAATCCATTGTGCTCTGCACGCGTGGGTTCGAATCCCATCCTCGTCGTAGTAAGGTTTAGTTCAATGAAGCTGCTGCAATATGGCAAAAAGCCAGCGATTTCGGCTTCAGCACACCAGGTAAACTGAACAAAAGACAGTTGAGGCCACCGAAAAACCAGGCGGAATGCTCTCCTTGTTTTGACAAGTCAGTTGTGGGCTACCTGTCCTTCCATAATGCCATTTTCTCAATTACCATATTGTTGGCTTGTAAGTGAGGAAATCGTTGTTAGACTTTGTGGTCTCGTTAACATTCCAAACCAGGTTGGCTGGAAAAGTTGAACAGTATGAGTCTGATCATCCAGCAAATATATTAAATCTTACAGTTTTTACCTTCTATTTCCTGAACTGAAATACTAACGTTTTGTGGAGAATGCGGGTATCGATCCCGCTACCTCTCGCATGCTAAGCGAGCGCTCTACCATTTGAGCTAATTCCCCTATACAACAATGCTCTTGTAGTACTTCTAAGTTGTTTTCTCCAACTCTCCTCCATGCCATTCCTTTCGAGGGCCTACATAAACACTCTGAATCTTGACCTGGCTCTTACGTATACTGGAAAACTGGTGAAAACAGGACGAGGTGGCCGAGTGGTTAAGGCGATGGACTGCTAATCCATTGTGCTCTGCACGCGTGGGTTCGAATCCCATCCTCGTCGTAGTAAAGTTTAGTTCAATGAACCTGCTGCAATATGGCAAAAAGCCAGCGATTTCGACTTCAGCACACCAGGTAAACTGAACAAAAGAGAGTTGAGGCCACCGAAAAACCAGGCGGAATGCTCTCCTTGTTTTGACAAGTCAGTTGTGGGCTACCTGTCCTTCCATAATGCCACGTTCCTAATTACCATAGTGTTGGCTTGTAAGTGAGGAAATCGTTGTTAGACTTTGTGGTCTCGTTAACATTCCAAACCAGGTTGGCTGGAAAAGTTGAACAGTATGAGTCTGATCATCCAGCAAATATCTTAAATCTTACAGTTTTTACCTTCTATTTCCTGAACTGAAATACTAAAGTTTTGTGGAGAATGCGGGCATCGATCCCGCTACCTCTCGCATGCTAAGCGAGCGCTCTACCATTTGAGCTAATTCCCCTATACAACAATGCTCTTGTAGTACTTCTAAGTTGTTTTCTCCAACTCTCCTCCATGCTTTTCGAGGGCCGACATAAACACTCTGAATCTTGACCTGGGCTCTTACGTATACTGGAAAACTGGTGAAAGCAGGACGAGGTGGCCGAGTGGTTAAGGCGATGGACTGCTAATCCATTGTGCTCTGCACGCGTGGGTTCGAATCCCATCCTCGTCGTAGTAAGGTTTAGTTCAATGAAGCTGCTGCAATATGGCAAAAAGCCAGCGATTTCGGCTTCAGCACACCAGGTAAACTGAACAAAAGACAGTTGAGGCCACCGAAAAACCAGGCGGAATGCTCTCCTTGTTTTGACAAGTCAGTTGTGGGCTACCTGTCCTTCCATAATGCCATTTTCTCAATTACCATATTGTTGGCTTGTAAGTGAGGAAATCGTTGTTAGACTTTGTGGTCTCGTTAACATTCCAAACCAGGTTGGCTGGAAAAGTTGAACAGTATGAGTCTGATCATCCAGCAAATATCTTAAATCTTACAGTTTTTACCTTCTATTTCCTGAACTGAAATACTAACGTTTTGTGGAGAATGCGGGTATCGATCCCGCTACCTCTCGCATGCTAAGCGAGCGCTCTACCATTTGAGCTAATTCCCCTATACAACAATGCTCTTGTAGTACTTCTAAGTTGTTTTCTCCAACTCTCCTCCATGCCATTCCTTTCGAGGGCCTACATAAACACTCTGAATCTTGACCTGGCTCTTACGTATACTGGAAAACTGGTGAAAACAGGACGAGGTGGCCGAGTGGTTAAGGCGATGGACTGCTAATCCATTGTGCTCTGCACGCGTGGGTTCGAATCCCATCCTCGTCGTAGTAAAGTTTAGTTCAATGAACCTGCTGCAATATGGCAAAAAGCCAGCGATTTCGACTTCAGCACACCAGGTAAACTGAACAAAAGAGAGTTGAGGCACCGAAAAACCAGGCGGAATGCTCTCCTTGTTTTGACAAGTCAGTTGTGGGCTACCTGTCCTTCCATAATGCCATTTTCTCAATTACCATATTGTTGGCTTGTAAGTGAGGAAATCGTTGTTAGACTTTGTGGTCTCGTTAACATTCCAAACCAGGTTGGCTGGAAAAGTTGAACAGTATGAGTCTGATCATCCAGCAAATATCTTAAATCTTACAGTTTTTACCTTCTATTTCCTGAACTGAAATACTAAAGTTTTGTGGAGAATGCGGGCATCGATCCCGCTACCTCTCGCATGCTAAGCGAGCACTCTACCATTTGAGCTAATTCCCCTATACAACAATGCTCTTGTAGTACTTCTAAGTTGTTTTCTCCAACTCTCCTCCATGCCATTCCTTTCGAGGGCCTACATAAACACTCTGAATCTTGACCTGGCTCTTACGTATACTGGAAAACTGGTGAAAAGCAGGACGAGGTGGCCGAGTGGTTAAGGCGATGGACTGCTAATCCATTGTGCTCTGCACGCGTGGGTTCGAATCCCATCCTCGTCGTAGTAAGGTTTAGTTCAATGAACCTGCTGCAATATGGCAAAAAGCCAGCGATTTCGACTTCAGCACACCAGGTAAACTGAACAAAAGAGAGTTGAGGCCACCGAAAAACCAGGCGGAATGCTCTCCTTGTTTTGACAAGTCAGTTGTGGGCTACCTGTCCTTCCATAATGCCATGTTCTCAATTACCATATTGTTGGCTTGTAAGTGAGAACATCGTTGTTAGACTTTGTGGTCTCGTTAACATTCCAAACCAGGTTGGCTGGAAAAGTTGAACAGTATGAGTCTGATCATCCAGCAAATATCTTAAATCTTACAGTTTTTACCTTCTATTTCCTGAACTGAAATACTAAAGTTTTGTGGAGAATGCGGGCATCGATCCCGCTACCTCTCGCATGCTAAGCGAGCGCTCTACCATTTGAGCTAATTCCCCTATACAACAATGCTCTTGTAGTACTTCTAAGTTGTTTTCTCCAACTCTCCTCCATGCTTTTCGAGGGCCGACATAAACACTCTGAATCTTGACCTGGGTCTTACGTATACTGGAAAACTGGTGAAAGCAGGACGAGGTGGCCGAGTGGTTAAGGCGATGGACTGCTAATCCATTGTGCTCTGCACGCGTGGGTTCGAATCCCATCCTCGTCGTAGTAAGGTTTAGTTCAATGAAGCTGCTGCAATATGGCAAAAAGCCAGCGATTTCGGCTTCAGCACACCAGGTAAACTGAACAAAAGACAGTTGAGGCCACCGAAAAACCAGGCGGAATGCTCTCCTTGTTTTGACAAGTCAGTTGTGGGCTACCTGTCCTTCCATAATGCCATTTTCTCAATTACCATATTGTTGGCTTGTAAGTGAGGAAATCGTTGTTAGACTTTGTGGTCTCGTTAACATTCCAAACCAGGTTGGCTGGAAAAGTTGAACAGTATGAGTCTGATCATCCAGCAAATATCTTAAATCTTACAGTTTTTACCTTCTATTTCCTGAACTGAAATACTAAAGTTTTGTGGAGAATGCGGGCATCGATCCCGCTACCTCTCGCATGCTAAGCGAGCGCTCTACCATTTGAGCTAATTCCCCTATACAACAATGCTCTTGTTTCGACAAGTCTGTTGTGGGCTACCTGTCCTTCCATAATGCCACGTTCGTAATTACCATATTGTTGGCTTGTAAGTGAGGAAATCGTTGTTAGACTTTGTGGTCTCGTTAACATTCCAAACCAGCTTGGCTGGAAAAGTTGAACAGTATGAGTCTGATCATCCAGCAAATATCTTAAATCTTACAGTTTTTACCTTCTATTTCCTGAACTGAAATACTAAAGTTTTGTGGAGAATGCGGGCATCGATCCCGCTACCTCTCGCATGCTAAGCGAGCGCTCTACCATTTGAGCTAATTCCCCTATACAACAATGCTCTTGTAGTACTTCTAAGTTGTTTTCTCCAACTCTCCTCCATGCCATTCTTTTCGAGGGCCGACATAAACACTCTGAATCTTGACCTGGCTCTTACGTATACTGGAAAACTGGTGAAAAGCAGGACGAGGTGGCCGAGTGGTTAAGGCGATGGACTGCTAATCCATTGTGCTCTGCACGCGTGGGTTCGAATCCCATCCTCGTCGTAGTAAGGTTTAGTTCAATGAAGCTGCTGCAATATGGCAAACAGCCAGCGATTTCGGCTTCAGCACACCAGGTAAACTGAACAAAAGAGAGTTGAGGTACCGAAAAACCAGGCGGAATGCTCTCCTTGTTTTGACAAGTCAGTTGTGGTCTACCTGTCCTTCCATAATGCCATGTTCCCAATTACCATAATGTTGGCTTGTAAGTGAGGAAATCTTTGTTAGACTTTGTGGTCTCGTTAACATTCCAAACCAGGTTGGCTGGAAAAGTTGAACAGTATGAGTCTGATCATCCAGCAAATATCTTAAATCTTACAGTTTTTACCTTCTATTTCCTGAACTGAAATACTAAAGTTTTGTGGAGAATGCGGGCATCGATCCCGCTACCTCTCGCATGCTAAGCGAGCACTCTACCATTTGAGCTAATTCCCCTATACAACAATGCTCTTGTTTCGACATGTCTGTTGTGGGCTACCTGTCCTTCCATAAAACCATGTTCCCAATTACCATATTGTTGGCTTGTAAGTGAGGAAATCGTTGTTAGACTTTGTGGTCTCGCTATCAGGTTGGCTGGACAAGTTTAACATCCAGCAAATATCTTAAATCTTACAGTTTTTACCTTCTATTTCCTGAACTGAAATACTAAAGTTTTGTGGAGAATGCGGGCATCGATCCCGCTACCTCTCGCATGCTAAGCGAGCGCTCTACCATTTGAGCTAATTCCCCGATACAACAATGCTCTTGTTTCGACAAGTCTGTTGTGGGCTACCTGTCCTTCCATAATGCCATGTTCCCAATTACCATATTGTTGGCTTGTAAGTGAGGAAATCGTTGTTAGACTTTGTGGTCTCGCTATCAGGTTGGCTGGACAAGTTTAACATCCAGCAAATATCTTAAATCTTACAGTTTTTACCTTCTATTTCCTGAACTGAAATACTAAAGTTTTGTGGAGAATGCGGTCATCGATCCCGCTACCTCTCGCATGCTAAGCGAGCGCTCTACCATTTGAGCTAATTCCCCTATACAACAATGCTCTTGTAGTACTTCTAAGTTGTTTTCTCCAACTCTCCTCCATGCCATTCTTTTCGAGGGCCGACATAAACACTCTGAATCTTGACCTGGCTCTTACGTTTACTGGAAAACTGGTGAAAACAGGACGAGGTGGCCGAGTGGTTAAGGCGATGGACTGCTAATCCATTGTGCTCTGCACGCGTGGGTTCGAATCCCATCCTTGTCGTAGTAAGGTTTAGTTCAATGAAGCTGCTGCAATATGGCAAACAGCCAGCGATTTCGGCTTCAGCACACCAGGTAAACTGAACAAAAGACAGTTTAGGCACCGAAAAACCAGGCGGAATGCTCTCCTTGTTTTGACAAGTCAGTTGTGGTCTACCTGTCCTTCCATAATGCCATGTTCCCAATTACCATAATGTTGGCTTGTAAGTGAGGAAATCGTTGTTAGACTTTGTGGTCTCGTTAACATTCCAAACCAGGTTGGCTGGAAAAGTTGAACAGTATGAGTCTGATCATCCAGCAAATATCTTAAATCTTACAGTTTTTACCTTCTATTTCCTGAACTGAAATACTAAAGTTTTGTGGAGAATGCGGGCATCGATCCCGCTACCTCTCGCATGCTAAGCGAGCGATCTACCATTTGAGCTAATTCCCCGATACAACAATGCTCTTGTTTCGACAAGTCTGTTGTGGGCTACCTGTCCTTCCATAATGCCATGTTCCCAATTACCATATTGTTGGCTTGTAAGTGAGGAAATCGTTGTTAGACTTTGTGGTCTCGCTATCAGGTTGGCTGGACAAGTTTAACATCCAGCAAATATCTTAAATCTTACAGTTTTTACCTTCTATTTCCTGAACTGAAATACTAAAGTTTTGTGGAGAATGCGGTCATCGATCCCGCTACCTCTCGCATGCTAAGCGAGCGCTCTACCATTTGAGCTAATTCCCCTATACAACAATGCTCTTGTAGTACTTCTAAGTTGTTTTCTCCAACTCTCCTCCATGCCATTCTTTTCGAGGGCCGACATAAACACTCTGAATCTTGACCTGGCTCTTACGTTTACTGGAAAACTGGTGAAAACAGGACGAGGTGGCCGAGTGGTTAAGGCGATGGACTGCTAATCCATTGTGCTCTGCACGCGTGGGTTCGAATCCCATCCTCGTCGTAGTAAGGTTTAGTTCAATGAAGCTGCTGCAATATGGCAAAAAGCCAGCGATTTCGGCTTCAGCACACCAGGTAAACTGAACAAAAGAGAGTTGAGGCCACCGAAAAACCAGGCGGAATGCTCTCCTTGTTTTGACAAGTCAGTTGTGGTCTACCTGTTAATGCCACGTTCCTAATTACCATATTGTTGGCTTGTAAGTGAGGAAATCGTTGTTAGACTTTGTGGTCTCGTTAACATTCCAAACCAGGTTGGCTGGAAAAGTTGAACAGTATGAGTCTGATCATCCAGCAAATATCTTAAATCTTACAGTTTTTACCTTCTATTTCCTGAACTGAAATACTAAAGTTTTGTGGAGAATGCGGGCATCGATCCCGCTACCTCTCGCATGCTAAGCGAGCACTCTACCATTTGAGCTAATTCCCCTATACAACAATGCTCTTGTAGTACTTCTAAGGTGTTTTCTCCAACTCTCCTCCATAGCATTATTTTCGAGGGCCGACATAAACACTCTGAATCTTGACCTGGCTCTTACGTTTACTGGAAAAATGGTGAAAACAGGACGAGGTGGCTGAGTGGTTAAGGCGATGGACTGCTAATCCATCGTGCTCTGCAGGCGTGGGTTCGAATCCCATCCTCGTCGTAGTAAGGTTTAGTTCAATGAAGCTGCTGCAATATGGCAAAAAATCCAGCGATTTCGGCTTCAGCACACCAGGTAAACTGAACAAAAGACAGTTGAGGCCACCGAAAAACCAGGCGGAATGCTCTCCTTGTTTTGACAAGTCAGTTGTGGGCTACCTGTCCTTCCATAATGCCACGTTCCTAATTACCATAGTGTTGGCTTGTAAGTGAGGAAATCGTTGTTAGACTTTGTGGTCTCGTTAACATTCCAAACCAGGTTGGCTGGAAAAGTTGAACAGTATGAGTCTGATCATCCAGCAAATATCTTAAATCTTACAGTTTTTACCTTCTATTTCCTGAACTGAAATACTAAAGTTTTGTGGAGAATGCAGGCATCGATCCCGCTACCTCTCGCATGCTAAGCGAGCGCTCTACCATTTGAGCTAATTCCCCTATACAACAATGCTCTTGTAGTACTTCTAAGGTGTTTTCTCCAACTCTCCTCCATAGCATTATTTCCGAGGGCCGACATAAGCACTCTGAATCTTGACCTGGCTCTTACGTTTACTGGAAAACTGGTGAAAACAGGACGAGGTGGCTGAGTGGTTAAGGCGATGGACTGCTAATCCATTGTGCTCTGCAGGCGTGGGTTCGAATCCCATCCTTGTCGTAGTAAGGTTTAGTTCAATGAAGCTGCTGCAATATGGAAAAAAGCCAGCGATTTCGGCTTCAGCACACCAGGTAAACTGAACAAAAGACAGTTGAGGCCACCGAAAAACCAGGCGGAATGCTCTCCTTGTTTTGACAAGTCAGTTGTGGGCTACCTGTCCTTCCATAATGCCATGTTCTCAATTACCATAATGTTGGCTTGTAATTGAGGAAATCGTTGTTAGACTTTGTGGTCTCGTTAACATTCCAAACCAGGTTGGCTGGAAAAGTTGAACAGTATGAGTCTGATCATCCAGCAAATATCTTAAATCTTACAGTTTTTACCTTCTATTTCCTGAACTGAAATACTAAAGTTTTGTGGAGAATGCGGGCATCGATCCCGCTACCTCTCGCATGCTAAGCGAGCGCTCTACCATTTGAGCTAATTCCCCTATACAACAATCCTCTTGTAGTACTTCTAAGTTGTTTTCTCCAACTCTCCTCCATGCCATTCCTTTCGAGGGCCTACATAAACACTCTGAATCTTGACCTGGCTCTTACGTATACTGGAAAACTGGTGGAAACAGAATGAGGTGGCCGAGTGGTTAAGGCGATGGACTGCTAATCCATTGTGCTCTGCAAGCGTAGGTTCGAATCCCATCCTCGTCGTAGTAAAGTTTAGTTCAATGAACCTGCTGCAATATGGCAAAAAGCCAGCGATTTCGGCTTCAGCACACCAGGTAAACTGAACAAAAGAGAGTTGAGGTACCGAAAAACCAGGCGGAATGCTCTCCTTGTTTTGACAAGTCAGTTGTGGTCTACCTGTCCTTCCATAATGCCATGTTCCCAATTACCATAATGTTGGCTTGTAAGTGAGGAAATCTTTGTTAGACTTTGTGGTCTCGTTAACATTCCAAACCAGGTTGGCTGGAAAAGTTGAACAGTATGAGTCTGATCATCCAGCAAATATCTTAAATCTTACAGTTTTTACCTTCTATTTCCTGAACTGAAATACTAAAGTTTTGTGGAGAATGCGGGCATCGATCCCGCTACCTCTCGCATGCTAAGCGAGCACTCTACCATTTGAGCTAATTCCCCTATACAACAATGCTCTTGTTTCGACATGTCTGTTGTGGGCTACCTGTCCTTCCATAAAACCATGTTCCCAATTACCATATTGTTGGCTTGTAAGTGAGGAAATCGTTGTTAGACTTTGTGGTCTCGCTATCAGGTTGGCTGGACAAGTTTAACATCCAGCAAATATCTTAAATCTTACAGTTTTTACCTTCTATTTCCTGAACTGAAATACTAAAGTTTTGTGGAGAATGCGGGCATCGATCCCGCTACCTCTCGCATGCTAAGCGAGCGCTCTACCATTTGAGCTAATTCCCCGATACAACAATGCTCTTGTTTCGACAAGTCTGTTGTGGGCTACCTGTCCTTCCATAATGCCATGTTCCCAATTACCATATTGTTGGCTTGTAAGTGAGGAAATCGTTGTTAGACTTTGTGGTCTCGCTATCAGGTTGGCTGGACAAGTTGAACATCCAGCAAATATCTTAAATCTTACAGTTTTTACCTTCTATTTCCTGAACTGAAATACTAAAGTTTTGTGGAGAATGCGGTCATCGATCCCGCTACCTCTCGCATGCTAAGCGAGCGCTCTACCATTTGAGCTAATTCCCCTATACAACAATGCTCTTGTAGTACTTCTAAGTTGTTTTCTCCAACTCTCCTCCATGCCATTCTTTTCGAGGGCCGACATAAACACTCTGAATCTTGACCTGGCTCTTACGTTTACTGGAAAACTGGTGAAAACAGGACGAGGTGGCCGAGTGGTTAAGGCGATGGACTGCTAATCCATTGTGCTCTGCACGCGTGGGTTCGAATCCCATCCTCGTCGTAGTAAGGTTTAGTTCAATGAAGCTGCTGCAATATGGCAAAAAGCCAGCGATTTCGGCTTCAGCACACCAGGTAAACTGAACAAAAGACAGTTGAGGCCACCGAAAAACCAGGCGGAATGCTCTCCTTGTTTTGACAAGTCAGTTGTGGTCTACCTGTTAATGCCACGTTCCTAATTACCATATTGTTGGCTTGTAAGTGAGGAAATCGTTGTTAGACTTTGTGGTCTCGTTAACATTCCAAACCAGGTTGGCTGGAAAAGTTGAACAGTATGAGTCTGATCATCCAGCAAATATCTTAAATCTTACAGTTTTTACCTTCTATTTCCTGAACTGAAATACTAAAGTTTTGTGGAGAATGCGGGCATCGATCCCGCTACCTCTCGCATGCTAAGCGAGCACTCTACCATTTGAGCTAATTCCCCTATACAACAATGCTCTTGTAGTACTTCTAAGGTGTTTTCTCCAACTCTCCTCCATAGCATTATTTTCGAGGGCCGACATAAACACTCTGAATCTTGACCTGGCTCTTACGTTTACTGGAAAAATGGTGAAAACAGGACGAGGTGGCTGAGTGGTTAAGGCGATGGACTGCTAATCCATCGTGCTCTGCAGGCGTGGGTTCGAATCCCATCCTCGTCGTAGTAAGGTTTAGTTCAATGAAGCTGCTGCAATATGGCAAAAAATCCAGCGATTTCGGCTTCAGCACACCAGGTAAACTGAACAAAAGACAGTTGAGGCCACCGAAAAACCAGGCGGAATGCTCTCCTTGTTTTGACAAGTCAGTTGTGGGCTACCTGTTAATGCCACGTTCCTAATTACCATATTGTTGGCTTGTAAGTGAGGAAATCGTTGTTAGACTTTGTGGTCTCGTTAACATTCCAAACCAGGTTGGCTGGAAAAGTTGAACAGTATGAGTCTGATCATCCAGCAAATATCTTAAATCTTACAGTTTTTACCTTCTATTTCCTGAACTGAAATACTAAAGTTTTGTGGAGAATGCGGGCATCGATCCCGCTACCTCTCGCATGCTAAGCGAGCGCTCTACCATTTGAGCTAATTCCCCTATACAACAATGCTCTTGTAGTACTTCTAAGGTGTTTTCTCCAACTCTCCTCCATAGCATTATTTCCGAGGGCCGACATAAGCACTCTGAATCTTGACCTGGCTCTTACGTTTACTGGAAAACTGGTGAAAACAGGACGAGGTGGCTGAGTGGTTAAGGCGATGGACTGCTAATCCATTGTGCTCTGCAGGCGTGGGTTCGAATCCCATCCTTGTCGTAGTAAGGTTTAGTTCAATGAAGCTGCTGCAATATGGAAAAAAGCCAGCGATTTCGGCTTCAGCACACCAGGTAAACTGAACAAAAGACAGTTGAGGCCACCGAAAAACCAGGCGGAATGCTCTCCTTGTTTTGACAAGTCAGTTGTGGGCTACCTGTCCTTCCATAATGCCATGTTCTCAATTACCATAATGTTGGCTTGTAAGTGAGGAAATCGTTGTTAGACTTTGTGGTCTCGTTAACATTCCAAACCAGGTTGGCTGGAAAAGTTGAACAGTATGAGTCTGATCATCCAGCAAATATCTTAAATCTTACAGTTTTTACCTTCTATTTCCTGAACTGAAATACTAAAGTTTTGTGGAGAATGCGGGCATCGATCCCGCTACCTCTCGCATGCTAAGCGAGCGCTCTACCATTTGAGCTAATTCCCCTATACAACAATCCTCTTGTAGTACTTCTAAGTTGTTTTCTCCAACTCTCCTCCATGCCATTCCTTTCGAGGGCCTACATAAACACTCTGAATCTTGACCTGGCTCTTACGTATACTGGAAAACTGGTGAAAACAGGACGAGGTGGCCAAGTGGTTAAGGCGATGGTCTGCTAATCCATTGTGCTCTGCACGCGTGGGTTCGAATCTCATCCTCGTCGTAGTAAAGTTTAGTTCAATGAACCTGCTGCAATATGGCAAACAGCCAGCGATTTCGGCTTCAGCACACCAGGTAAACTGAACAAAAGACAGTTGAGGCACCGAAAAACCAGGCGGAATGCTCTCCTTGTTTTGACAAGTCAGTTGTGGTCTACCTGTCCTTCCATAATGCCATGTTCCCAATTACCATAATGTTGGCTTGTAAGTGAGGAAATCGTTGTTAGACTTTGTGGTCTCGTTAACATTCCAAACCAGGTTGGCTGGAAAAGTTGAACAGTATGAGTCTGATCATCCAGCAAATATCTTAAATCTTACAGTTTTTACCTTCTATTTCCTGAACTGAAATACTAAAGTTTTGTGGAGAATGCGGGCATCGATCCCGCTACCTCTCGCATGCTAAGCGAGCGCTCTACCATTTGAGCTAATTCCCCTATACAACAATGCTCTTGTTTCGACAAGTCTGTTGTGGGCTACCTGTCCTTCCATAATGCCATGTTCCCAATTACCATATTGTTGGCTTGTAAGTGAGGAAATCGTTGTTAGACTTTGTGGTCTCGCTATCAGGTTGGCTGGACAAGTTTAACATCCAGCAAATATCTTAAATCTTACAGTTTTTACCTTCTATTTCCTGAACTGAAATACTAAAGTTTTGTGGAGAATGCGGGCATCGATCCCGCTACCTCTCGCATGCTAAGCGAGCGCTCTACCATTTGAGCTAATTCCCCGATACAACAATGCTCTTGTTTCGACAAGTCTGTTGTGGGCTACCTGTCCTTCCATAATGCCATGTTCCCAATTACCATATTGTTGGCTTGTAAGTGAGGAAATCGTTGTTAGACTTTGTGGTCTCGCTATCAGGTTGGCTGGACAAGTTTAACATCCAGCAAATATCTTAAATCTTACAGTTTTTACCTTCTATTTCCTGAACTGAAATACTAAAGTTTTGTGGAGAATGCGGTCATCAATCCCGCTACCTCTTGCATGCTAAGCGAGCGCTCTACCATTTGAGCTAATTCCCCTATACAACAATGCTCTTGTAGTACTTCTAAGTTGTTTTCTCCAACTCTCCTCCATGCCATTCTTTTCGAGGGCCGACATAAACACTCTGAATCTTGACCTGGCTCTTACGTTTATTGGAAAACTGGTGAAAACAGGACGAGGTGGCCGAGTGGTTAAGGCGATGGACTGCTAATCCATTGTGCTCTGCACGCATGGGTTTGAATCCCATCCTCGTCGTAGTAAGGTTTAGTTCAATGAAGCTGCTGCAGTATGGCAAAAAGCCAGCGATTTCGGCTGCAGCACACCAAAAGACAGTTGAGGCCACCGAAAAACCAGGCAGAATGCTCTCCTTGTTTCGACAAGTCTGTTGTGGGGTCAGTGGCGGCGCCAGAGTATTTTTGTTGGGTAATCTATGGTAGGGCTAACACATACAGTGGTGGGGCTCAAGTCAGTATTTGTAATGTAATTACATACACGCTATATCGCACCCCTTGACAGTGAAACGCACGCATGGGGCTTTTATTAGCTTTTATTAGTCTCCTTTTATCAGCTAAATTACATCGAGAGCAACAGGTGTGAGTTAAACAATACAATAGCCTATTCTGCTAATTCCACGTTGTTACAACATGCTACGCAGCGGCAGAAACAAGAAAAGTTGGCATATAGAATTGACACGGAGAGGGAGAGAGAGAGAGAGAGAAACACAGGTAAACAGAGAGAGACAGACACAGCACACAACAAGTAGCCTGTATCTCTATTGTCATACAAAACACTTTTTCAAATGACCCATTATTACAAAATATATTCAAAACTCACTATTCACTCTTCAGGTGGGTCGTGTGACTCTGGCACCTGTTCGACTTGTACCTCAATGCGAGGACGTTTAAGAACAAATCTATCCATCCGAAATATACAATTAATCCTTGAAGTTCTGCTGTCTGTTTGCTGCAATTTACTCGGCGTGAGTTTGGGGACTTTTCACTGTGAACGTGACGCAGCAGTAATGCATGACGCAGCAGACCCAACGTTTCGTTGCTCTGATTGGCTGTAGGTCTGTTCAAATTGCATTCGGAGGCATTTTGATCTGACCGCGGCCGCGCTGATATTATAACGCGAGGGAATGTCCACACCTTTAGTGTATAAAACTCCCCCACTACTTAGACTATTCCTTGCACCCCTGTAGCATAAGCCCGGATGGTCTCAACCATATTGCGTCAGTAACGTGCACTTGTTACAGCAGGATCAGTTTGTGTGTTGTGGACACGACCGGTAGATTTTCGCAATCCGTGTTCTCAACATGCTTACTTTAACATCATTGTTCATGGTCGGGCTAAGGTAGGGCTAAGCCATTTCTTGGTATGGCTGTAGCCTACCCAAGCCATACCCTGGCGCCGCCACTGTGTGGGGTACCTTCCATAATGCCACGTTCCCAATTACCATACTGTTGGCTTGTAAGTGAGGAAATCATTGTTAGACTTTGTGGTCTCGCTATCAGGTTGGCTGGAAAAGTTGAACATCCAGCAAATATCTTAAATCTTACAGTTTTTACCTTCTATTTCCTGAACTGAAATACTAAAGTTTTGTGGAGAATGCGGGCATCGATCCCGCTACCTCTCGCATGCTAAGCGAGCGCTCTACCATTTGAGCTAATTCCCCTATACAACAATGCTCTTGTAGTACTTCTAAGTTGTTTTCTCCAACAAAACTATGTCTCAGGGCTTTTTAACATTTAAAAACCTGTTAATGTGTCATACTCAGAAGAAAGCTAAATGAAAGCTAACTGACGATACGAACCATTTTTACAGAAACAAAACACAAGTCTCACAAGAAGCGTCTAAATGAGCCCTGAGCAAAAATATGCCAACACACTAAGCACAGAACTCTAGGTATAAATACCCTTATTACATATCAGATCTGCAAAAACAAATCAGGTTGCCAAATCAATTAGCAAGCTGAGATTCCACAGATTCTACAGGTATTAGTATACCCCTGCGAGATGGAGTTCATGACTTTATGAGCTGTTCATGAGCACTCATGAAACATTCATGAACAACTCATTATATGTTCACTTGTCATGTTCATGAACCAAAATTCTTAAAATGCTCATGAACCATTTTAAAGAGCAGTTCATGAAATTTGTATGAACATTGTTCATTCATATAAAGTTCCTGTTTTGCTCATGACATACTTTTATGAGCAATTTATGAACTTTTCATGATCCAGCCAATCACAAAATTATAATTAAAACCCCAAAAAGTTTGCATGAGCATTTCATGAACTTTTCATGACTATGAGCATTTCATGACTTTTGGATGATTGTGGCAAGTTCAGAATACTTTTGAATATTCATGAGCATTTTATGAACTTTTGATGATCAGTGTGATGATTTTAAAGACCTCTTGAATATTCATCTATTATTTGAACATTTCTTTATTTTTTAAAACTTTTAATCTTAAAACAAAACAATAGTGAATTTAAAACTGAACATTATCTGTATTTATTTTGGTGACATTCATATCATTTTATGGTTTATCTGTACTGTTTGAGAAGCAGTACGAGTAAGTAGCGCCAAGGTGGAACCTTTGGCAGGTGAGCGGTGACATCTGGGTTATCTTAGGGGGGACACTTCCGCCCCCTCCTCAGAAGCAATCCAGACGATCGACCGGATCCTGTGTATAATTATTGCTGCTGCACTTTTCTGTTTTCTACAGGTCAGTACATGATGAAAATGATCGATGTTAACTTGTGTGAATTAGATATGATGTTGGAGATGTTTAGGAGAGTGTGTCAGAACGTTTTGAGCATGTTTGACATAGTAACGGTATTTTAAAAATACTAAACTGTCGGCAACAATAGATGCCATTTTCGCGGGCTTCAGCCGCGCCTGGGTAAATGTGACCTGAGCGAAGGCTCGCAAGCAGGTTAGCTGCTGCGCATGGGTAATATGTTTTGTTTACCTGAGTAGAGTCTTGCAGGCACATTGCCTTGTTTTTTGTTTATTAACATTGACAGTGTATTTTTGTGATCTCCATAATATGTTATATTTGGTAAAGATAGATATATTTATAGAAAGTATTATTTGATAGCGTTATGTGTTTACAGATGGAGCACTCCAGATCAGACTCAGATGGGTGTGTCCCAGTCAAAAGCCCAGCGGATGCCAGCGGCTGGGGGTGTTGCCAAATTGCTAGAGGGCGTTGCCCAATTTCCCCATTTGTTCAATTACAGGATTTAACCATGAGATGGCGCTTCATTCACAAAATACACAAAGACAACTGGATGTTGATGAACTTAGTCTGTTTGCAAAGTTTGCAGCTCTGCAGTTGTGTTTGCTGAATACTGTAGCATTTAATCACTTATTTGTTACTGTATGGTTTTCACAAGCTACTATAATGAAAAAACATCAATATTTTAGATCAAATAAAGTATATAGTTTGCTTTATGCAGTATATTTCTTGTAATATTGTTGGGGTGTTTTTACACAGTACAGTAGATTGAAGTAAATCAACTTATACATTAAGATAAGATAAGATGGACCTTTATTAATCCCGTGGGGAAATTCAGTAGTTCAAACAGCAACAGGGTGAGAGTGAAAAACAGGACAGCACAGATTCACACAGATTAATAAAATCAAAAATAAGATGAGCGATAAAAATAATAATAATGAGAAACTATGAAATAAGAAATGAATAAAACTAAAATATAATTATCATATCATATATTATAATGTATTGTATTATTAAGTAATATCATACATTAACCCCATTATAGCAGATGCCACATTGAATGGATGAACACATTTATGCATCGATAATTACAACAGAGTATTTCTAAATACAAGTTGTAAAAATACTTATATGTATTTAATATTAACCCTTTGGAGTCGACCGTCACGTCGGCGTGATCAGATCACATGACCTGTGCTGCATAAAAACAACAGTCCGGACAACATTGCTGTGTGTTTCTGTCGAAAGTATTGGCTTGAAACTATATCCCAGTCTTTGTTTCATGCAAAAAGACCCAGTAAACACGGAGATACGATGATATAAAGTTAATACATTTCAAAAGTATGAAAAATGGAAGCACATATTTGAATATCTTCGCCGTATTTTATCATTTTACGAAACGGAAAATACTGGAAACTGTAGATCCTGCTCAACAGGATGTATATGTGTATTTCTGTTGAAAGTACTGGCTTGAAACTATATGCCAGTCTTTGTTTCATGCAAAAAGACCCAATAAACACGGACATACGATGATATAAAGTTAATACAGATATATTTCAGAAGTATGAATAATGGAAGCACATATTTTAATATCTTCACCGTATTTGATCATTTTACGAAACGGAAAATACTGGAAACTGTAGATTCTGCTCAACAGGATGTATTTACCAGGGAGGGAGGGGGTGAGGTAATCAGGTAAACGGAGTGATACGAAACGAGACGAAGAGAGACGGCGGGAGACTGGATTGAAGTAAAGTGACAGACAAACATTGAGAATTTAGATATAGTTAGATCGATTTAGAGTTTTGAAGATTCAACTATGATGAAGAGAACTCTGAACGTGAGTCAAGCTTTAAGCTTGTGTTTTGACATGGAGGAGGAGGAATCTGTGATGTTGCCCTCTGTGTCGTATTGACAGAAACCGCTTTGAAGCGCGGCACAGATAAAGACAGAAAAAACTGATTTTTGTACATAATGTGTATATATATATTTGTATTATATTTATAATAACACTTTTGCCTTATCAGAATGAAATCCCATGCTACCTCAATCAAACTTTCACATTATCATAGTGACATCCCATGTATATATTTCCAGCTTTTAAATGGTTTCGTTGTGTATGTTTGTGTTACCTATGAAAAATAATATCATTTTCAAAATCTGTTTTTACGTTTTTTTGTTGTGCTTTTGGGTCCAAAATGTTCATATAGTAGAAGATCACTGCTCTAAACAAAGTCAAAAATCCTACATCCAAACGAAATAAATATAATGAATTATGATGAATACGTTAAGTCTTGTTCATTGTTTTTCACTTTTATTAAATGTTTGATATTTCCGGTGGAAATGGTGGACTATCGGACATTCAAAATGCAGCATATTTTCACTCTTACACACATATATTCTCCTTTTACATACATACATTTTCACGCTTACACACATATATTCTCCTTTTACATACATACATTTTCACGCTTACACACATATATTCTCCTTTTACATACATACATTTTCACTCTACACACATATATTCTCCTTTTACATACATACATTTTCACTCTTACACACATATATTCTCCTTTTACATACATACATTTTCACTCTCACACACGTATATATACTCACACATTCATACATTTTGCTCTCATATTATCATATTTCAATGCACACATTCATATATTGTCACTCACACATTCATGCATTTTGTTCTCATATTCATATAATTTAATGCTCATATTTATACATTTTGCTCTCATGCGAAATCTACTAAAACAAAGTATGTCATGGTAGTGGTCAGCTGTTAAACACAAAAGTGTATCTTAAGGGCTGTAAATATAATAAGCCTGTTGTCAATTTTAGACACAGGCTTATTATATTTACAGCCCTTAATAACATTCATTTTCTGGACTCAATGTGTGTCTTGGCCGTTTTCTTTGTTCCAAGCAAACGAGTGCTTTTTGTTTTGAAATCACTTCCGCGAGTTTCGCGGGCCTCCCCCCTCGCTCCGCTGACCATTAGACCATTTAGTAAGGTAACAAGCAAAAGGGCAAAAACGCCTCTCAGACTTTCTTCCGTTTACTTTTTTAATAAAGAAAAACAAATGGTCCGTAGATACACGGACTCATATAGCCTATGTATGTATACTGTAAGGAGAATGTATGTGCGTGAGAGGACCAGTATGAATTACGGGATATAAATATGCAAACACAAACCTACAGACTGGGGGATGGGAGATAACAGGAGTGGGGGGGGGGGGGAGAGCTGTGGAATGTGACCCTTGGGAGAATTCCTCCACACATTCCGATGGCCAATTCGTTTTAAACAAAGAGTTCGCAACACAGGACAGCATAGGCAACATGGGGGGTGGGGGCTGGTGAACGGTCTGGTCAATGTTTGTAAACACAATCCCCAGGATGTGTCCTAATCAGGAGCCGGGTAAATGAGAGACTGAGGAGCCCCCGAAAAACAGATCCCGAAATAGCTCGTCCTGGTTTCCGCAGCAGATAGGCCTACAGTATGGTGTCTGTTATGTCAGTTATTTTAAATAAAACGTTGAAAACTGAACTTGAAAATGGTTTCCTCTTTTTATTTTATTTATCATTTTCGGGACGGGGAGACGTGTGTGATTAAAAATGTATTTGCAGAAATGTAAAGTGATCTAACTATGTTCTATTCATATTCTTGACGGGAAGAGCAGTGTAAATGGGTGGCCATATGCATTTGAAAAGCAATATAAATCACACAGTTATTATACAATAGGCTATAAAAGCACCATCGATAACCATTACCTTTCTCCAATTCAAACTTTGGACGGGAAAAAAGGAAGGTGTACATGGTTGGGCTATACTGTAGGCCCAGGGGCGGCGGGTGCTGTAGGCTAGGGAAGGCTAAGCCTTCCCAAATATTTGTGTAACTGCATCCTGGTAAAATAAAAATATAATGTCTTTGACATTAGCGCTGCTATGCAGCCACCTGTGCCCTGTACCACGAAGCCAGTTCAACATACCCTGGATATGCTTGAGTTATCTTAACTAACCCTAACAAACGCGATCTCGCTAAACGGTCCTACGGCGCTGGTTATCAACTCGGTAAATCAAGCCAGGGTTTCTCTCTCCAGCTGAGAACGCGTTCACGTGAAAGGGGCGGGGTTAGCTACATTTGACCAATCACAAACAGGGACAAGTGTACTGACAGCGCAACATCATACTTCATTAATGAAAAGAAAACTAATATTAGACAAATATGAACTTTAAACATCCATGATGACTTAAACATATAATCCAGGATACAAGCCACATAGTTGCACCTGCAAGGAGAATACAGAACAACTCGTTAAAAAATAAACTACCAAGTGTTTGAAAGCGTACAACTACGGTGGCCCTGAAGTGCAAGACACCACAGCATTTCACAAAACGCCACAGCATTTCACAAAACACAACAGCATTTCACAAAACACCACAGCATTTCACATTGGACGGAAAGGGTATTCCTTAGGGAGAACACTTCTTGTTTGTGATTGGACAGAGCCAGCCATAGAAGCACTGCTGTGATTGGTTGTTTTTGCTGCCAGTCAAGAAATGACGATTCGTGATTGGCCCAACACATCAGCCGTTAGCTGTTAGCACACACTCAGAGCTCACAGCTCCTCATATCTGTTCAGAAACTGGACAAAAGTTCAACATATACAAAACACAGACTGTCGTCATGGTGAATACAGTCGCTGCTTTATTTATGTCTGTATGACGTTGTTGTGAGTGTGGACGGAGCAGCTACAGGTTAGTTTAGCCTGATCGATCCGATTCCGATAGGATTTACATGGAGATACGGCCCGCCCCGTCTCCAGCGTCTTGTTTGAATGACAGGAGTAAACACAGAATTAATGCTTTATTAATTCATGGTTGTTAAGGGGCTTATCTCCATGTAAATACTATGGTAGACTACCCAATATTCGCATCGCTCTAATCGCTCGAGTTTCACTGCGGCTGTCAGCTGTGTTTGCTCCTGTCATTCAAACAAGAGGCGCTGAGAGGGGGCGGGGCGTATCTCCTAGTAAATCCTATGGGAGATACCAACTACAACAAAATGAACATATTTGACCGTGATTTAATTGTAATACACGTTTCAAAGTGATGCCGAAGTAACTACATACTGATAACGGTTAGTAAAAACCATTAATTAACGCTTTGACAAGTCTGCAGATAAGACGTGAAGAGAATTAAATTAACATATTATAGCAGGAAATTTAATACAGTGTAATTTTTGGTATATTAATTTTAATGTCCCTTGATATATAAGAAGTGTGTTTTTATATATTCATGTGTGTACTTAATCACTTTGTATTTAATAGTAGCAGTTTATATGGACAAGAAGCTGGAAAGAGAGAAGTGAAAACTTCCCTGTCAGGAGAAGGAGACCGAGAGGAAATACCCTTATATAGACATATGCTATAGGCAGCAGAGTAGGATGTGTGTGTGTGTTGCAGTAGCCATCTGGCTGTATCATAACTGCTCAATTATACTGATGCTTGTGTTTTTATTGATTTCTTTCTGTTTCATTCTTTCATGTTGTGAGTATTAAATTGCCACAACTTTGTGAGTAGTTGGCTTAAATGTGTTTAAATTACTTATGTGAAATAAAGGAGCAGGTTGGCATGACAGGAGACTGGGGATGTGGGGAGAGGACACATTCTTATCTAAACACAGAATGCCAAGTAGCTAGAATGATACATGTCTAAAATATATGTGTGTGTTTAATTACTTTGTATCAATAATAATAGGGAGTTGGAAATATGAGTAAAACCATCATTTAAAGTAAAAGGTGAGCAGGGGAATGCCCTTATTTGAAGATAGCTCAGATCTCTGAAATGAGTGTTCGTTCTCTGTATATGTTATGAAGGGTCCGTGCAGGACACTCAATGTGTCTGTGTTACCTTAAATGGTAAAATAAGGGAAATGAGTGTGTGTGAAACCTGCTGAAATACCAGATGTGTTTGCTTCAAACTGAGACTGTTTTCGGGTTCTCTGCTGGCACGCGCTGATTCGCTGTGACACAGCATCTTTTGCATCTCCCAATGAGATGACCTGAAAAGATGACCAGCTGACCCAACTCCTCCTGTTTGTTTTCTGGCATGAAAGCCTGTTGAGTCCTGGTGTCCGTTCTCTTTCCTCCAGCTGCCAAGACGAGTAAGTAAGAGTCCCCAGCGGGAGGACAGGGCCGGAGTAATCCGGATTACTTCGTGATGATATTGTATTTGTATATTTTACCATTAAATCAGCATATTTGTTATAACTTTACCAATGGTTGCTGTGAATTCTTCCTCTGTTAATCTGACCCATTCACAAAAGGACGCGCGGAGGCAGAGGGGGGCCTAGAGCCCCCACCAAATAATGACTCTGTCACAACAGACGGCAGGCGAAAAGCTTTTAAAATGCGTGTTTTCTGAATGGAATCGGATCCATCAGACTAAACTAACCTGTAGCTGCTCCGTCCACACTCACAACAACGTCATACAGACATAAATAAAGCAGTGACTGTATTCGCCATGACACAGACAGTCTGTGGTTTGTACATGTTTAACTTTTGTCCAGTTTCTGAACAGATATGAGAAGCTGTGAGCTCTGAGTGTGTGCTAACGGCTGATGTGTTGGGACATATTTCGCTGTCGGGTGTTGACCAATCACGAAGCGTCATTTATTGACTGGCAGCAAAAACAACCAATCACAGCAGTGCTTCTCTGGCTGGCTCTGTCCAATCACAAACAAGAAGTATTCTCCCTAAAGGAATACCCTTTCCGTCCAATGTGAAATGCTGTTGTGTTTTGTGAAATGCTGTGGCGTTTTGTGAAATGCTGTGGTGTTTTCTGAAATGCTGTAGTGTCTTGCACTTCAGGGCCAACGTATACAACAGTTTTATGATACTGCCCCATCTAAAACACGAGGGGGTCTGACTTTATTACATTTGAGTTGAGTGTTTCGTCAACTTAATGTGTTGCTTAAAATAATACGTCTGCATACAGTATATGTGACAATGTGACTAAGTGTTGCACGGCCAGATACGGCTCGAGAAGCTGACTCAGATAAGGAAATATTGTGATATCGATGTGAGATCGATGATCTGATTGATTATGTGATGTCAGTGTGATATGAATGATAAGTGCGACACGTCGGCGTCTTCTCTGCATACGGCAGTTTAAACTGAATTTCCTTTTTCCTGTAATATGACTTGATAGATTTAAACTCTGCACACTGAGCTCTGATCGGTCAGCAGGCGGTGCTTTCACTGAGTTGATCTCTTTTCTATAGACGCCGGAGGCGGGCAGCGTAAGATGAAAAAAAAAGTTATTGAGCCTTCCCAAACCTGAGCCTCACGCGCCGCCTATGTGTAGGCCTACTGTATACATACAAAGGCCATTCAAGCTAGAGTTCTTCTGGAAATGTTCACATCAGGCACCTTCAAGTTAAACAATACTAAACAATTAACACAGTAGGCCTAAATTATGTGGATTAAACCACATTTATTTCGTTAAAAATAAACTAAATATGATTTTGTTTGAAAGATGAAATGTCATCAGGCACCTTCAAGTTAAACAATCAGGTGCACACTTTAATGTGCCGCCACCTCCGGACTCGGCTTGACTCGGTTTAAAGAATGCACAAATGTGTTTAATCGTTTATGTCAGATATGTACTAAGTAGCCTAAATACATTTGTTCCTGCTCAAGATTAGATTCAACTTTATTGTTATTGCACATATTGCAGGTACTGAGACAACGAAATGCAGTTTAGCTTCTAACCAGGTGCAACAAGCAGCGAAAAGTAATGTGCACAATACTACAGAAAACAATTAACACAGTAAATTATGTGGATTAAACCACATTTATTTCGTTAAAAAGAAACGAAATATGATTTTGTATGAATGATTAAATGTAGGGTGAATTGCCCTAATGTGGGACATTTTTGCATTTCAGACTTCGGGAATATATTGCGATATGAAGCCGATACAATAAATCAAAATCCAGTACCATTCCGAAATCCCCAGTAATATTAGACACTAATAATACAGTAAACTATTAACACTGTACATATTATTGTTTGCCCGTGGGATTAGGATGATCGGTAGTGAGACCCGTGCTGCATTTTCCTCCGGTCGGATGTGATATAAAAACAAAGCGATTATTTTTGTTGTTGTAAACTCACGTGGATTAAATTTAGTGCATTCATTTCAACTCGCGAACATATGATACATTAAATGATCGTGAGGATGATGATTGAAAATCGTTTGTTTGAGCCTGGATGCATTTCCTGATCTAAAAACATAGCGATGGTTTTGTACTTACGCTAACGTGAATTAAACATTATTTTGTTAAATAAAAACATGGGGATGTTTAGTAAATGATTACATGTCTCTTATTTAGCACAGAATATGATCCTATCCGTGACATATGGATCTTAACAAATATCCGCTATATCAGATACCTGTAGATCAGCTGTTTATTTCACATGAGTTCCAGTGTGGCAGCTTTTTAATCACGGCTCCCCCTGGTGGATCCATTATCCATTGCAGCTGGTTTCATTATAATTAAATGTATTTATCAAGGGGGCGTTTCAAGTCCTGCGGGGGGGTTTTCCTTTTCAGCAGGGGCCCACCCCGTGCCGATCACTGACCCGTACGGGTAGGCGTCTGAAATGGAGCGCTCCATCTGTATATTGACTATGTTGAATTTCTCCTTGCGATACAGTAATTGACTGTGACAGACGGATAACTTAAATGGAGAAATGTGATGTTTGTAAAGTACAGCTTATTGAATGTAACTGTGTACTTTGAATTTTGAATAAGAAGCAATCCAGACGATCAACCGGATCCTGTGTATAATTATTGCTGCTGCACTTTTCTGTTTTCTACAGAAATCATTTATTGTTGCTGTGGTACCCAAGCTTTTGGGACCCGTAACAAAAAAATGTGTGCAGCTGAGTGTCAAGAACTGTGCTTCAAATAGTGATAGGATTAATGGTAGTGCTCCACCTGTATACATGTTTGTTTGTTTGTTAATTTGAGTAAAGTTCCATTGTGATTGACATAATTGTTGTTTTCTATGGTTGCCAATTGACCCACAGTCAATGGTTCATGAACAGTTCATAGCCAGCCATTGAATTATATTCAGTGACTGGGTATTAACTGTTCATGAAGTTGTTATGAACAGTTCTTGATATGTTCATGAACCATGGTTAATTCATGAACAATTCTTGAAATGTTCTTGGTTGAATACTGAATATCCTTACACACTCACTGAAAACTCCATTTCATGAATTGTTCATGAACCTGCCTAAAACCATATTCCATGAATTGTTCATGAACCATTCCAGCACTAGTGCCATTTAATGTTCATGCAAATTTCATGAACAGTTCAACTTTGTTATGAGCTGTTTATGAGCTGTTCATGAATATGGTTCACTGATATTCCATGAACTTTTCATGACAAGTTCATGAACAGTTCACTATCATCTCACTGGGGTCATCACTGAGTGATCAGAACTCGCGGCGAAATGACAAACAACAACAACATTAGCTTTACAGGACCAAATCGGAAAATAAGTCTTACCGTTGCTGTTGTTCTGATCAAAAGTTGTGTTCAATGGCATTAAAACGATAAAAAAGCTGCTGAAGGTTAATCCATAGGTTAATCCAATGTGTCTGTGTCACTTTGAAATGATTACTGATAATCCATCATTCACTTTTTCTGTCAATAACAGATTTCCTATTAGCTGCTACGATAGCTACCAGAGTGTATGACAGCTTCCGGTTCCGGGGAATTCTGGCTACGCATCACTCTATTCACCAATGGGTAAGGTTTAGATGGATTTTAGGAACATCCCCTCCATTCTATTGGCTCAAACGGTTAAAAAGAGGTGTCAATCATCAAAATTGACGATGGGTTCCAGAGATATGGAAAATCCACCCAAATGATCCAACCCTTCTCGGAGTCTGCGGTCCTCAGACACGGGCCTGCTCTCCATCCCCCGCTCTCGCCTCCGAACTGTTGGTGACAGGGCATTCAGTGTTGCGGCCCCCACCCTCTGGAATGCACTTCCTGCCGAGATCCGTAATGCTACCTCCCTGGACATCTTCAAATTATCACTAAAAACACACCTGTTCACCCTGGCCTTCGGGCCCTAGCCCTTTTCTGGTCCCCTGGCTTCCTTTATTTATTTCTTTGGTTTGCCCATTGATTGTCTGTTTGTTTTGTTTGTACCCCATGTACAGCGACCTTGGGTCCCTTGAAAGGCGCTATATAAATATCATTTATTATTATTATTATTATTAGTAACCAAAAATATCCTTTAAAACTGGAGATAAAAAAAAAATGCATAAATAAATGTTAAGGTAAAATAAGATATGAATGAACAACACAAATAAAATAAGTTACATTAATTTGTTATTGGCTATGGTAGGTTATTGGTTATGTTCACATACTTATTTGATTACATCCACTTGTCTAAGATGACAACAGAGACTTTCGACCCAAACCCAGCTGTTGACTTGTGGATGCAAGCAGCTAATCGCAGACTCAACCAGAGAGAAAGTAGTAGGCCTACATCATCAGCTACCATGTCTGACAGAGAGGAAGACAGTGAGGAGAACAGTCAGGAGGGTAGTGATGACAGCTTGTAGGATTACTGGTTGTGCTAATGTTGTCTTGTGTTCACCTCTGCATGTGTGTTCTGTGTTCACCTCTGCATGTGTGTTCAGTGCCGTGTGTCTGGCAAATAAAGTCAAGACCCCCTCAAAAGTTACGGTTTATTTCATTTTAAGGATGAGCACCAAACAACATCTCCAGGTGCTCCTTTGAGAACCAGGGCAAAAAAAGTTATGTGCACCCCTGGTTATGATCAATTGTGATTTAAATCTTTATCTAAAAAGTAAAGTTTTTGATGGATTACTGTGGTGGAGTTCAAATAACAATAGTGTGGTGACCACCTATTTATACACTGGGTTCATAATTCATACATGGAACTACAGTTGGGGGTATTGTTCCCACACGGACATGTTATGTGTTTACTATGGGTCCTTCTCACTTCGGTTAAATGGATTCCTTGCGTTCCTCACTTGCGTCCTTTCCCTGCGTCTCTCCCACCAGGGAAGCATGGAGAGACGCAAGGAAACCACGAGAATCAGGGAAATGAGTTTTAAGAGCAATGGGACGTCCTTTCCTCCGGAGCGTCACGTGAAGTGACGTCCGTTTGTGATGACACCGCACAGCTGATCGTCTGACAGCAGCTCTGTCCTCGTTGTTTTCACACACACCCCCGCCTACACATTTACTGACACAAACATTTGTATCATCTGTTGTAGACCCAAATAAATAAAATAAAATAAGAACTAATTCTCAAAAAAGATAAACGCCATTCTTAAAATGTATAAACGAACAATAGTTTGATTAATATTGATTAGAGTGCACAATAGAAATAAAATAATTGAGAGAAGAAAAAGAGATATGTTATCTATCAAAACGCAGTTAGATTAACATTCATTGGATTGCACACTTTGTGTGTTTGTGTGGATATGTAGCACATTAACATTTAATAGCACTTAATGACTGACTGAATGGAAATGACAATAAATGAAAATGTAAAACGAAAAAAGCGATCATGAAAATGTTTCCAAAAAATGAATAAAATGATTTTTGTCCACTTTGTTGTTCAGATATATCACATATTTGTAACTAAATGATACATGAATTGAAACAAAACACGGTATAAACTGAGGAGTGACTCCCGTGAGGTTCATGTGTTTTCTTCACTCCGCTGGGAAACTGCTCTCATGTCAAGAAGCATCAGATCAGTGCATGCGCTGCATTGTCCAATCAGTGAGCGATACACAGTAAGGGGGCGGGGCGAGTGTCTGAGGATTTCATCGGAGGATGGTCTGGTGGTTCCTCGGTTATAGCTCCTCCATTATCGCTCCTCTCTCCTCCGGCAAAAATAAGGCCATTGGGACGCTACTCAAGATGGCGCAGACAAATCAACTTCCGGTGAGACCGAGACCGAGGAGCGAGGAAATGAAAAATAAGAGAAGTGAGAAGGGCCCTATATATGTTGTGTGCCCTCCTGACTTCTCTCTCTTCTTCCCGGACTGCAACCGGACAATATGACCTTAGCTGCTCTCAAATAAAGTACCCTTTTGCACCTTCCTTGCACCGCCTCTGACTCCCTATCTCTCGGCACTACACTGGTGACCCTGACACGTCTCGAGAAGTTTCCGGGACGGACCCGAACACAGCAAAAAGAACGCAAGTTTTTTTCTCGAAATGCCGGGGATTTTTTGGAATCGTCCGTGGCTGTCACCGGCACGCGGACTGAGGCTTGGTGCGCACCCCGCAGAAGAGCTGGGGACGTTGCTCGCCATTCCCGCATCAGCCTTCCATCCAACAGGGGGACAATGCACGACCAGCAAACCGATTGCTACCTCGTGGGCTTGTTTCTTCGGTGCGTGCGGCTGCACGTCCCGGCTGCGCTAGCTGACGACGACTAGCGGCTAACCACGTGGGGCTAACGACGGCTAGCAGCTACCCATGGCTGCCAGCTAGCGGCTAACGGCTAGCTGTTAACGGTTGTCGATGTATTCTGTTAACATCTGACTGTAAACAATTGTTTCCAGTGCCGGAGAGGAGGTTCGACCAGCCGGTTGACCTCGTGTGGACACTCTCACCTTTCGACGGCGGTTCCAGACGCCACTCACGTTTTCATTGACGCCTGGGTGGCGCACTCCTGGCCCCCGTCTCGCCTCGACAGTTCCGGACATCGCCAATGCTCCATCGGCCCATGGGTCGCGAGCTCCGGGACCCTGTCTGGCCTCTCATCTGTCCACGGCTCCTTCCTCCCGGGGAGACTGCTCCTGCCTCCCGGGCATACCTCAACGCCTGCTGAGGACTTCGTGCCCACCGCTGCGCGTCTGCCTGCGGCCGGGTTGCGCTCTTTCCTCCCGGGGTGACTGCTCCTTCCTCCCTGGGATACCGCTCCGTCCTTCCGGGGACTTCATTCGCCACGACACCTACTGCGGCCCCCTTACAACGGCCCGTTCCGGCCCTCCCCCGGTGGGGGTGCCCTCGCCCTCGTTAGGCCCCCTTTCGTCGGCCCGTTCCATGGCCCGGCCCTCACCTGCGACCCCACCCTCCTCGGCCCCTGTGGTGCTTCCTCCACGGACGCGAGGATGTTTGAATTCTGGGGGGGCTTGTGTAGTGACCACGCATTAATACACTGGGTTCATAATTCATACTACAGTTCCCACACGGACATGTTATGTGTTTACTATATATGTTGTGTGCCCTCCTGACTTCTCTCTCTTCTTCCCGGACTGCAACCGAACAACATGACCTTAGCTACTCTCAAATAAAGTTCCCTTTTGCACATTACTTGCACCGCCTCAGAATAACGTTATTAGCACATTTTACAACTTGAGTACTGTTAGAAATTAAAATCAATGTTTTGATAGCATAATGTACCCTAAACATACCGTCAGTTTAAATGCTGTTTTATACTGAAAAAACAGAAGTTCTTGTGCACAACCAGTTAAGCTTTTATTCTGAAAATCCTTCATGACGACATCCGGGACTACCGCCCATTAGTATCATTAAAGTGGCTATTGACGCCGTTAACATGTATTACATATAAAATTATGAAAGAGATAAGGAGGAGAAAAGGCATGTGGAAGTAAGCAATGAATGTAAAATGTCGAAATCCTCTGTTTAACGCGATATCGGACACAGACGAACGAGAGGGGGAAGTCCCTTACGTCACTACAGCTCACAGAGAGGAGGAGCGAACAGCGAGCAAGCGGGAAGGACGAATGCTTGTAAGGTCTCTTCTGCACGGCCGGCACCTGGAGAGGAAGCTGCAGACTGTCTCTCCTACCGAACCATATCCTGTTTGTGACTTTACCGCGCCTTTTTTATTAATTAAAGTACCAATTTTGAACCTCCAGAGACTCCATTTGGTCTCCCTTTTAAGCTTCTCTTTCCTGGACGCTGAGAATAAAAACACAGTTAACAATTGGTGACCTGAAGACGGAATTCTCGTTGCACCGGGAGAGATTATACGCGGCTGTTGTCCGGAGCCGCTGGCAAACCCGTTCGACACACAGAGAGCTCAAACTACGGCAAAGAAGAAGCCTGTTACGTCAAAATTCTTCAATAGTTTATGCAGAACAATCTTAGGACTGTGTGTTGGACGGCTGCTTCCGGTTCCTGAAAATAGCTGGGAAATTAATGTTAAAACAACCAAATTTATAACAATAACAATCATATAACACGTGGCGTTGCATTTTCACAAGCAGGGTGAGTTCAAATTACTTATTTTTCTTATATTTAACCCTGCATACTATTAGTTTGTCTGTTATTACATGTCGGCAAAATGCTAATCATTTCAATTGTTTCTTGTTACGTCTTAATTTAAACGTGAATGGTTTTAGGCCATTAATCAGTGGGGACTGGTTGAGACAAGAACAAAGTGGAGTGAGTGTTTGTGTTAAGGACAGTGTGAGGCTGTTTTTCTTTTTAAAAGTTCTTTGTGTGATGATGGCAATCATTTCAAGTGTTTCTTGTTACGTCTTAATTTAAAAGTGAATGGTTTTAGGCCATTAAACAGTGGGGACTGTTTGAGACAAGAACACAGTTGAGTGAGTGTTTTAATTACAGCAAGGGGCTTTCTTATTAAAAAAAGTCCTATTTGAGGAAAAGGCCTGAAAAGTTTGAAGCTTTCAGTTGTTGTTTTTTCTGTTTTCAAACAGACATTGCGTCTGGATTACGACGAGAAATGCGACATTCGTGCGTTAGATAGACGATATTCTTCTGATAGTGTTTGATTAGCGTCTTACTTTGTCCCATGATAGCGTGTTTAAACAGAGGAGATAACCATACTGGCTCTTAAAGTCAAAACATTACGTACACAGGTTGAGGGCTGTGACGTAAGGGTATGAGGCCCATTTATAATTGTAAATTACATAGAAATGTTATTTTAAACTGCAGTGTTGTTTTGTGTTGAGAATTAAAAGATCACCCTCATTATTTCAACTCGGCTCTGAGAGCCACGAGGTGTTTTCAAATCCCTTTGTTCTTCAGGTCAAAGGTTGGAAAATCAGTTGCCATCTTGTCTTGTCCTCGTGTTTACAATGAGCAATGGCAGTCGCCATTTCGTGAAATGCTCATTTGAAAGTACTCAGTCCTACTCACATGAGTACTTCTTTGCAGAGTTGGAACTATAAAATAGACAGGTTATTTTACCGTGGGAAGTTTGGTATTTGTAGGGATCTGATTTGAGAAGTTTATTTTCTGCTTGCAAGTGTAAATTGAAGTTTTTTTTTAAAATATTCCAGTTTGCAAATGTGTTTTGGCGTTTATGTGCTGTGTTCTTTTACCATAGTGTAGTGTTCTTACCTAGTGTAATTCTCTTTCCATTTTTAAGAAGAAAAATAAGCTTTTCTTGTTAAATAGAGGTTAGTTTTGCAACAGTAATCCCTAGTGGATTAAGCTGGAAATTACAATAGCGCACTCTGCTGGAAGTACAGAATTATTACATAGAGGTAACACTCAATAGAAGTTTAATTTGAAGAGTTATAAATAAACACATGCTTGATCGCCAGGATAGAATTGCAAGTGGTTTCTAATAAGATAGGAAACTTTAAACAATACTTTTTCAAATAAGCAAACAAATGTATTGAAGCTAACACAAGTTAGGACATTTACATAATTTCATACACTTTGGTATGCACTGTACACAGTAGATTTAGATTTTCACCAGATTTCTAATTTTCATATTTTAAAGTCAAAACCATACACTGTACAATTTTTTTATTTTATCATTTCAGATTTTAAAATGTGCATAATTTGTATCTTTTAATTAACTTTATTATTTAAAAATAAAATAAAATAAAAAATCTATAAATTGAAAAAAAACTTTAAAAAGCCCAGATTTAAAGTTAGGTTCGGATGACATAGGATATTACTTATCAGGAACGAAGGTGCTAGTCAGAAGATTGGTGCTTAATCTTTAATAACTTAATAATATTCATTCGAATAGGAAGAGAGCATGTCACCAGAACAAACTAAGCTGGGACTAGACGCAGAGCCAGGCTCAACTGCAGATATCAAGGAAAGGGTAAAAATCTGATCAGATGCTTTGACCTTTCCAATTAAAAGAACTAAATGGAGGGAAGATGAAGAAAGATTTATAAGAGTTACAAGTCTGATACTCCATCTGGAATATGCCAGCCTATTGGCACACAGCATAATAGTGGTCCGAGTAGCAGACCTGCCAGTGAGGGAAGACATAGCAGAAAAAACAAAAGACACCGTAGCTTGTAGGAACAAGACAAGGAGAAGGGAGGGGAAACTTCCAGAGAAGGCAGGGCAGACACCTCCAACAATTCAAGCTCAGGAAGAACCAGAGAATGCAGGGCAGACACCTCAAACTGGTAAATCTCAGATAGTGCCAGAAAATTAGAAGCAGAACCAACAACCAGGAGGTTTCCATGATGACAACGGAGGCAGGGGGTCCCAGAGATGTGAAAGACGAACAGGGGTGCCAAACATGACCCAAATGTAACTGACACCCTGGTATCAATCACAGCAATGAGGAAGCTCAGAGGGCCAGACCACCAGGTGATGCATCTTCAGCACAAGGGTATTTTGAAACCCAGCTACATTGAGCCATATATGTCACCACGGGAGGGAGAAGTTGAATGTTATTTAAAGAGATAGTGAGTAGCATATTGCATTTGCACATAAATCATCCACAGATTAGTAGAAGATTAAAACATAGTAGAACATTTAGCAGACTATTTTTGTAATTATGAGAAGGATAGAGATTACGAGTGATGTTGTTCCCCCACACAGAAAACTATTGTGTCCACACAGCTAGTGAGGTCAAGACGATGGGGTTTCCACCCAAAAATATGAAGACGGAAACCTAGTACTCGCCCAAGACGGAGGATCCATACCGAATCCTCCTGTTTACACTGACTGCAGTTCAAGGGGTGGTGATACACCTGACGTGGAGCTGTTGAGACCTAAAAACAGAAACTCGATTCTGCTGTGGTGAAGTCTGGCTACAAAGGGAGGTGTCCGATAGGGTCGCTTGTCTCAAACCAGTGAAGAAGTCAACAAGAACCCAGCAGAACTAGAGAGTGACTGTTAGCGGGAGAACAGTGACAGAGCGACAGAGACTGGCACAACATTTTCCAGCCAGTACATAGATAGACCCCGTCAGAAGACCGGGGCTGTGTTTAAAGGGGAACTTCATTTATTGTTAGTGGAAGTGTAGTTTTTTAGTCGAACAATTATGTGATTTATGGAGTCAGATTACATTTTTCTCATAAACACAATTTTATAAATCGGTCTGAAGTATCTGTTTTAAGGCAATGAGCTGCAGATTAAATAACATAACACTGATTGAGAGCTTGGATGAAGAAGTTGTAGGGTTTTTACAACAGTTTCAAGAATCAGTTTTTATTTATTTATTCTTGAGTAATTTTACTGATTTATAATGTAGTGCGTAAGGCACTATCTCATTTTGAGTGAGGGCCACCAGCCCTTCATGCATGTCACCCTCTGTGAGAATGGTTCGTATGTTTCCCTCTAGTTTAGAGAAATATTATTTTATCATATCTTTGTTCAGCAGTATCAAACAATCCTCTAATCCTAGAATTATTGAGACGCATTAGCGACACCAGGGGTATTGTTTTTCGCAGCAACAATGATGCATAATACCAGGACAAACGCCATTATTGCAACAAGTAAACAATTTGTTGTGCTAATGGCAGATTTTAGTGTATATGTTTTTATACCATCAGAAAGCCATACATCATACGATATTTTGTACGCCTTATGGGTACACGGAGAAGTTATATTTATTTAATGCAACGTTATGGGTTTTACATGTCCTGTTCAGAATAGGGTAATCATTGCAATATTAATTGAGCATGTTCTGCTCAAAGGAGGGAGTGTCATGATTATACAGATATGTTGATTTCAGTGACGTTGTAGTTAATAAATAATAACATGTAGTTAATAATAGGTCTCTTAACGACAAAAGGTATGCCGACGCTTGGGCCTCCTCCAAGGAGGGAGTGGTCCAGTTTTAGATATTAGACGAATAAAAGTAATGAATATGTCAGAACTCTGAGTAATATTATCCAAGTTTTGTCTACACAGGCTAAGAAAGCTACAGAGATACCAGACGAGACACCAGAAGAGACTCCTGTTCGGCCAGGTGATTGGGTGAGGGTGAAAGTTCACAAAAGACAGTGAGCTGATCCCCGGTGGACGGGACAGTGAGAAGTTGTAACGAACTTCACACGCACTCCGGTTTAAAGGTAAAGAAAAAGGAGCAAATTGACACCACCTCACACATTGTCACCCTTCACTGGCAACTTCCAGAACATTATTGGGAGTTAGGACTGATTTGGCAGAGCTGGAACAAAACAATAAATAGAAATAAGATAAAGATAGAAACAGCTCAAAAGACGAATTGTCTATAGATTTTTAGAGATTGTACACTAAAGTGAAAACCTATTTTTGTTTTACATCTGAAAAAGAGTCCAATTTTTGTATACGTTATTATAGTACTCATTATTTAAATTCTGTAACTGACACCAACGGAGAAAATAGAGATGATGTCAAAATCAAAGCCAAAGCTATTGTGGGGTCCCCTAGGGATAAGAGTCAAAATAGCATTGTTGATTGTGCTCATTACACTTGGCCCCTTTCTGGTTGGATGGGGAGTACAATATCAAGTAAGACATGGATCCATTAGTCCACTCATAGAGAATGCCCACATCACTAACAAAACTCCAGCTGTGTTTCAGAGACTTTCACTTATCCCCAGAGCCAAAAGATCAGCTGAGCAACAAGAGGAGGAGTTAGAAATACTCGGTCCCAAAGGTGAGGCGGTTACAATCAAGATGATTCACCCCCCATATATGCAGTTCTTGTATCAAATGATGAGATGGGTTTAAGTGATTGGGATATGTAGGTGATGGGAATTTACAGATTAGGGGAATCTAAAAATACACTGGATCCATGTTTTAGTCTGTGCCAGAAACACCCCTGTTAAGTTTATGGACAACCGACCGGTGACCTGAGCACAATTATTGAAAATGATTACAGTAGAAACAGGCTACTAACCCACAAGTACAGCTTTGTACGTACAAACTCTATGAACAAAATTCCCCAGCAGATTGTGGCGACATTGCAGATATGTCCAGTCACAAAAGTTACTTATGTTCTAAATAACAGTGAGATTTAGAGTAATGGAGAAAATATGGGGACGTTCTTTTATAGTGTGTGAAATATGTGGTGCTTGAAACATGTAGGTATTTTTAATTTATAGAAGAAAATGGTTTCCTGAAAGAGTTATTTGGAGTAGCCATGTAGCCACCCACAGTGGGTGGAAACAATGTTTAGGGATATGGCACAACCATTAGTAGACATTAATTGGGTTTAGATGACATTTAACATCTAAGACAGATAGTAAGATTAGGAAAATAGAGTGGAAAGGATTGGATATGTTTTACCTCAGTGTGTTAGAATTAACTATAGGTAATGCGGCCCGAGATCTCTCTCTCTCTCTCTTTCTCTCTCTCTCTGCCTGTCAGAATGCTACGACCCCATCTTCAGACAAATGACCTCACCACAGGAGACTCCTCCTCCTTCATCAAACAGACAGACAACCCGAGCTGAACCAACAACGACCTGAGGCATCCATAACCATCTCCACCTGAGGCATCCAGAACCATCTCCACCTGAGGCATCCAGAACCAAACCAGCATGCTGACAAAGAGGCAAACTCTCATCGGTCCCTCAAACAGGACATGAAATTCCAAACTGAGCCGCGAGATTTGGCACAATAGCAGAGTGTGGGACATGAGAGCAGAATACACCACTCCATGCAACAGCGTAGAGACTGAAAAGGAGGAGATGAAATGCAAAGCAGTTGGGCCACTGAAAAGAATTACAGCGGGAAGATCCAAGTGCGGATGGACGGAGGAGAAGACAGAACCAGAGGAGTTGGCATGGGCCAGCAGAACGTGAGGGGGTCGTGGCTTGACGACCAGAGGGGGAGAGAAGGAACACGGGAGTGAGTGAGTTTACACATAAACACACTTATTAGAAAATAATCCTAAAAACACACTGAGGGTAGAACATATTATTCAATCTTTTCATCATATAAACAAATTATTCTTATAGAGATTCTTATTCATGTGAGAATTTGGGGAAGATTTAATTTGTTACAATATAGATAGCAGGCAAATCTTTATTTGAATGGAAAATGTTAAAGGTAGAGCTAGTACCAAGCCAAAGAAAGTATTCCAATCTAGAGTATTGGTTTCACCATTGTAGCATGGTTATTACCATAGGAGAACTGTTAAGGTGGAAACAACATTTGTTTGTCGTCCAAGATGTAGAGTTTTAAAAAGACACTAGGCAAAAAGCGATTGAAGATTTTAATTTTGAAAAAACTAGTATAATACATGCGGGGCTTTGGATCACTCATTTTAATGGTGCATATTTTCAACAACAAATATCGTTCAGGGAGAAGGGGTTGCTCAACCCACCCTGCAGATGTTTTAAATCTTACTTGCAGCTTCAGAGGGAGCGCACGGCACCAGAGTATGAGTTTTAATAGACAAGTGCCACTACCTCCTAATGCTCATCCATTTAATCAGTGATGACCTGACATCTAGAGATGTTATTTAAAAAGAGAAACATATCTGCCATGAGTGAAAATTCCTGAATTGAACTACAAACCATTAATGAAATGACTTCTGTTTTTAAAGTCCTTGTTAAAGCACCCAAGGTTCCACACACTGTTAAAGGGGGTTAGCATAGTTATTTAAGTAGACCAGAAATGAAAATAAATTAGTATAATGAGTTATTGATATTCCACCGGTTTTCACACCATTTCAGGGACTTTATCACTGTATTAGAACAGACCACCCCAAAGCCAGTAGGGCTAAGAGACCAGTCCCAGGGGGAGTTTAGGCTCCAGGGTACAAGGATAGCATTGGGGCGCCCAGGGGAGGCCTAGATGTTGCACTAATTCCATGTCCTAAAATACCGATTGATTACAACGGCCTCTTCTAGAGAACATATTACTTTCATACCTTAAATGATATGAAAGGAGGGAGGGTACATTTCTCATGGGGGACAGCTACAAATGCTAGTAGAACAGGACGATCCACCCCTGTATACAGATGAATGAAAATGATGAGTTAGTTTGAATGATGTTAAATGATATGGATGTTCAGAGACCAGGTTGTTCAATGAATGTCCAGCCAATGTGATTCTTTAAATGATGAAATCATGTGAAGAAGTGAGAAAAATAAAATGCTAAAATAGAGTAATCCATTTCAATTTATAATATACTATTCCAAGATGGTATATTTGTATTATTACCTTACACTGGACCAAGATAGTTTATTTAATTGTTATTATTTTTCACTGTTCTAATATGATGGATCCCATGTTTTATAAATCATTACTATTCTGAAATGGGTCGTTTCTTTTCACTTTGTAAAAACAAGTGCCTTAACACTGAGTGTGGTATGGGAACGGTTTCTGTGAAAGGAGGGAGGAAGAAATGTTCTGATACCAAGCCATTGCTGCTATTTTGAAGAACCATATTGAATGTTAACACTAGAAGTTATGCACAAGGTAAAACTTTTATGTTTGAATACAGTCAAGGTATTTTTGTATTTTTGTAAAGTTGAGGCTATTCGAACCATTCCATTGTGATTGTATGTTTTTGATATATGAGTTATGTACTATGCAGAGTTCAGATGAAGAACTCATTTATTTCAGTATTATACACACCTTTTTAGGTGTGTAAGGAGGGACTGTTAGAAATTAAAATCAATGTTTTGATAGCATAATGTACCCTAAACATACCGTCAGTTTAAATGCTGTTTTATACTGAAAAACCAGAAGTTCTTGTGCACAACCAGTTAAGCTTTTATTCTGAAAATCCTTCATGACGACATCCGGGACTACCGCCCATTAGTATCATTAAAGTGGCTATTGACGCCGTTAACATGTATTACATATAAAGTTATGAAAGAGATAAGGAGGAGAAAAGGCATGTGGAAGTAAGCAATGAATGTAAAATGTCGAAATCCTCTGTTTAACGCGATATCGGACACAGACGAACGAGAGGGGGAAGTCCCTTACGTCACTACAGCTCACAGAGAGGAGGAGCGAACAGCGAGCAAGCGGGAAGGACGAATGCTTGTAAGGTCTCTTCTGCACGGCCGGCACCTGGAGAGGAAGCTGCAGACTTTCTCTCCTACCGAACCATATCCTGTTTGTGACTTTACCGCGCCTTTTTTATTAATTAAAGTACCAATTTTGAACCTTCTCAGAGACTCCATTTGGTCTCCCTTTTAAGCTTCTCTTTCCTGGACGCTGAGAATAAGAACACAGTTAACAGTACCGAATGTTTTTAATAAGGGCTATACAAACGTTCATACTGGGTAGTTTATTTAGTTTAAATTATCCAACGAGTTACAGACCACTCTTTCCCAATGTAAGTCAATGAGAAAAAGTGTTTCCGGGCCCAGCAACCTAAAGGAAGTGTAGTACCGCCGTTTGGCCACAACGAAGTCCGAGTCCGGCGCACTTCCTGGGAGCTTGGCCTCAGAGGGTTAAACACATACATTCTTAGGATAATCAGTGACATATGGGGGGCAACGGTTAGGATTTTACAGTCTTATTAAATATTTTACAAGCATTGATAGATGCTGGCCAATTCGAACAAAGCCCAACAGAAACAATCTATTGTGGTAACACCAGGGTTTCCCACACATAGACTATACTTGGGCAGGCCGCCCAGGTATATTAACGGCCGCTCAAGTATATTTCGTGACCCATTTAGGTTTTTGTTTTTTTTATAATTTTTTTTTGTATTCGTCCGTGACCACGACGCTATCTGCGATAGATTAACTTGTGGACAATGATCCCTCGCTCTGATCTCGCCTGCTTCTGGCCTGTTAAGTGGCCTGCCTCACACATGGTGACTGGCTGTCCACATGATGTGGCCTGCCGACATGGCCACTGTCATACAGATCATAAATCAAAGCCCTTGATTGGTCTCTGTGTGTCATTCAAGCTCGGGATAACCTCAGCTCAGGTGAGGTAAAGGACTCTCTGAGTGTTTAGATAGTTAACTTAGTCTAAGTTCTCAGTGGGTCTCAAACGGTGTGGTCACGATTTATGTAAACACATATTTCCATTTGAGAGGGTAGTGATTGGTCTAATTCAGGGGTCTGCAACCTTTTTGACCAAAAGAGCCATTTTGCTCCTTTTTCCAAAAAAAAAATGTGTCTGGAGCCGCAAAACATATTTCATAGTTTTTTATTGTTGTATCAGACAAAAACTAGTTTTTTTGCATTTATTAGGCTATTTATTACATGATATAAAACTGTTAACCTCTAATAAGAAACAAATAACTCTTATAAGGAGAATTAAAAATAATACACAGGCCTACTTTAAAATAAATTAAACACAGCACTTGGGGAGTCCTCTGCACATTTGAAGGAAAAAAAAATATTATTAAAATGGGCCCACTTTGAAATAAATAAAACATATAGCTGCACCCTAAAAATAGTTAAAGGTAGGGTAGGTAAGAATGGAGAAACCGGAGAAACCAGCTCGAGTGCGCTAGAATTTGAAAGTACACAACCGGAAAAAATCTGCCCCTTCCTTTAGACTTCCTTACAGAGCCTCTCCTCCAACACACACGAACGCGCACATGACCAATGAGGGCACGAGATAAGTTTGTGCACAGATGGAAGGCTGACAGGCAGGTAGGCCATCCAGTTACTTTAGCCGGGCCGGCTCAGATGATTGGTCGTGCTTTTTACAGCGCTACGGCTTCCAGAGATTAATTTTTGTATGTATTTATTGTTAAAGCATTTCATATATTCATTGCTATCGGGACGTTAAGAGCATTCCATGGAATATAACAAAAAGTGTTTTCTGAAATAAATTACATACCCCATTGAATTATGACTGAAGATCGTCAGCTGTCTTCCTCTCCCGTGTTGTTCCTCGATACGTAAAGGCTGCACCACCATTGACAACTTCTCTCTACATATCAAACATACCGGTAAACCAGCATCGTTTGCTGTGAAAGCAGATAACTCTGTCCACACAGAATTAAATCCTGTGTTCCTCCGGTACTTTTCTCTGATTTATCCATAGTTCGCTCATCGAGCCGGGGGTCAGGTTATTCGCCTGCAAGAAAAGTCGCTCGCGCGGGACCGTAGCATGATGTGACGCATATTTTAGTTGACCTAATTAAAACCGTTTTGTTTTTTATTTATGTGTCACAGTATCACCTCAAAATACAAGATACCAAACATTTTCAACCATGCAACAAAATATAAATAGTCCTACAAATACTTTTATTTTATTTCCTTCTTATTTTTGTCTAAGCTCAAGGGAGCCAGAGCAGAGGGCTTAAAGGGCCGCATGCGGCCAATGGGCCGCGGGTTGCCGACCCCTGGTCTAATGAATAGTGAGGTGAGCTGAAGATCGGAAGGCTGTGAGTTCAAATCCCGCCAGGAACACCACTAGTGTGCCCTTGAGTAAGGCACTTAGCCCTTATTTACTCCAGGGAGAATATCCCTGTAATCGGTCATTATAAGTCGCTTTGGATAAAAGCGTCAGCTAAATTAAATGTAATGTGATTAGTAAAATATGCATGAATAAATAAATAAAAAATTAACTAGGTGAAAAAAGGTAAGATACACTTTCAAAACTTGTTGAGAGAAAACTAGTCTTTGCTGCTGCCTCAAAGAGGAGGGGGGGAGAGGAGGGAGACAGGAGAGGCTGATTCAGGAGCACAGACACACTCACAACTATAAATGAACCAAAAATAAATTAATAAACAAGTTTCAGTGTTTTTGTCATATTGGAAAAGGTATGTTATTGGTTATGGCCATGATTTTATGATTATTGAAATGTATACAGTTCTGTTTAATATAGGTGTTTCCATAGATTTAGTCTCTTTATTTTCCCCTCAAAATGCACCAGATTGATGCAATTAACTCCAAAATAAAATCTTACCGGGGGGGCATACCCCTGGACCCCCCTAGAGGATTTGAGGTCGACCCCCACTAAAAATCACATGGATAGGTTCCTAAATACATTTATAAATACATTTTCTTTTAAAAATAGTAACCAATTTCCATATGTTCATGTGTGGGTAGTAGATTTCAACTATAGGGCTATCACTATGGGCCCTGCCTGTACCTGTTCGCTCTGCCATCGCGTGAAGGGTCTGCTAACAAGCGACCAACAGAAAGGTCAATGTTAATATTGTTGCACGTCACCTCAACCCCCCCCCCCCAAGTATATTTCAGATCTGTGGGAAACACTGGCAGTTAATGAGTTAATGGACCAGCACCAGAGGCGTTCCCATACACACAGGCGTTGGAGCTGTTCTTCATGAAATCCCAGAAGGATGAAGTACTCTGACAAACAGTGCCATCTTTGTGCAAAATGATTATACAGGAATGAAAAGTCAATAAATAAACATGTTTTTTTCGCGCCACCACCCGCCCAAGTATATTTCAGATCTGTGGGAAACACTGACCACTGTATTACATAATTCACTCATGGAACTACAGGTTGGGGGTATTGTTTCCGCACGGACATATGTGTTGCTAACTATATATATGGTGTGCCCTCCTGGCTTCTTCCTCTTCTCTTCCCGGACTGCAACCGTTCAACATATGCTAATCTGCGCAATAAAGTAAACTTTTGCACCTTCGATGCACCGCCTCCGACTCCTATCTCTCGGCACTACACTATCCTGATATTTAATTCCTGATAAGTTTTAATAAACAGAGTCTAGTTTATGTAAAGATGCCTATCACCCACTGAGGCATTATAGCTGTGTGAGATTTACAGAATACACTGAGGGAGAGCCGTTAGCCGCCGCCGAGAAAGCAACTTTAAGCTGTTTAATTGGATCAGACAACAAAATAAATGTTTACCATTGTTGAAGCTTAAGAAGATCTGAGAGGTTGAGTGGGGAAAAGCAGAGGAAATTGAAATGATACTAAGAGACAAACAGGTGAGGTAGAGCGGGGGGGGAGTTGCAAAGAAGGTTAAATACAGAAAATGGTTAAAGAGAGATGTCAAGCTAGAATGAGAGAGGGTAAAGAGAGAAATGGAATGGATGGAATAAATACGATTGTTTCTTCCGCGCTGAGCCCCTGAGGCGAATTAGAGCCGGTCCTTGAGCAGAGAAATCTGCCTGCCTCTCTTTGATCTTCCTCTAATCAGATTGGAGCTCGGGTTTAGGGAGAAGGCATAACATTGTATTGCCTCTTTTCTCTTTGAAAATTGTGTGTGTGTGCGTCTAATTATGCAGATATGTTTGTGCATGCATGTGGTGGGGGGTCATACTGCTCCGTGTGTGTGTTTGTGTGTGTTTCTAGGTGATGAAATGCAAAGACCCAAGAACTATAACCAACCCCTGAAGGCATGCATAATAAGAATTAAAGTAATGTGTGTGCATTTTAATGTTAGTTGCCTTAATTTATCAGCAGACAAGTAAAAACTAGATTGAATTTTCTATGACCACCAGAGATTACCTCTACCATATTTTCTTCCCGCATCGGAGGAGTAAGCTGGTTCTGTTCCGAGGAGATCTCTACAAGGTAAAAGTTATTAAAAGTTATTTAATGTCATCAAATGTTCGTCATAGTTACAGGTTATCACAAGACGCATTGTTTGCAAAAAGCCAAGTTTACATTTGCCGTTACAACGAGCAACGTAAATACAGCTGTCAATTTGTAAACATTGTCATTCACTGGTGTTAGCTAGGATAAAGCCATGAAAATCATAAGGTGAGTTCATATTGATTGACTTGTGTTTATAGCGTGTTTTTATTGTGTGAGTATTTGTAGAGCGTAAGTCCGGCTTTACAATATTTAAAACTATGAACCTTGCCCAAAGTTATGCACATTAAACCGAGCTCAGTGGGGAGGGGGAGTCATAGCCGATGGATGAGCTTGCGGCATATTTGCGGTACATCTTGTTTTAAATGAGTGTTTCATGTCTGCTGTCAGGCGGTGTAGAACTTTACTGCGTCGGTCCGGCTCTGCATGTCTACTCTTGTGCCGACTTTTAGGGGCGCTGAGGCAGGTTGTACGGTAGTAGGCCATTTAAGGTGTTGATTGTTAAAGATATATTACAATATTGTCTGTGGGACCGCAGTGTTTTCTAAATCCATAAAAAAAATGTCATCTGTGGAAGCCGTAATACTGTAAAAAGTACAACTAATCCGTTTAGCCGGCCCGGATAAACGGATTGGATTGCCGCCCTGTCTGTCAGCCTTCCATCTCGTGCACACACAAATGTATCTCGTGCGCTCATTGGGCGTGCCGTCATTGGGCGTGCCCTCATTGGGCGTGCCGTCATTGGGCGTGCCGTCATTGGTCGTGCCGTCATTGGTCGTGCATTGCAGCAGTACTTCAATGACTCGCCAGCAACAGGCGGCCACTTTCACCAGTCTGCTGACGTCATGTGCGCGTTCATGTGTGTTGGAGGAGGTGCTCTGTAAGGAAGTCTGAAGGAAGGGGCGGATTATTTTCGGCTGTGTACTTTCAAATGTTAGTGCACTCGAGCCGGTTTCTGAAACTTACCTACCCTACCTTTTAATGATCGTGTTTTAGCAGCGGTGCACATAACATGAATATGGGGGAGATGCCTGACAGATCTTAAAGTCAGGGTTACGATCCACCCGCTGTGAAATGAACTTATCTTCCTTATTTGCCGTACACTTGTGTTTACGGAAGTTGAGATGTTTCTCGGTTGTGATTGGTTGTTCCTCGTCACATAACGAGCGCTGCGGTCCCAAAGTTGAAGGCCTTGGCCAGAAAAAAAAGACCTTGGCAGCCAGTGCACGTCTCCATTGAAACCAATGGAAATGAGCTCGCAACGCTGTGTATGGCTCTGTACAAAGTTGTACTCATTGCATTAGTATACTGTAGCTTTTTAAACTGGAGGCGCCCATCTCGGCCGAAGTCGGTTCATATTAACCTAAATGGTAAATGTCGCCTTTAACCTGTGAAGCCCCATCCCCCCCCCCCCACGAAACATAAGGGTAATAACAAAGGCTCTGAATTAGCCCCGAGCAAAAAACTGCTAACACACTTAGCACAGAACACGTTAAAATACCCTTATTACTTCTCGTATCTACACAAACAATATATCGATTAGCAAGCTGAGATTGCACAGATTCAACAGGTATTAGTATTAATTCTGACCGATCTAAACTCGCGACATGGGAAGCTGACAAATACATCACCACGTAGCATTAGGTAGCCAACACGGCAAGATATCGATTAGCAAGCTGAGATTGCACAGATTCAACAGGTATTAGTATTAATTCTGACCGATCTAAACTCGCGACATGAGAAGCTGACAAATACATCACACCACGTAGCATTAGGTAGCCAACACGGCAATATGTCTTACCTTTGTTGTTTTCTGATCAAAAGTGGTCTTCAATGGCATTAAAACGATAAAAATGCTGCTGAAGGTTAATCCATAGGTTAATCCAATGTGTCTGTGTCACTTTGAAATGATTTCTGATAATCCATCAGCAATAAACCTAGTTTTCAGTTTTCAGATTTCAGAGCGTAAGATAGGTTTCGCTTTGGGCAAACTGCGTGCGCATAGCTCTCATTTCTCAATGGTAACGTGTTTGTGTATGTGGAAATCCCCCTTCGATTCTATTGGCTCTAACGGTTCAAAAGAGATGTCAATCATCAAAATCGACCAATGGGTTCCAGAGAAATGGCAAATACACCCATTTCCACCCAAATGACCCCAGAGGTGTTTTTTCGTGCTAAATCTCTCTAAAAAGTTCAAATTTCACTTGTTTTGCAGCAATCTTGATACAGGGTACTTACTATATGTTATAGTTTGGATTCCTAAAGCTTTTAGTCTACTATCCCATCATTCAAGGGTGGTTTTCACTAGAAGTAATGGTTTATTTTTGGACGGACACTATCATTTACATTTTTTTTTTTACTATGTTCAATCTGAATTTACTTTAAAATAAGATAAGAAAAAAGATTATTAATGTAACCCTTTTATAAGGGAAGTTATCGTCATTTGTTCAGGGAATGTCATTTTCGAGGTGAACTGATGTTTAGCTGACAGTGAGTATGTCACATTCTTAAAGCAGTTTGTGTGTCTTGCTACTTGCTTGAAGAAGCTGTGCTTGGCCTCAAATCGCATGGTCCATAAACCAACTAAAGGCCCAAAGCAACGGATCATTTCTGGATAATGATCTATGTAGTGGTGTTTAGGCAAGATTCTTGCATCAGGAACAAGTTCACAGTATCTATGCCTATGATCTGAAATCTTACCCTCTAGATATGTAATAGTTGTATCTGTGTGGACAGGGGCAACAGCTAGCTCTGCAATATATTTGAGGTCTAAGACAACCTGCCATGCCAGTTCATCTTCAGGTATCAAGTGACCTATCATAAATGGAAGTAGTCTGATCAAACTCCAGTTTTCATGAGCATTGCCACCAATTGTCTTCTTGGATGTGAAAGTGCGCTGTATTACATGGGGGCTCCCCACTTGTAGGGAAATGTTAGAATTGTTGCATTCAGGCTTTCTAAAGTAAAATATTTTTTTTTAGATCAAAAGACCTAAGCAGTATGCAAGCTCAACTGGGATGACACCTTCAAATAAATCGTGTGCAATATCTGGAGGATACCCTTTGGTGACATTAAAATAAGCAAGGTGCTCTGAAAAAACACCATTTATTTTTACTCAACAGCAGCTATTTCCATTTTCCTTTGCCGATTCAATATGCTCTTCATGGATTTATTTGGTTCTAAGACTGAATGTGCCTGACTGAACGTGTTCACTCTGAATCTCCGACTTCTTCCCTGTACAAAACCTGCAAAAATAGTCTCCTGAGAAACTCTCCACAAAGCCACCTATTCCATGCGCTCCCAAATTGTCTGCTATTACACACTGGACTGTGCCTTTCACAAACTCACCAAGACTTGAAATGAAAACACCCTGCTTTTCCAAGGTAACCAAATCCTGGAAAAGGGGGTTTAAAACTTGTCCATAGCCATATGTCTTTATATCATCACTTTCTCCGTTATCCAATGGGAATGGACGCTCACATTGCCTTTAAGGGCAGCCGACACTAACGAATGCCGTGCTTCCATGAGCGTCAAATCCCGCCGCAGATGGAAATACATTGCAATCAGTTGAAAGCTATTTGCGTCCCTTTATGAAGCTGAAGGAGCCTAGGAGCGTCACAACTGCACGCCACGGACACTGACCAAACGTCGCTCCTGGACGATTATGGAGTGAGAGTGTGTTGACCTATTCCATGTGCTCCCAAATTGTCTGCTATTACACACTGGACTGTGCCTTTCACAAACTCACCAAGACTTGAAATGAAAACACCCTGCTTTTCCAAGGTAACCAAATCCTGGAAAAGGGGGTTTAAAACTTGTCCATAGCCATATATCTTTATATCATCACTCTTGCACAAAAGAGCTAAGTAAATGGAATGTTCTGAATGTGACCCAGGGGGTAGGTTACTTAGAATCCAGTATACACCACACAGCTTGTGTGTCTTTCGAGATGTTCCTAAGGGATTGCAAATTTCAAAGTCATCCTCAAACTGTCACGGTAGAGCGAAGGAAGCAGGACCCAAATGCAGATTAAATTGATTATACCTTTATTTCAAGGATAACGAATAGAACTCGGACAGACAGAACTCACCGGTGAACACAGTCAACAACAAAAGACGAACCGACAAAGACAGACAGAAAAACCAGAACTTAAATACACACAAGACTAATCACACAAACAAGACACAGGTGAGGAGGAAGGAGAAAACACAGGGGCCACAGGTGAACACAATCGGGTAATCAGACACACCAGGGAAACTAACGACAGGGAACCACAGACAGATCCAAACAAGACAAAACACAACGCAGACAGAAAACCAAAAACAGATCTAGACAAGACAAAACACCACAAAGACAGATCGTGACACAAACAGCGTTACAGTGATTCTTAACCTCTCCCCTGATAAAAAAAAGATTTTCTTTGAAGTGCTGACCATCTCTTGTGGACTTGTACTGCTGCTGGTTATCTGCAGGGCCTGTGTTCTTTGGGTTTCAATAACCTTGTCTATTACATCATTGTGATCTAGCAACTGCTGCAAAGATTTTAGCAATGGAATATACTGAAAGGACCTTTTGGTCTTTGAGTCAAGAATAAATTAAATTGGCTCTACAACATTAAAATGTTTTGTATAGTACTTCTTACGTTTATAGGCTGTTCCCAGGGGCCCGTTTTTCCCAGAGGATTACCTGTGCATACAGCAGTAGAAAGTTATTTTATAATAGACTCATCAACTTGCAATTTATGATTCTTGAATAGATCAGATACAATATTGCTAGTCACCGGTTTTGATGCAGAGCTTATTAAGTAGTGAAGTTCACCAAGCACTTCATCAACTGCTGTGGTTGGAATATGAACTAGATTTTCTAACTTCAATAAAACAGATGCAACTTTATGTTCAATTCATTTAGGCAATTCCTCTATAGGAACAATATCACTGTCTGCATCTGTGCCCGTACAAACTTCTAAGTCATCATCTGATTCTGCATAACTACACATGTTGTCTGTAGAACTGCCTGCCTCTGCCAAGGAACCACCTAATGTAACAACACCAGTTTTTAAATCCTTTATGGGGGTTATGTTTCCTATACTTATGTGAATTGAATGTACCAAGAATATTTGTTTGGAATGTGCAACCCAGAAATATACATGTTACTGTTTCATTCCTCCTCAAATGTGTATTTATATGAAGTAAATATTCCTTCTCTGTTGCAATTTAATTACATGCACACAACTGACAGTGACATGTGGATAATTCTATCCGCTGCTGTGATGTCTGTTTCGCATAGACTAAATGTGACTTAAAAGATTGTTCCAAGTCTTAAATGTGCATGGACAAGTGGCATAGGCACATGGATATCGAAAATTACGACCATATGTCTTAGCTTGAAATGCTTCAACAACAGGAACCTAGAGGACACTGACGTACCACAATCTTTGCAGTTCCACATGTACTGTTGTAATCTGAAAATCAAAGAAAATATTTGTATTATTGTATGGCTAACACCATAACATAGCCTTATGCGCCCATATGTTTTAGTCATTTACTGATGTAAGTCAAGCAGTTCTTAAGATTACAATGTGCACAAACTTCAAACTTGATAACAAAAAAAAAGGAGGGGAAGCAGCAGGCGGTTAGAGAAATGAGAACTCCTCTCCTCTGAGCGGTCATTTTAAAGAGACGTCCATTAATGATGACAGGAGGCACAGCAGCCCTCTGTCTGATGGACAGATGTGTTCATGATGACTTATATATTTACTTTGATTCTATCACAGTGCGGTATAATGAGACAACAACAGGCTACAGATGCGGACACACACACATATATTTATATAAATATATACAATTTCAGAATCAAACAAGTATGAGAGCACTCTCATAATAACGTAACACAATCAGAGACTGGATATATTCCCCCCCCCTCTCCCTTCTCTCTCTGGTCGCTGAAATGGGGAATTTAAATTACGGGCCAAAAGTTGTATTTACAAGTATTAAAAGTAAGCAGAGGACACCAAACCAACTGAGACCTGTCTGTCCGCCGCATCTAAGCACACACACACACACCTACACACTGTACAACACGCACACCTACACACTGTACAACACACACACACTGTACCACACACACCTACAGCTCCTAAAGCATAATCAGGCTACAGCCGTTGTGTATTTTATTATGTGAAGCACTAAATGGTCTTAGAAAAATATCGACTCTTTGTTTGTAGATATCTACTAAACCAGTGGTTGAGAACCAAAGATCGCAGTAGGGGCGCCAGGCCCCAGATGATTTGAGGCCAAATATCATATTTAGACTTTTATTTTTTTACATATAAATGGAAAGCAATACATGATTGGCACTAAAAGCCTTGTCTCTACAGTACAATAAAATATAAAAAATAATTGATTAATTAATTTGAATAACAATTCAAGTTAGTAGCTATTTAAGGCATAAAAAGACAGAAATGTATAATTCTTTCTTTAATAGAAATGTTTCTTCTGCCCATACAGTGGGCAGAAGAAACATTTGGGGGGGCTCTTGGGAAAAAAGGTTGGGAACCACTGTACTAAACTAAAGCAAATAAAGAGAGTAGGCCTGTTACGGCCCGTCTACACTACAGGCGTCAAAAAATGCTTTCAACGCTTCGCCCATTCATTTGAATGGGGTGACGTAGGATATTTTCAAACTTCGCCGAACTGCATTGTGGGTAGCATGGCAAGGCGTTGCAAGCATCGCGAGCGTCTATCGGCGTCAAAAGTTGAACAATGTTCAACTTTTGAGGCTCGATGCTTGCTCGAAGCTGGCGTCAGCCAATCAAATCCCGTTTTTGCAATTCCCGCCAGTACAAGCGCTAGCCAATCAAACTGCGTGCAAGCTGGGAGAGCCAGACCGCAGTTCATTTCCTCATATTCCAAACGAGAAATTACGGTAGCAAATCACCCGGGTCTTTCCGACCAGAACTATTTACCGGGATACAAACCGGAGGAACCAGGCATGGAGGGAGGTGGCAGAGACAGTGGGTGAAACTGGTAGGTTTTCGCCTGTTTGGGGATTTTATATCCAGTTTACTTCATTTTAACATTGCTATTGCTTTGTATGTCGGGGGCGGGAGATTCATGTGATTGGTTGTTGGTCGCAAAAAATCGCCAAGCTTCAGACATGCCCAGCTTCAAGCTTTTTCGATGCCTGTAGTGTAGACGGGCCGTTATACTGAGTTAGGGTTATATATTTCACACACTGCTCTGCTTTCTGCACGGACCTCACAGCTGCTCTCTCTGTAAACATCGCGTTGCGATGAAAGCAGTTAATAAAATAATATCCAGGGGATGCATGCAGAGCTGTCAATGGCTGAGATAAGTCCGGCTGTGCGTCACGCCTCCACCGTTCCCGGAAATGCATCCGCGGAGGAGCCGTGGAGGATGCATCAGTGTATCCTCGGTTATAGCTCCTCCAGAGAGCCTCCTTGATGCTCGATCCTCGGTCCTCGAAGTGCATTTAGAGAAATGAGATGTCCTTCAACATGGTGCGCTGAAATCCATTTCCGGGTCACTACCGGAGGACCGAGGAGTCGAGGAGGGGAAATTAGAGTATTGAGAAACCTCTACTGTCTTTAACCCTCACTTATTGACACTGAAATACTTTTATTAGGAAATGTTTAAATAACCACATACATTAGAATAGTGTAAATTAACAACAGGATTTGCATTGGACGCGCCCCCGTCGACGCCGGCCAATAGGAGAAGACCACAGATGGTGGTATGTATGTTCAGTTCAAAACATATATTTTTCATTAAACAAACTCAAAATAGATAGACTGGAGTAACTCAGACCTATAATCGTTTTTTTTTAGTGCAGGGTTTCATTTATTATGTTACAAAAAGTGTTGGCAGCTCATCCCTCAGATTGATAATAATAAGGGGAAATAGGAAGGATATATTTCAAGCTTACTATCTAAATACGTTTTTGACTTTTTTTATCAACCAAGATTGACTGAATTTATTTGAAAAACTACACTTATTAACACATGCATACTGTGTAACATATTTTAACATATATATTTAAGAAGTACAATACAAGACAAGCACAAGTTTTATGTGTTGGCCATATTCCATTATACTTTTAGAATTTGCTGATGGGCCGCAGTTAGCCCCCGGGCCGTAGTTTGGACATTGACAATGAGTGGATTAACGATAAGTATCATCAGCATCGATGATTCCTGTATTGTTTATAGCAATGATACAAAATGATAAACCAAAAAACTTGCATTAAACATATTCTAGCCCCACAACTCATGGATTTCACTCAATGTGTCACATGTTGCTTAAATGAGAGAATAAAACTGACGAAATCTCATTTATATGTTTCTCAGAAAACAATGTCTAAAATGTTGTGGCCCTTTGAAGTCCTGATTTAATGTACCCTTCAGTTCTGTGCATTGTTATTTTAACATTTCAAGTTCAAGTGTAATTCTAATGTGGATTCACCGCAAACAAACCTATGCAACAAACAAAGCAGCAAAATCACGCCTTAAGAGGGTTTTCTGTTTAGGAAAATTAAACAAACATGTTTGATCATGTACCTGAATAGGAAGCTCGGGTTGAACTGAAGTATATGTCTCACCCTTAAAGTGAACACTTGAACTAAGTTTCAACTTTGGTAGGATTTCCAGATCATACAGATTTTTCGAGATATAAACTATTGCTTTGGTTGGACACCTTTGTTGGACACGTTTGTATAACCCCATTTCACTTGTCATTTTCCATATTAGGTTGAATAACCCACAATCATAGTTCAGTCAGACAACTCACGTGTTCCTTTAACATGTTTATTAGAAGCAGCATATAGTTGAGTTTGGCGACTAGGCTCGGGCATCATCACTCCATAGATATACATAGCACGATGAGTGATGATTAAATAACTAACCCCCGAGCCTACAGGTGGAAGCTGGGGTGGTGGTGGGGCAGCAGCAAGCAGCAGCGACGTAGAGGTAGCTGCAGCAATAGCAACAGCAAGCAATGCATGGAGAGAGATCTGGCAGGTTAAATAGAGCGGCATATTAAGGAGACTCTGTTTGGTTGGTTGTAGAGTGGCAAGGGGGCGTTATGTATGAATGCAGCATAAGTGCTCGAGTTGACGGCCTGAACTAGCTCGCAGGCTTCGCCCCATTTCAGTCAGACAGCTCACGTGTTTCTTTAACATGTTTATTAGAAGCAGCATATAGTTGAGTTTGGCGACTAGGCTCGGGCATCATCACTCCATAGATATACATAGCACGATGAGTGATGATTAAATAACTAACCCCCAAAACTGCGTGGAGATTAGATACTATCCCCCAAAACTGCGTAGCCCGAGCCTGACGCTGGTGATGTAAGACTGATAAGTAGAGGGCCTGGCGAGCTGCCATGTGGCCATTCCCCCTAAGCACAGCGGCTTTAAGGGGAATATACTACTAAGTGACACTGCTATGTGAAGGCCCGGGAACAGCCCGAAAAGCCATCCCCCTTAAGCACCACGGCTTTGAGGGGAATATACTACCTAGTGACTGCTATGTGAAGGCCCGGGAACAGCCCGAAAAGCCATTCCCCATAAGCACCAAGGCTTTGAGGGGAATATACTACTTAGAGAGACTGCTATGTGTAGGCCTGGAAGTGACCAGTGCCGACCCCCTCCGAGCACCGCGGCTTTGAGGGGAATATACTACCTAGAGAGACTGCTGTGTCTAGGTCTTTAAGGCAGCGACAATGAGCTTTCCCCCCCAAGCATGCAGCTATGAGGGGAATATACTATAATGAAATAAATATAATCTAACCCAGCAACCACCTGGTATGCAATAACAGAATTCTAAAGATATACATCTTTGAACGTTACTCATCATCGAGTAGTGCAAGAGCTCATGGTTGTTTGTGCTGAAAGGATCTCATTCATGTGAGGCATGATATAGCGCTGGTGGGGAGAAGATGACCGATGGCCCAGGATACTCAGGGTTGAGGTAGGCGGATATAGAGCTGCGGTTGTGGCTGTGCAGATTCTTAAACAGTGGGAATAGCGATCTGGGGGCAGGTCGCAGCTTAGGCAGAGATCACGCAGCTTGGAGGAGAACCCTCGTCGTTGGGTTTGCAGCCATCGAATAAACATGGGTGCCGACCCATGTGTCAGAGGGCAATGATGCGAGAAGTTCAGCATGGAAGATAAAGGACAAAGAAAACGGTGTTAGTTTTAGCAATGATTATTCAGGGTTCCTTGACTCCCCAAACAGAAATATCAGACATTGAATGTTTCAAAACTGTGTATATTTGATCTCCAACGTTAATTCAGTAAGGGAGAGATTATGCTGAGGATTAAAAGGTGAGAGGTCTGTGTATATTCGCCACCTGAGAAACCAATAGAAAGCTGTAACAACTGCCTCTGACGTTTATCAATGTATAGTGAAACCCCTTTGCCTGAACTTATACATTAACCTTTGCACGGGTGCAAAGTTAAGAGGCAGTCTTTATCATTGCGTGGAGGACGTGCCTTCTTAAGGCCCTTGAGGAGCAAATGAATGAACTCTAGCGTGGCTTAATACTTAGCACTTGAAGATTGCAGGATTCGAATGAAAATACAATTAATGCATGAACAACTATTATATCTATTGCATAAGTACACAGAGGAGGTTGGGACAGAAGAAGATAACGTACCAAGCTGAATTGTATGCTTTGAATCATGCTCTTGGTTGGAGGCAGAATATGGGAAATCCTTGAGGGGCTTGACGTGTAGATCCAGAGTCATTTGGTTGAACGAAGGGCATGGCAAGCTGGTGGGGCACACCACTCATTGTGAAATCCCCCGAACCAGCAGAAGGCGCAGCATCTGTAAGTAACTAGAGGGGATCTGAGGACACCGCAAGGTCATTATAAAAGAATGAACATAACCTTCCACTCGTCGCAGAGGGGCTAAGGACCAAAGATCTGAGCAATAACCATCTCTAAGATTGCATTCATGCCGAATAGTCTGCGTCTTTACACCAGACGCAAGTGTATTACATCGTTTCATTTGCAGAAGGTTGGGTTTGCGTTCACCCAGCAACCTCAAACAGACTATGAACTGTAAACTAAAGTCATTGTACGGAGATGCTTTTTCAACAATTGGCGGGACATTAAGCGGATAAAATGCAGATCCCAGCCATTTCTACAGTAGCCTGCATTATTGGCAGGTTATTTTCATACTGCTGTTAATCTGGAGAGTGCATCAACATACTCTGCGGCCGGCGCATAGGATTATAAATCAGACAACGTGCATTAAAAACATTATAACACATAATGAGACGTTATGCAGTGAGGAGGTTTCACCGATGACAGGTGGCTCTGATAAGATTGTACCACTGCCTTTTCTCTGTACACAGGGGACCAGTGAGGTAAGCAGTCACCAGAATGAATGCATGACCATATAGGTTACTGGATGTTGCACACAGCATAGATAGCAAAACAAGCGATGACGCGCAAATAGTTGTTTCCCATGTTTTGGTGCGGACTACGTCACACCAGCAATGAACCTCTCTGGAGTTTACTAGCGAGCGACCCGAGACCACCTCTTTTAGGCGGAGCAGAGGTATCGGACTGCTTCCACACCAATCCAACGAACCACATCAAGGGGTTAACGCTACAGGGACCGATTCAATAGTACTAACCAAGCAGGTGTGAATGTGACCTAAGACTATGGTGCCTTAAGGTTTGGACAGAAAGGCCAGCGCTTGTTCCTTATAAATATAAAACATCTCTTTTAGAGAGACTACCAGTGGGAGACCATAATTGAAGGCAGTAATCAGTATTGAATGTATTACAAGTCTAATATGTAGTATAACGTAGAGCACTTTGAACATTTGGAAAGGCGCTAAATAAATAACATGAATTGTAATTATGGCTGTTCTGATGCGGGACAGCTTGTCTGGTGGCAGTGAAGCTTGCATCAGCACACTATCGAGAATGATACCGATAATTCTAGACGTGTGGAAGGGCTTCCAGTTCCTGTTCTGAAAGAGGTAGGCCTAGCTGTTGAAAAGTTTTATCTGGGAAAGTTAACAACTAGGAAATGGTTCAAAGATGGACACCAAGGGGTGCTTACAGGTGTTGCAGATAATCCAGCATAATGCTTCTGATGAGGTGTCAAAGAAACGTGGGCTAATATGTAAACCAAATGCACATTTGATTTGTAAAACCTTAAAATATATATGCCACAGAAGGCATATGAGATGTCTGCTTTCCCTGCCATGTCATCTACAGAGCAAAGAAACGGGAAAAATCTTTAGTAGTTAATAATACTAGAATAATTCCTCCTAGCACTAGGCTAGGGGCCTGTCGTGTTTTTAAACGTTTAAATAGCAGCACGTGTAATACTCCTGGCTCCTTCAGTGCAAACTTCAGTCTTGAGTGCAGGTTTCAACAGACATGGGTCCCTGGGAGCCAGCATAACCTGCTAAGAAACCTTGATTTAAGCCTGTGATAAGGTCATTTGACGAACATCTGTGATTTGCAGATTTGCAGCATGAAGCCTCCTGAGGCACACCCAGCGAGGGGCAGATATTGCAGGTAGAGCTTAATTCCTGTGAGGAAAAACTCTTCTTTGGTAGGTGATTAAATGTACATGGCCGCTTGGCAGAGAATGATTCATGGTATTCATAGAAAAGACACTGAAGGAGAGATTGAAGTCTAAAATGATGGTCAAAAATGTATCGAGCTTCCCTTCATATTCACGTGATGGAAATTATTAATTTATTTCCGTTTTTTATTTCATTGATTTATAGTAGGCCTAGTATAAATACTTGTACACATACAACTTCTGTATAATTGCCTCAAATATGACTTACTGCAGGCCAAATATTTCCATAATAAAACATTGCTTATGCAGAATAGTTATATACCTGCCAGGATGCGATTCCTAAGGAATTGCTGCTGCAGGGGGCAGGAAGCTAGAACTCGTGGCTGGATCTGGGACTCCAATTCCCAGAATCCTCGGGAGTGTGACGTCAGCGGCACAACGTGGTTGAACGCGGAAGTAGAAACATTTGTTCACATTGCAGGTAGAGGAAATCGAGTTTGTTCACGGGAATATATCGTGCAATTAAAGGCTTCAAGCGCTGATTTTACTTCGAGAAGGTAGGACAGGATGGCAGGTACTTTGGGAATGCCGGAGTCAGCTTGCTCCTGCCTTTTTTGGTGTTTAAATACCCACCGACCGAGAGACAGTGCGACTCTTATCTGACACACAAGAGAGGGGTTGTTACCGGAGCTGGCGTAGAACTCGGGACTTCCTCTGGCCCAAAGGATATTAAAAGCTACTCCAGATGAGGACGGAAGGGACACCTGAGTGTGTGTCGTGCGGGAGCTGTGGCTCGTTTCAGCGGCGTCTGAACCATGCTCTGAGCTAACCTGTGTTTCGGGAATGAGGCATTTCTTACGGCTTCTTGCGTGTGATGATTCGGTTCCAGAGTCGGAGATTGCAATAGACATTTGCAAGGACAGCACCGGCAGGCAAGCAGCAGCAACATGAAACACAGCAGCAGGAACATGAACGCAGCAATAGGCGAGCAGCAGCGACGTAGAGGGAGCTGCAGCAATAGCAGCAGCAAGCAATGCATGGAGAGAGATCTGCAGGTTAAATAGAGCGGCATATTAAGGAGACTCTGTTTGGTTGGTTGTAGAGTGGCAAGGGGCGTTATGTATGAATGCAGCAAAAGTGCTCGAGTTGACTGCCTGAACTAGCTTGCAGGCTTCGCCCCATTTGCCAACCTTGAGACCTCAGAAATCGGGAGCATTTCAAAACCACCGCGTGGGGGGGGTGCTAGTGGATCGCCGGAGCTATAGATTAACATTAACATGCTTATTGTAGTTGTAAGTGCACTGTCTTGATGGAGCGTGTGGGCTGGACCTGTATTAAGTGAGCAGAGGGTCGAGTTGTCGATTCTTGTTCAGTTTTCTGTGACTATCTTCCTCACCCTCTCAGACTTTTGCGCGCTACTAAAGAGACGTGCTACCATGGAAACTAGGGGTGTAACGGTTCACAGAAGTCACGGTTCGGTTCGTACCTCGGTTTGGGGGTCACGGTTCGGTACGGGTTCGGAAAAACAAGAAAAAGCAAAAAAAAGTCCCAAATGCATGATTCCAGGTTTGTTGTTATTTATTTTTTAACAGTAGTGCAAGTTTCAATTTGAAAATAAGGAACTCTGACATTTTGAATAATGAACTGTATTAAACAGTTAAAAACAAACCACAAACAGTACCACACACACTCAGATGGCCACATTATCTATAATGGCTGATGTCAAACAAAAAGGTTTCATCAAGCTGTAAAACTAAAAAGAATGTCTCGAAAATATGACATCATAAATAATAAGAAAGTGTTTCAAGGGCGCATAGTTGTTGAAAAACATATGCCAAAAGCTTCCGTTATTTATTTTGATTTCACGGCTTTCATGTCTCTTGGCTTCTTAAAAACAGCGGGGATCAGCTGTTGAACTGCTGCTGTCTTTTGCCGGGCTCCGGTGATTGGCAAATCTGGGTGATGCCTTCTGATGTGATTTAGCATGTTTGGCTTGTGTTACCATTAGCATACCGCACCGCTATCGAACAACGCCGACACACCGTCCTCGTCCGATCCACCACTCGCACACCTCATCGTTATTGTAGTCAACAGGGAACCCGAAATGTTCCCACACAGCTGATTTAAAAGAAGCAGGTGGGTTCTAGCTCCTGTGTGTTATCTGAAATCGCCATACTAACTTTTCTTCTTCTTGTATTTTGTTTGTTTTGTTGTTGTGTTTCTTCTTGTTCTTCATTTGTTGTCTAAGGGCGGCTGGCAAACAGCTTTTAGGCGCAATACCGCCCCCTGGATTATAAATAGTGTAATGGATACTGCCCTGAATGACAGACTTTTTTCCCACTCGTAAAAAAAAGGCGTATTCGTCGTGTGACTGCATGTGCCGAACCGTGACAATACGGGACGAATACGGATACCGTTACACCCCTAATGGAAACCAAACAATGGTGTAGCTGTATTAAAGTCTGAGTGGAAACAGTCCTGAGTAAATCTGATTTTGTCAGAAATCGGGGGAATATGACCCCGGGAGGAAAATCGGGAGAGTTGGCAAGTATGCTTACGACCAACATTTTTCGTTCATTACATAACTACACTGTAGATGCGTATATGATGTCAATAAACCTTTTGAATCTTGAATCTTTAAATTGAATTTTTCTAAAGGTTTTGTGGATTTCCAAGTAAAGCAGACAACATTTTTCTTTTACAGATTGACATACACTTGAGTTGAACCAACGTCATCACCTTTAGCTTGGCGTTGGTGTTGTGAAGTCATGTAATCGTGATGAATTTATTTTCAAGCCTAAATTAGTTATGTATGTTGGGTTCAGAATTCCAGAAAAGACAGACAACTTCTAAGTTTAACTATTTATTGTAAAGAGAGCAAAATATATATTCACTTGGCCAAGGACTCATCACGTCTTTGGGAACCACAGGCAGCAAAGCTGTAACCACCAAATCCGTAAAGAGCCTCGAACGACAATACATTTTATTACACAGGGCGTTGCCCGTACATTTATGATTGGTCAAGACTAGCTGAAGAGATACCGCGGTTTAGACTTGGTTCTCTTTGGTTGGAGCGCAGACTCAGAGTCTCTTGGCAACACGATCCTCCAATCAGCATTCGGCCGGCCTGTGGAAGTCCCTCCCTACTCTGGCACCATCATGCGTAATTTGTTTTGAGGAAGCCTCTACAGAAAAGTGGAATCTTGGTTATACTGATTCCCAGCTATGCGTGGGCGCGGAGCTAACCCAGGCGGCCAAGGCCATAGCCTCAATACCTCATTGTTTCTACAGTGCCTGCATCTGGCTTCTGCTACTTTCTATTGCAAGCTAAAACTTTCTTCTGACTATTCCCCTCGTTGGTATCTAACCCATCAGAACCTGGGATTAGTGATTGTGTCTATTTATTCTATAGTCATAGCAACCTCATGAGCACAATAAGCATATAATGTAATAATAAGAATCAGTCTTGTAATGTTATATAAAAATAGACTCCACATTTACATCTGGATTTGGCTCTAGTTTACAAGCACTAGCAGGTCAAGTATTGTAAAATATCAAAATGTGTTATTTTTATGTTTTCTTTCAACTCTGAAAGAAGACGTGTTCTGAAAGCCATGAACCTCAAAATAAACCAGTGCATGAAAAACATGTTTGCATGCTGTGCAGTAATCTAACCTAACCCTGATAAAGCCAGGCGCTCTATCAAGCCAGTTGAAAAATGCATGAAGTTTGACATACAGTAAATACATGTATTGTAAAATAATTGTTTACATATCTGCACGTCTAAAAAATGTCTGTGTAATTTACAGGTACTTGAACTTGAATTGAGTCTTTTCTAATCATGCCATTCCCTGTATTACTTTTCTTTACTCCACTTCTTTCTTAGTTCTTTTGCACAGTAATCATCAGTAATGTTTTTGGTTCTTTTTCATGCACATTTTTGGGGGAAAATACTGTTCCAACTACCCAATGGTGAAAATTGCTTTAAGTACATGTTCCTAATTACACTTCCGTATTTCTAGTAGGTAAGTAACATTTATAATGCTACCCCCTAAACCTAACCTTTTACTTCAATCAATGTTTTTCAATTGGACTTTGCACTTGCATAAAAAACGCTTTTCATAACGTATGTGTTTTTATGCACGCCTTGTACAGAAAAACCACATCTACATCAACATTTTTCTAATGTTGCCACCAGACCATTCCAAGTAATTTTCATACTGAATATTTGTCTGCTTTGTTAATATTGTCTGCTACATCCCCTTCCATCTGCCCATCCATCTGTTCTGATGCGATGCAATTATTACAAGCATATTTCCTGCCTCCAACCATGATACATTAACTCTTCGCCAAGCACTCTGATAATCCAATGTGGGACAGTACGGCCTCAGATGCTACACAGATCTCAGAAGACATGGCACCACCTGTCTCGTTTGGTGCTTCCTCTTCCCCCTTCTCTTTTCTAAATACACTGCGTGCCTTATCTAGCTTAGCATCATGGCATTTAATCGTTGAGATTCTAAAGGAATGTTGTTCTGACTGACTCACCCTGAAACACTGCCTTTTCTTCCTTTATAAGAATGGACAGATCAAAGTTTATTGTCCACTAAACTGTGTGCAAGGGAAATGTATCCTCCACAGACATCAGAGTTTACTTCGCCATGAGACATATAAAGAGGAAAGTGATGGAGAATAAATGATGGGGAAACACTAAAACACTTCATAAAACCACAGATTGCACAACATCAAACATTCACAGACCAAAATATGAACGAGGCTGTGCGGCCTCTGTGCTAATGTTGGAGTTAAGATATTGCCAAAAATACTTATTTTCAGTCTCTGGAACAAAGAGTGCAGCAAACAGGAGGGATGGTTTGTGGGCCTCCAAAGATTTCTTGGTCAAATCTTTGTCTCATGGTTAAGGGTTAGGGGGATAAGGTTGGGTTTTCTTCCTATCTATTATCTGAGAAGAAAGAGAGCTTTTACTTACAGTACTTGATCGTTGTTCAATATGAGTCGGATCTGCAATTCCTCTCTGCTGCACCACACCACCTCTAGTCATTTCCTGTTGTTGCCAAGTTTGAATTGACAGATATGATCGGCTGCTTCCCCATTCCACATTACATTGATAAAGGTTTGGGTTAACATAAGTTCAACCATTGATAAATATGATTTATAGTTCAACGTAAAAATGCTGTTTGCCTATCAATTAGGAGCATCGACCCATCCATCAGTCTGCAGCTTAGATGATGAGTGGGATTTTCCTAAAAAACCATGTATAGACTTTATAGCAGGGATCACCAACTACATTTGTCCAAGGGCCAAAATGTATCCAATAGACACTATCGCGGGCCAGCGATTTTTATATAGCCCAGAATTTTGAAGTTGTAGACCGGGGGGGGGGGGGGGTATTGAGTGTTCTGTAATCAGTTACTAAAGACTGAATACATGGCTCTGAAAGTAATCAGAATACAGTTACAGTTACGTGTCTTAAACGTTGGAATCGGGTCTACTTTAACGTATTCAGATTACTTTTTGAATACTTTTGGAATACTTTCTTTTTCCATAACAGATGGGTATGTTTTGGTGAACAGGAGACACGTATTTTACTGTTTTAATGGCTTATCAAGAACTCAAACACAACATCTTGGTGTCATTCTGGACAGCTCCCTCTCATCTGCACCCCACATAAAAAACATCACCCGGACTGCATTCTTTGTACTGTCTTAAAACCTTTCCTTAGAATATGTTATGAATTGTAAGGTGTCCTTGGGTGCTTTGAAAGGCGCCCCTAAATAGAATGAATTATCATTATTATTTATTATCTGAAACGATGTTATAACTTTTACAACTGTTTCCAGTCACTTGCCCCATGCATTCAGCAGCAGCAGGCCATTCAATTTGATTTGATCCTGTTATGAAATGTCATCATTTCGACAATAAAGAAATGCTACATAAACGTTATCTTGCACATTTTATCTAACCATCTCCGTTTCTAACTTTCAATATATTTTAAAAGAGATCTCTCTCTCTCATCTGCGGGCGGGGGCGGGGCCTCACAGACACGCTGCAGCGCCGTGCAGTGTGCACACAGCTCTGCCGGTAATGAGTATTACATTTTGTGAGGACATTTTTCCACCAATAATTCCAATAAGTATTCCAAAATGTATTCACTTCAGGTTTACGAAAGTAAAGTAAGTAGTACTGCGAACGCAGTAACCACGCCGCAGTCACCCCCGTCGTGCGGGCCGGATGAGAATGTCTGGCGGGCCGGATGTGGCCCGCGGGCTGCCAGTTGGTGGTCACTGCTTTATAGGAAGGACATGCTACTCATTCATCCCTTATGATCCATAAGGAGTGTATGATTCCTGCCTGGATTTTCATATTTAGTTTCAGGGTGACAACCTCAATAAAAAGGTAGCAACCTGTACATGTTTGAGAAGATTAAGTATCTATGCTAACAAAGACCCATACATCTAGTCTAACCTCCATTTATTTTTCCTCGATAGCTCCGCTTTCTACTCTTAGTGATGAAAGACTTTGGAAATTAGCTATTTTTTTCGATCTACCAACATTTGAACGGTTGTGTCTTTCAACAAGGACACCAAGTCTAAACATCTAATCTTGGGATTGCTAAATGTATGTTGATTAGTGCTGTTGTATATGATTGTCCATCGAAAAAACAAGAGACAAGGACAGTACACCCTTGTGGTTTAAGTCAGCACTGGACAGCCAACGGGACCCTATAAACTGCGGATGATCAAATTCCACATTAAAACCATGTTTATTACAGTAAATCAGTATGCAAACCTATTCTCTATTCAACTGTAGAAAGACATGTTTGCATCTCCCTCGTTCAATACACCTCTATCTCCCACTATACACTCGGCTATCTTCTCCTGTTCTCATAATCTTTTCACAAAACTTAGATTTTCACAGCCGTTGCTCTCTATTGTTCCGCAATGAATGCAAATTCTATCATTGAAAAGCCTCTCCTGGGACATGGAAATGGCCCCTGAAAATGACTTTGCACACCTCACTGATTGTCAGACAGAAATGCGAGGAGGAAAGAGGGAGACGGATGGAGACGATAAAGAAAGTAGAGGAGAAGAGAAGGCAGTAATTCAGACACAGAAGACAAAGGCTGGAGCAGAGGGCGCTTGTGTACTAATGCCAAATGCTCTGTAGCCTTTGCTGACCCTTCCTTCAGCCCTCTGAGAGCAGGACCTGTCAGTCTCTTCATTAGAATGGCTTTCAGGAAGCTCTGAGGAACGACCCACTGGGTCATCTTGTAAGGAAAGGGCAGGAGGGAAAAACATGTTTTGAGCCTTTGATTTCTGCAGCAAAAAAAGGTAGTGAGAAAAACAAAGTGTACCATGACATATCTGGGATTTGGGAAGTGTTCAAACCTTTGAGTCTGGCCTTGTCTCACCATTGTCTGTAGTGAATCAAGCTTTCATTTGAGTCTGTGAAAACTATAAACAAAATATAAAAAAAATGACATTGTGAGGCACTGGAGAAAACCATAAGGAGTGGCATCTAGTTTCACTGTTAAAAGCTGTGAACTATTAGATATGCTGTCAATGATTTTAAGGAACCTGAGTCTTGGCTTGATAAACAGTTTTGAAAAGGGCTTATAACTGACGACTGATTAAGCCGTTCTTTCTTTTTTTACTAAGGAACTTTCGATCTAGAGAGGAGATCTATAATAATGTCACATTAGAGAACCACTTCGCAATTCCAAACCAGGCAATGGGGGGAAATGTGTTGGAACCCATACAGACTTTGTACCCTTTTGGCACCGGTGACATACGTCTTCAAACCTGACCTTCATATTGAGCTCAACTACCCATCTGTAAAGTTTTGTGACTTCCTCCATCACGGTTGTGAAGATATTGCAGGGACAGAATCTGTCCACAGAGGAACATCCTGTGTTGGCATTGATTGTGAAATCAGACCTGTGATCTACTATGATCAAATACAAAAAAGGTATATATTTGTTCAAACGCTTTGCTGTTAGGTAGGTGCAGTCCAGTTGTAGGATAATGGAAGATGTGGTGCTAATATTGGTTATATGTGTTGATTACTGAATACTGACTTGCCCGCTTGTGAGACAGCGACCCTTTAGCGGCTGGATTTCCAGAGAAGGAATCGACCACGAGAGGAGGTAGAGTTGCAAACCATGGTGACTTGTACACCACAACAGAACAGATAGCCAGCATGTAGGTGTTCCCGCTCTCTGTACATGTTCACCGCCCTCCTCTGACTGAAGACTGGCTCATTTATAGAGGTTCTACAGAGGATTTGATTGGGAGAAACCATTCACAGGTACACTTAATAAATACACGTGTCATTGTCATTATTATAAAGAAGTTCCATAACATCATTTACATAGCATTATTAGTTATGTATAGCCATCTGTTAATTGAACCCAAGAACAACATTATAACTGACCAGAATAAATATAAATACATTCCCAACTAAGACAGAAACCCCTGCACCTATCTCGCCACTTGGTTCGTCCCGGAACCTTCTTTGTCAGTGTTTGTTTCCCCGAGGACCTTTTGGCCAAACACACTGGAGCGGACACAGGACGAAACGTTGGGTTACGTATTGTAACCCTTGTTATATCTCCCACAGGCTCCGCCCTCTACTGGACTCTATGGGTACTACCTTACCCTGCGAGCATTCTCCCACTGAGACTTCTATAGACGTAGCCGGCCTTGGGCGGGCCTACCTGAATGCGCGCGCATCACACCGTATAAAAGGAGGCCTCGCCTCCTGACTATCATCCTACACCTCTCTTCAGCGAGCGGAATAGGACAGACAGTGCCCTGAGTAGAGGGCTCCGCCTGTGCTAATATAACAAGGGTTACAATACGTAACCCAACGTTATATATCTCACAGGCTCCGCCCTCTACTGGACTCTATGGGTACAGTGGGTGGAGCCCCGATGTATACGCGCACTGTCGTCCAACAACATTCCACCCTACTGCCCCTGACCGGCTTTTCTGGTCAGCAGCTGCTGCCCCACTGTGAAGCTGACAATTGAGCGGCCCAGACCAAGCAAGGAGGCAGAGGCAGCACTTCCCAAATATAACCCGGTGTGGGCATTTATTACAGCATGAACACAATACACACAGCCTCAATCCTGCTGCTGCTGTTCACGTGGGCACAGCCTGCAGCCACCAGGATCTCACACACACTACCAGCCTCCAAACAGACAGGGCAACAGACCCTAAATACACACACTAATCAGCAATTCAACACAGGTGGGGGGGAGGAGACAACACAGGGCACCAGGTGCACACAATCAACAGCCACAGACATGGGGGAAGGGGAACACTTTTAACATGAAACCAGGAAACAGAGACAGACAAACTTACATAAATTACATATATTCCCATGCTTCCTGTGCAATGTTTTTAGTGCTATATTACCCGTAACGGAGGCCGTGATCTATGGGCCCAGAGATCACCTCCGTTACACCCACATTCTCCTTTAACCCGGTTGTGACCGAGGAGAAATCTGGGCTGTGGCTGACAGAGCACACCCTGCTGCGCTTACCTCGCAGAAAGTGTGCTCAAAAAACAGTGCCGGGGGACCCCCGCCCATAGACGGATGGGGAGAGCCCCATCGGCCCCGAATGGGCTTACTACACGCCTGCCTCCCTGAATCCCTAAGGATAACAGGGAGAGCACCAGAGCCCATGCCCCACACTCAACCACTGACCCCGTGCAGAGTGTGTGGACTAAAGTGTGGAGGGCTACCCCCCTCCTGAGGAGAGCAGCCCTCCAGCCCTGTAAGGGCCCAGCGCGCCCCTCGCCCATCCCGGGACCCTCAGAGGGCCCGAGAACAGCGAAGGCGCATTACGTCCGGGGAGGGGGTCAGATGCCAACTGACCCACAACCCCCCCCTACCAGTCCTGTGTTGCCCCCGCAAGCACAGACGAGGAGAAAGAGCACGACATGTCCAAGAGATAAAACCTTATGAAGGGGCCTGGCGTCGACCAAGACGCCGCCGTGCATATATCCTCCACACTCACACCGTTGAATAAGGCTGTTGACACAGCTACAGCCCGTGTGGAGTGCGCACGAGCCCCTGTGGGAAAGGCTCTCCCTGCCTGTCCGTAGGTATGTGCAATGCACTCGCAGAGCCAGCCTGCCAGGCGTTTCTTGGACAGAGCTTTCCCGATCACCCCGCCTAGAAGCACACGGACAGCTGTTCGGTGCGTCTAAGGGCAGCCGTGCGCTCCACATAACATGCTAGCGCACGCACCGGGCAGAGGAGGTGCAGTTTAGCTTCCCTGCCCCCACCATGGGGGGGAAGACTAAAACCCCCTAACTGAATAGCCCTCGACCTGAACGCACTCCTTAGGCTCTTGGGCACAAAGGAGGGGTTCGGTCTGAGTATCGCGCCGCTCCGGTCACCCCGAATCAGTAAACAGCTCGGGTGCACCGACAGAGCGGTTAACTCGGACACTCTTTTGGCTGACGTTAAGGCAAGAAGCAAAGCTGTCTTCCACAACAGTGCTTTTAGGGAGGAGAGCTCCAGAGGCTCAAATGGTTCTAAGACCAGAGCTCCGAGCACTAGGGGCAGGTCCCACTGCGGGGTGGAGGCATGCACTACTGGGCGCAGCCACCTGACCCCCTGTAAAAACCGCAACATCAGTGGTTGACTAAAGGCTGACCTGCCGCCACACCCCTCATGGCAGGACGAGATGGCTGCTGCATACACTTTCACTGTTGAATGTGCAAGCCCTCTGTCCACCAGTAACTGTAAGAAGGAACAAATAGAGCCTAACTCACAAGATAGGGGCTCTATTCTCCTCTCCTCACACCATCGCTGGAATCCTAGCCACTTCGGCCTGTAACAGGCTGTGGTGGATCCAGCTCTAGCTGCCTGGATAGACTGAATAACACTGTCAGACGATCCACCCTGTCTCAGCCTGTCTCTCTCAGGGGCCACTGGAGAGGTTGGCCGAGAGTGGGTAACGCCCCGATTGCACCTGCCTCTTGAGACATCGCCCCCCAGAACTGGGGAACCGCCCTGGGCTGGCCCACCTTCATCTGTGTCATCTCTGAGTACCACGGCGCCCCGACGCGGTCCGGAGCCACTAGGATGACTGACAGACGTTCTCGCCTCACTCTCCCCAGGAGAGGGAGAATGAGACGCAGCGGTGGAAAGGCGTATAGCAGCTTCCTTGGCCATGGCTCGCGTGCGAACACGTCCACCCCCAAGGGCGGGTCGTCGCCCAGGGCCATGGAGAACCACAGGGCACAGTGGTTGTTGCGCCGGCTGGCGAACAGATCCACTTCCGCTCTCCCGAACTGGGCCCAGATCTGCTTCACCACCTCCGGGTGAAGCGTCCATTCGCCTGGCAGGGGGCCGCCCCTCGACATGAGGTCGGTCCCCCTGTTCTCCAGTCCCGGGATATGGAGGGCTCTCGGGGCTAACACCACCAACCACAGCCTCAAGGCGGCGGAGCGGACTCCGCCCTGCCTGTTGATATAAGCCACTGTGGTGCTGTTGTCGCTCCTGACCAATACATGTCTCCCTTGAATTAGGGGCATGAAATGCTGGAGGACTAACACTACCGCCCGTAGCTCTAGGAGGTTGCTGTGTCGAAACTCTGTTAGAGCCCAGCGCCCACCTATAGCCCTCTTCAGGCAGGTCTCTCCCCATCCTGTTCTGGATGCGTCCGTGAACACTGTGATGTAGGAGGTCATCCGTCCCAGTGGAGACCCCCTCCGAAGGTGATCCGGGGACCCCCAAAACCGGAGGTTGCCCTCCACTGAGGGGGGGGATGGTCACCAGCCGCTGTTTGTGCCTCTTGGGATCCAAACGCAGACTGGAGAACCACCTCTGCAGGCGGCGCATATGCAGTAACCCCAGCGGGACCACAATGTGAGCAGCCGCCATGAGACTCAAAGTCTGCATGACAGTTAAAGCTGTCACTGTCGCCCCCTGTCGCAGCCTGTGCAAAACATTGCCTGTTCCCGGGACCCAGCCATGACTATGAGGTCGTCTAGTAAAAGGAAACTCTCATGCCGTGGGCGCGCAGCGGTTGAAGCGCAGTGGCCACACATTTACTGAACGTGCGTGGGGATAGGGAATAGCCCAACGGTAGTCTGTTGTACTCGTAGGCTATTCCCTGGAAGGCAAAACGCAGACACTTTCTGTGCTCTGGAGCAATTTCTACATGAAAGTACGCGTCTTTCAGGTCGATGGTGGTGAACCAATCGCCTGGCTGCACAAGCCCCAGTAACTGTTTCACAGTTAACATGCAGAATTTCCTGCAGGAAATGTGGCGATTCAGGCCGCTGAGATCTAGAATAGGTCTGAATTCCCCTGTCTTCCTGAGAACCAGGAAGTACATGGAATAAAGATAATTTTCTCTGTACTGAGGGTGCACAACAGACACAGCCTGTTTCTGCACCAGAGCCTGAATCTCTGCTGAGAGGAAACACATCTCCTCCTGGGAGGACAGATTTACCTCTCGCATGCCCATAAAAGAGGTGGGTGTGGTCCATGTGATACAGTGGTACAGTGTATAGACATGTGGTACAGTGGGACGCTGCAAAACTGGAGTGAATAGCCCCGTTTCAGCGTCCTGTCCCTCCACCTTGTTAGCACCCAGCTGAGTCTCCATTCCCCAGAACATTGTGTTAATGGACAAGCCCTCAACCGTGGGGCCGCAGCTATGAAGCTGTGATACTCTCTGGTGACCCGTTCCGCCGCAAAACTCCCCGCGAAGGGAAGATTTGCCCATGGAGGGTTGACACAGAAAGGGCCGATTACTTACTGAGGACCCTGAAGTCTTTATAGGCGTAGTGTGTTTTACTAAGGTCCCTGAACGCACCGCCACGCGCTCTTGTGTGAGTGCGGGCTCCGCCATAATGCAGCCTTTACCACTACGGTAAACTGCATTGGAGTCTTTGCTCTAGGCGTAGTGTGTTACCTGACAGCAATACACCGGCCATAATGTCCCTGTACCCGCATAGTGCTCTCCTTTAGATAGCACTCCCTGCGGTTCATCCCTCTCATCTGCGCATGCCCACTAGCCACCTCCTTTACAGGAGCTACAGCTGGGGCAGCGAATGGGGAATTTGTACGGTTAACATTGTGTGTAGGCCTAAGTGTAGCCTTTGTGGAAACAAAAGACACTTAGATTTGGATACAGATCAACCTCATTCTTATTAGAGAACGTAGTGATCTGTGCATTATACAGGGAGGAGGCGGGATTAGCCCCCTCTTCCTGGGCGGAGAGATTTTCTCCCCCCGCCAGCCAGATCCGTAAAGACGGAAAGCCCGTCCCCGTGAGTGCCGGCACGCCGGTTCCACGGGGTGGGCCGAAGAGGTGGAGGGCACAGCGGGCACGGGAAGTCCATGCCGGCACCTTTCCCTTGGTCTCACCTCTCTACTGAGGTCTATGAACACACCGTGGCCCGCCCTCGGGGGAGGGGGGCTGCGCGCGCCGTCACAATGCCGTCACTTTGAAACGGACATTATGGGGAAAAGTGGAATTGTGGAGAGAAATTACTCTTACTCTGGGATAAATGCATAGTCTTTACTGAATGCATTTTTCCCACACACACACCTCACTCCAGAACTAGAGTTTACAAACGTAAACCACCGTTCTCCTGCGAGGGTCCCTGAACGCACCGCGGCCACTCTCACGAGGGCCGCGCGCCCACGTATTAACGCTGTATTTCCCATTGCAACGGTGAAATGCATTAATCGGAGCTATTATACCAGGCAAGGTGTGTTTTCTGACAACAGCACGCCGGCAATAGCGTCTCTTGAACCCGCACAGTGCTTTGACAGCATTCGGTTTTTTCCACTCACGTGCACACGCCCACCTGCTGGCTCCCTATACTGGGGTTTACAGCAGGGGCGGGGAGTGTAGGACAGTGTTTCTTCCTCTGGGAATGGGCAAGAAGCAGCCACGCTGCGACTACTTCTCATCCCGTGAGCAAGGAGATCGATCCAAAGAGCCCTTCCGTAAACACGGGGGCTCCCAGGAGATCAACACGGTCCTCTTTGGAAAGTGCCACGCGGCGTGATATCCCAGGGACATCACACGGCGGGCAGCGGCAGCGGCCTGTGATGAAGTAGGGTCGACCCTATATCATGTGAAGCTACCGCGCAATGGAATCACTTCCGCTGCTGAAGAGAAAAGGATGATAGTCAGGAGGCGAGGCCTCCTTTTATACGGTGTGATGCGCGCGCATTCAGGTAGGCCCGCCCACTGCTACGTCTATAGAAGTCTCAGTGGGAGAATGCTCGCAGGGTAAGGTAGTACCCATAGAGTCCAGTAGAGGGCGGAGCCTGTGGGAGATATAACAGCATGGGTAATCGATGGACGTAACCTTTACACAGTGTTCACTTCTACAATGAATGCAACTTACGTCATGACATATACACGCTCAAACATATTATTGCACACAATGATTAATCTCCTCCGCTGTCAATCTTACACAATCATAAAGACTTTCGGAGCTCTCGCTAACCCCTCTCTTCTCAGGTGGAGCCGAGGACCGACCAGCATCTGCCAGACGACATCAATAAATAGTATAAATTATATAAAAATTTGCAAATATGCAATGACAAACTGTACTGTGCTAATCACGCCAATAAAGTGCAAACTGTTCACTAAAGTGCTGAGTGACATTATTACTGTGCAAAAGGAAGTTGATATATAAAGTGCAAACCCACATGTGCAATATTACAAGGGCCCAAAGCCGTCAGTCCATAGTGACGAAGTTTCCTTCGTTACTCCGCTACAGGAAACATTAAAGTGAACTTTTACTTTAGATAGGAGGCCTATAACATTAATCATACTTTAGCTGTTGGGCCAAGTGTGGGGCCACCTTCCCCACTTCCTGCCCCCCCCTGCTTCTGGCAACTTAACTCAGACTAAATACAATTTTTAATTGGCTTTCATTTTGGACTCACATATGTACATTTATTTTACTGACTCACAAAACCCGTCAACAGACTAACATTTGAACAGCTGGTGAATCACTCAAACCCTCTTCTGTGGGAGTTCTTGCTACAGTAAGTGTTTCCAGGAGCACATTTGACCAAGATGGGAATACTACATTGAGAATCTCATAACTGAACCCTTTTTGGGGGGCCTTTTGAAATGCATGTCTTCCCTTGGCATGCAAGGCCTGATTAGGAACTTTGAATTGTCATCCTACAGATCATTCATATGAAACTTTGGAAGTCATATCGAGAACATGTCGCCCTTTTCTTCCGTTGACAAAAGCATGAAATTATCTCTCTGTTTAACCTCCATATTTAGGCACATTGTGTCACTGTCAGTCACATAGCTGTCGAAACCTTTAATTTGAGCTTAAGCTCCATCTGTCAAAACAAACTCCACCGGTGAATTCATATGGAAATATATTGAAAAATATCACATGCATTCTTTGTTCACCCAAATCATTTCTTTTTTAATTCAGTTATCCTTTAATTAAATAATGAATAACAGAATGACATGGTCCCTCTGGTTTTGGCTGAGTGAGAGGCAAAGGAAACTGAGGGCGGTAATTATCAGTGATGGCATAATTTCATTTTAATTTATTCATAATTTGCTCTTTTCAATGCTGCTCTGGAAACTCTCATGACAGTATGCAGCCTTTGTTCTCTGTCATCTTTAATTTATGAGAGCCCCAATTATTTATCCATTTCCTAGCCGCGTGTCTGAGTCACGTTAACTCGTTTTATTTTCAGGAAGTTGTCTATTTGCAGAGCAGATCTTTGGGGATTGGTGACAATAGACATGCTTAACTTGTCTGGAAAAACCTTAACTCTAAATATGTCTGATTATTTTCTGTGTGTTTTTCTTTTGAGGCAGTAAAAAAACGTTTTCAATCTTTTGAACACTATTTATAGACGTGATTATATCTTAGAGCTCAATTCACTGCAGATATGATATTAAATGTGCTCTCACGCTGTTAATATTTTATATATCACCCTTTTCATTCTTTAATTGAATGCAAAGAAGTCTTAACTTGAGTCAGAATGCTTGATCAGTCTCCTGCGGTGAGGCTGTCCCCCTTCATGTCCTCTGTTTGTATTTAATCTCACACGTGGCTTCTATATTTTCCATTTCTATCACATCTATTTGCAGAATAGATCTCTAAAGAGACAACGAGAACATTGTTTAGGTCGCAAGAGGCTGTGGTCTAGTGACAATTTTAAACATAGCATATAAGAACAGATCAAAACTCCGCAACGCCCATGCTCTACTCTCGAGTGTCTTTCCCCTTAAAATAAAACTTGTATGTGGATTTGTATCCAGCATGAAGGGATACCCAAAGAAAGAATCCATTATTTAAAAAGGGAACCACATTTAGCTTTAGTTTAAACTGTATTGATTTGAATCTACAGCTTTTGTATTTATAATGATGGTCTTTGGTTCATTATGCATATGTTTCCATGTGACATATCTCTATCTCAACACATTATCGATGATGTCCCTAAAACAAAATGTCAGTACAACCCTACCATGCAGCCTTAGGAATCAATGGTGGGATCAATACTGTTATATTATATATATATTAGTAAGCTTTTCATATTTAGTTTATAAAGTTCCCAACTCTACAAAATGAAAGTCTTGTTTATAGCGTATGTGTTTAAAGAGAACCTTAGTAGTGCATAAATCCGAACAAACTGTAACTACAAGGTTTTAAATGACCTTCAAGTTCTCCTGCCTATCACTTCATCTCTTCATCGCTTATCTTTTGAACGGGAAAAAAACAAGATGAATAGAAAAAATAAAGGATATCTAAAGAGGCTCTCTTATAATTATTATATGAACTCCTATGCTGCTCGCTGAAGAGAGGTGTAGGATGACAGTCAGGAGGCGTGGCCTCCTTTTATGCGGTGAGATGCGCACGCATTCAGGTAGGCCCGCCCCGGGGCCGGCTACATCTATAGAAGTCTCAGTGGATGAATGCTTGCATGATATGATCAAGGGGAGTACCCATATAGTCCAGTAGAGGGCGGAGCCTGTGTTTATATAACAAGGGTTACCATACGTTTACCATACCCCTCGTTTATGTGCATGTAAATGAATTGTTTGACTTGTGCTCCAACACATTGTTTGTGATAGGCCAAGGGTTGGGACATCTCTACGTAATTGAACAATCACCACAGAGCCAGCCAGTATGAGAACATTAAGTGTAATATGTCACAATAGAGCACAAAATATAAATATGAACCTTCAGACATTTCTTCCTTTGGATACTTGCTGGTGCTTATACGAAACAAAACACTGAGGCAAGTCAGGTTATTGCAAAAAACTGAATACCAACGCTAATATATATTGAAAAATAGAAAGTATATCTGCAATTATAATTTTAGATCGGTCATGTAGACTTGTCTCACTTTTTTTTAATTTTCCTCAGGTTACATTGATTGGCTGGCATGCCCTGACATTTGACCAATATTCCAGTATCTGAATCTGTCAATAAATCTAATCGTTGCATCTTTATTGCTGGGAATTAGGGAAGGTTACAGTGAGTATTCATGGTTAAAAGGTAGTGCTCTTTGGCGTGGTCACACAGGAGACACGAATAACAACTGATCAGGCTGAGGCTGTGGCATTCTCTACCCTACTTGCTAGGCGTCTGATACTCTTTAGTTGGAAGAAGGCTGCATTGCCGTCTCACAAGCGCTGGGTAGAGGAAGTGATGTCACATCTGAAACTTGAGCAGCTAAAGCACACTACCCGGGGCTCTATCTAAGTACTATAAGGTCTGGCACCCATTTCTGTCCTACTTTGAGAACGAATTCTCTAACAGTGAAATAACGTCGCCAACGTAGCCACCCCCCCCCCCCACATTGTTTTTTATTCATTTATGTTTTCATTTTTACTTTTGGTTATTTAACCATATAGTTTTTTATTTCATAATTTATGTGTACGTTGACTTTCTATATACATATTTTGTACTGTATCTCCTCTGGATGTCAATTGATATTTTGTATACTTTCTGTGTGTGCTGTATTTTTGAATGCTGAGTGCTGCTGTTTGTTATATGTGGAAAATCAATAAAAATATTTGAATAAGAAACAAAAATGATTTTAAAAAAGGTAGTGCTCAAGGAGTCTGAAAAGTTCATGTTTCTCTGAAAACAGCTACCTGATAACGCTGAGAATATATAACATTTGCAAACGGTAGGAAACAGAGGCAACTTCAGAGGACTGAAAGCTGCCAGCAGTATCTCTTCATATATCATTTTGTATGTACTGTGATAATCGGAATAATGAAACAGAAAAAAGGCAAGTATGGCTAAAAACGAGTTTGAGGCATGCGTCATAATGCAACTTGCTACAGAGGCACATTTGTGTTAACCAGGCAATTAAAAATCCATTTGAAAATGCAAGCATGCCAACTCCGCCGGGACCCTGGGAATGGAAAAGGGAGGGGGGCTCTGATTGCTTTTGACAGCGATCACAACAGAAGATTTCCACGCTCTGTATTGAACATATTCCCCCTGGTGTGTTGTGGTCTCATCTGTTTGTAATATAAGAAAGGAGGTACTTTAGTAAGATAGGACGCAATGGTACTCATGGTGCATGTCGTCTGCTCTACTTCAACGGCGGTGGCCATCAGCCCCATTATATCCGGAAGAGATGATTTATTTGGTGACGAATGAAGAGGCGCTTTGTGTGTGGGCGGTGGTGGAAGCTTTGTAAAACGATGGGGTTATCAGTGCATATGGATCTGTATGTGCTGGCATGAGTGTTTCATGATTAGTTGGACTATTTCTTTGTGCAATGATAACAGCTGTTACAACCGCGCCCTTACCTTTGCCAGTTTGCAAATATTTGTTATGCAGGGTATGCTCCATCAACCCACTGGAACGAGTGGGACTCAGTGGCTAAAGGGAAAATAACTTCCTGCAACATGCCGTTGTTTGAGGAAACAAGCCCCCATGAAGTGGGCTGGGCGTTAAGACATTGTTGTAGTGGCCAAATGGTGGTACTACAACTTCGGTGTCAGTCCATGACATAATTGGGCCCAAAAAATATGTTTTCCAATTGACGTACATTGGGAAATAGACACCTGTAAGCGTTGAGCGCAAATCTTTTATTTTTTTGAAAAAGTAAATGAACTACCCTATGCAGACACTTGAATAGCTCTTTTTTTAATCATTAGGTCTTAAAAGTTGTAAAAAGAGCTGAGGAGCTGAAACAAGACTGGTTGTGACGGATTGGAGGCAGGGTTTAAGGAAACTGCAAGTGCGGATGCTCTACGAGCCCGGATCCCCGGATCCCCGGATGATCTGGTTATTTTGTTTCTTGAGTCAGGCCATGTTAGCTTCAGGCTCCACTGAGCTACTTCATTGTAATGAATGGGGCCCTGCCTTCAACACTGTATCCAGTTCTCTTTAGACATCCAAAAGGGGAAACTGCAAAAAAAAAAAAATCAATTTATGATTATCTTCTTAAATCATGTGATTAGACTCAATCACAACTAATTTCACATTGACTCAAACATAAGTTGCAATAATATTAAGTTGAGCATACAATGTTGTATTTAACAGAGTATATGCAGGAATCCTGAAGTCAAATGTAATACCTTTTAAGACCTTATTTAAGACCCTTTCCATACATTTTAAGACCTCATCGCAACTTCGAGTTCTAACCGGTTACATTGGCGACACACTTTACCTCACATTTACTATATTGATTGTAAGATAGCACAACTAAACAGAGTGCAGACAGACTCCTGAAGCCTCCTCTCCACATGAACTTCAACCTCTCTGTGAAGGTCAGGTTTAATGCAGTATGCTGCTTTGTTGCTTCTGTACTCTGTGCTCTTTCATTCCAGTAAAACTCCTTAGAAACCAGTATTTGACCAATAAACAAAACAATTGACAAAACTTTGAACTATGAAATATATTCAACTTTGGTGAGCTTCAGCGGGGTAATGCCATACAGGAGCTCCCTCACAAATACCCAGGGGTTAAATTGGGCTGGGGCTTTCCGGGGCTAAGCCCGGCACATAGGACGATGCTCTGACGTCATCATCCTCACACATTTGTCATATGTTTACAAAAAACGATATATATGTTAAGACTTTTCTCGTTCTTAATATAGACTATATTTAGGGTCGATATGTGTTGACCTTACTTTAAAATAGCAGATCTCTGTGACCGGATATAGTTTGGCTTAGTTTGGCCCCACGAGGACGCATACAGTAAAACACATACGCAAACGCAAAAAAGTATTCCGTTCACACGCATTCGATTCATTACGTGTCCGTTCACACTCGACTGCTGGAAATTCTGGAAACGCTGTAGTACATATGCCAGGCCTGTAAGTGACGCTGCTGCCGCCACAAAATACACCAAAAGCAGCGAAGAAGACCCCGGAGCATGGTTGTCATGGTTGCCCTTCTGTTTATTCTCCGCGGTGGACGGCGTGTTCTCCTGCTGTATATCTCTCAGGTAGTCCACCAGCAGATAAACCCCCCTCCCCCCCCCCACAGAGTGGAGCAAGGCAACGAAACTTAAAATAAGAAGCAGCATTACATTTTATGTCAAGCTATGCATGGGGCCACCTTGAGGTGGTTTCCCGACATGTGGTTTCAGTAAATTAAAGGGTGTTTCATGTTGTCGTTGCTGTGGACCTTCTTAATACCTTGGAAAATGCCGTTTAATTCTTTTTAATAGCCTTCATTTTCGCTAAATTGATTTATCAACTTTTAATACTTTTTAAGACCCCGCGGACACCCTGACTTAAACTTTCTTTCAGCTAACTTATCAAGTTGTGTGAAATAGGTTGACATAATACATTTCATTAAAGTCAACGTTGAACCCTTAAGAAACACAAAACAGGTCAACAGAGAAGGTCAACTGTAAACTGTCTTCCAAATCAAAGACAAATCCAGTCATTTCTTGAAAGTAAATGTGACCGTAATCCAATCAGCATGCAGGAAATGCATATATCTGCATGAGGACTGGTTCAACCCCTCATTAAGTTGTAATTACGGAAAAAGCATATTCGGGGATGTCTCGTGACTTCAGTGATTGCACAGGTGTGTGTGTGTGTGTGTGTGTGTGTGTGTGTGTGTGTGTGTGTGTGTGTGTGTGTGTGTGTGTGTGTGTGTGTGTGTGTGTGTGTGTGTGTGTGTGTGTGTGTGTGTGTGTGTGTGTGTGTGTGTGTGTGTGTGTGTGTGTGTGTGTGTGAGAGAGTGAGAGAGAGTTTCTGTACTTGCAGCTGGCTAATTACTCCTTTCAGTGTCTTCCTCTCTTCTGTTAGTTAAGTCGTTCTTTTAAGTCCTGTCTAATTAGGAGGTGTTCAAACTGTTAAAGTGAGAGGGAAGTGAGATGGGGATTGTACAGACACTGTTCTCAACTCATTATCTAGAACAGGGGTTCCCAAACTTTTCAGCACGCGACCCCCAAAATAACAGTGCCAGAGACTGGCGACCCCTGTCAACGATTTGAAAATCCACAGCGGAGGTTTGTGTCGTACTACATGCGGTTTGTTAGCATATCTCTCAGTAGCCAACGATCTGTGAGTCTGTCGGCTCGGACATAAACTCCATAGTAAATGTAGTCTACATTTCATAAGAGGTGTAAAACCTGAGGGCATTTTAAATCGCATTTGAACTAAATGCTTATAATCTGTAGTTGTATTGTTGATTGAATGTGTGAACAAGGCGATGTAGAGAAGTTAAGCTGTCATTATCAGGCTGTAATTTGTTATAAACTGTTGGAGTGGTGAGCAGGCCTTTTGTTTTTGGATATGTGTGGAGTCAGTGTTTTTTTATTGGTTAAGTGTCCTTGGTATGAAAAGGTTTGAGAAACACTGCGCTAGTAGATTGTCAAAGGGGGGAGCCTCGCTAAGGGGAAATTATACAGATGGCCAGTCCGCCCCTGAAAAATGTCTATGCACACGTTATTATCAATAATAATAAAAAAAAAAATTGATTATATTTTTTTATTATTATTATTAACTTTACATTTTTATTTTGTAATCATCTCGCGGCTGAGCACACATCATTGGGGGGGCCCATACTCAGTGTGATGGTGCCTGATGTGCCGACCCATACAGATTGTCTCTGCTGTCACTGAAGTGAGCTGTAATCTTCCGGTGTACTGTCGTTTGGCTTTCCGGATGCCGCGGATAGGTCGGCCCTGGCTGCTCTGAGACCAGCTGGATTGCCCTCTATGAAGGAAATGTTGCGAGCCCTCAGCAGTCCGTGGACCTCTCCTGTCAGCCATGGCTTCTGGTTGGCCCTGATGGTGATGGATCTGGTGAGTCACATCCTCAATGCATTTGGTGAGCCCTTAACAGTTTCTGTATATTCCTGGATGTTGGTGTGATGTTGTTGTATGTGGCTGCTTAAACATGTCCCAGTCTGTAGCTTCAAAGCAGTCTTTGAGTGCAGCTGTCCTCTGACCAGACACGTACCTCTTTGGAAACTGGTCTGGTAACTTTTACCCGAGGTCTGTATGCCGGTTTTAGCATAACAGTGAGGTGATCTGAGGCTGCAGCCACACAAGGACAAAAACGGCCGTTTGCGTTACTGTTTAGTGTCATATAGACCATTCGGCCACACGAGGAAGACCGCATACGGCACTAAACGACTGAGGAAACGATAACGGGTCCCAAGGTGGATAGAACGGCATATGCAACGCTCTGGGGGGTCAAACAGCTCCGTGTGTGCGCCCTATACGATCATTTTCTGATAATGATTGCGCAATAGCCCCGCCTCTCCCCACCTCTGCTGCTCACCTCCGCGTACCCCGCGCCATTGCTGATGTGTTTCGCCACCAACAACAACAACAATGGCGGATCGCAGAGTTGCTATCGTGCTCCGGACGCTACTGACCATGCTACAGTTCTTTGTGCAACATCTACAGCAGACTTACACATCCGGGGGGGATCTTACTCGCTGCTTTTGTGGATATGTACTGCAGCTTCAGCGATCATTTTCTGATAATAATTGCGCAATAGCCCCGCTTCTCCCCACCTCTGCTGCTCACCCCCACGTCAAAGTAAACTGCACACTGAATTCAGATTATTTATCTTTCTATCGATATGGACATAAACGCGAGTGAAGTCTAATCTGACAGGACGGAGACACCTCTCAAACTACCTAAACTAGTTATAAATATGTTTATTTTTACTGTCGGCCGGGTCACTCATTACTGGATCAGCTGCTGCATGAGACAGACACTGACGCTGTCCAAAGAGAGGGAGGAAAAAGAGAGGCTCCGTGTATTTTATTATTATATTATATAGATTCGTTATTCATTTGTTTTAAAGCTCAATAAATAACAAAGAAGACCTTTGACCGGCACTTTTATAATTTTGTCGGAAGGTTTCAACTTTAATACACGTTGACTGGCGAAAAACTCTGCCCGGTTCCCTCGGCCCCCACCGCGGAGAATAAGCAGAAGGGCAACCATGACAACCATGCTTCTTCGCTGCTTTTGTGGAGGAAGTTACAGCGCCACGTACAGGCTCCTGCATATGTACTGCAGCTTCTCCAGCGGTTGGAGCTAAACGGAGCTGTCTCGTGTGGACAGACACTATCCGGATAACTATTGCGTGTGGACGGAAGCTTGTTTGCGATTGCGTTTGCGTTAATCCTATGCGTTTAGCCGTTTTCGCCCTCGTGTGGCCGGGGTCTGAGAGTCCGATGTGGGGAGGGGAGAAGCCTTGTATGCTCCTTCAATTGTTGTATAATTAATTCAACAATTGACGTTCTCTGAAACCAACACCTCTCTGTGAGTGTGTGTGTGTGTATGTATGTGTGAGCTTGTAGCATAATTACTGAGCTGTGTGTGATTTTCTGTGTGTAAGTGATTGCTAACAGCACAAACAAAACACCTGTTAACAGAGAGAGTGGTATAAAGACTTTCACCAGGCCCACACACACGCACGCGCACATGCACACACTCTTTAGTAAACAGCCATCTAGATCTATGCTGGAACAGCTGTGAACTTGGGGCTCTTCTACTCAGCAGGATCTGCATGCTAAAACATCCTGAGGAGTGGGGAAAGCGTGTTGGGAGTGAGTAGAGATGAGATAGAGTGAAGGAGAAGGAGAGAGAGAAGAGGAGAGAGGAGAAAGAAGAGAGAGAAGCGAGAAGAAGAGAGGACCCGAGAGAGAGAGAGAGAGAGAGAGCGAGAAGGAGAGACGAGAGAGAGAGATAGAAGCGCTCTCTACTCGCGCTCTCGCTCTCTCTCGCTCTCTCGCATCTACTCTCCTCGCGCTAGAGAGAGAGAGAGAGAGAGATTCTGTACTTGCAGCTGGCTAATTACTCCTTTCAGTGTCTTCCTCTCTTCTGTTAGTTAAGTCGTTCTTTTAAGTCCTGTCTAATTAGGAGGTGTTCAAACTGTTAAAGTGAGAGGGAAGTGAGATGAGGATTGTACAGACACTGTTCTCAACTCATTATCTAGAACAGGGGTTCCCAAACTTTTCAGCCCGCGACCCCCAAAATAACAGTGCCAGAGACTGGCGACCCCTATCAACGATTTGAAAATCCACAGCGGAGGTTTGTGTCGTACTACATGCGGTTTGTTAGCATACCTCTCAGTTGCCAACGATCGTGTGTGTGTGTGTGTGTGTGTGTGTGTGTGTGTGTGTGTGTGTGTGTGTGTGTGTGTGTGTGCATGACTGTTTTTATGGGGATCACAACCTGAACCTATCTATGGCACTGCTTGTGATCTATGTAAATACTGTGTGTGTGCGTGTCTGTGTTTAAAGCAGTTCTGAATCACTCGCGCCTTTTAAACATTGACCCAGTCAATATACTCAGATTGGTAAATGAGCTCTAATCAGCCTTATCAGAGGGGCTGGGGGTGGCGCGTAAACGCTGTATCGCTGACAGGTTTATGCCAAGGTTGGGCTTTCATTATTGGATGCATTAGCATGCGTTGCTAATAAGCATGTGTGTGCATTCCATCACAGCAGAAGTGAGCTATCGGTTGTTTTGCATTATTTAGAAATATGTAACATACAATTATTTAAGAGTCGTGACACGGGGCTGTCACTGTAATCGGTATGCTGCGCATGTTAACAGCTTAAATATGTAATACTGTGTGCTGCGTCTAATCACAAATACACCCCTTGTATTTGATATGGAATGTATATCCTTAGGTCTGGTTAGAAGCAGCCTCTGAGGCCGATAAAGAGAAGGAATCATAACATGATTAGAATGTGTCTTGCGAATCCCTCATGTTTTATTTTTCTGCCCTTCACCAACAAGGTTCTGGCAAATAATGATTACCTCTATCATGAACATTTTCTGAATTAATTAATTAAGAATATGTATTATTTTATGGATATTGCTATCTGAAATTATACCAGATACAACAGATATGTATGTACAGCCTTTTTCTTTGTGCATTTATATATTTTTTATATCAATCTTAAATTCTTGTGAATTCTTTCTTTAATTTAAATATTATTCTATCACTATGAAATAAAGTATATAAACATTGTACTGTAGGAACAAATTCAACATTAAATCCCTATATGTAAGCACAGGTATATTTGTATTAACTACTGTTACTGATCGTCTTGTGGAGAACATGAATTCATGGTAATCCTTCCACTAATCCACATAATGAAGGAGGAACAAAGAAAACATGTTATACTGGCATACAGCTGACCCTCAGTCACTGCTCTTCAGATTCGTGATCACATCCATCTTCATTAGTAGCATTAGGAGAACTTGAATGTAGTGTGGAAATTAAAATGTGTTGCGTTGTTTTCTGAAGACTTTTCATTAGTTCCATGCCTCCATAAATACTGTCTTTATGAGGGACGGAATAGTAATAAAGTCATCCAATAGTTCTTAACGCATTTTCATTTATAGATATCACTAGTTAGTACAGTGACTCGTCATCTTGACTCCATGAATGTCTACACCATATTCTCTTCACTAGATGTAGAAACAGAAAGCTTTGACCTTATTAGATGAAATGTCAAAGGTTTAATAAAGTATTTGGAAATTAGCCATTGTTGACCTGAAGTAAAGCTAACAAATGTAATAGCAATATTAACAACATTTAGCACATTATTTTAGACTGCACAAAAGTGTTTGCCCAACCAACCAGCCAGCCAGCCAGCCAGCCAGCCAGCCAGCCAGCCAGCCAGCCAGCCAGCCAGCCAGCCAGCCAGCCAGCCAGCCAGCCAGCCAGCCAGCCAGCCAGCCAGCCAGCCAGCCAGCCAGCCAACCAACCAACCAACCAGCCAGCCAGCCAGCCAGCCAACCAACCAACCAACCAACCAACCAACCAGTATTGCCATCTCTAGAACTCAACTGCCAACATGGTAAAACATACATCTACCCAATCTAGAGAATAACAGTCCAACTAGTCAGTTGTATGTTTGGAGTAGAGTATGGGGATTGGTTTTTAACAAAGGGTTATGTTGAAGAGTTTCAGAACCCTGCCCTTGATGGTTTTTAGGTAGAAACTCTAAACTTTGTGACTGATGTTGTGGTTCCATGTATCATGACGTCTGAGGCTTATTAGAAATAAAGGTCAAGTAGCCGTGGTTAAAGCTCTCTCTGAATTATACAGAGATGTTGTGCTTGGCCACACTTATTCCAGCAAATTTGCTGAGGCAGCCAAGCTTCAGGATTAAACTTGCTCTAACTTAATGTTGAGGCACCGATTCACAAGTCAAATAGAAAACAAGAATGACTTGGCTGCTTGGATTTGTAACAAGAGGAAAGAGGCATTCAGCTGACATCTAATCAACGTATAATGCTTCCAAAGGCAGACGAATGTCATGTGCCAGTTATAGTATTTAGGAAACAAATGTTTTTCCCACATGGATTTACGAGAAACTGCAGACTGTGACTTTAAAGGATTGACTGAGTTAAGCTCTTCAGTCGTTGAAACTCAGGCAATAATGAACTCACACTACCAGATAACTACGTTTTGTGTGTGCGCACTGTTGGATACACCATCATGACATTCAGCCCTTAGTCTACTGTGCCAAGTTAAATCTCATTTGGATGTTTTCATAATTTGCAGATGGGGCGTTATTTCAAAAGTAAATAGGCGAGAGAAAGAAGCCCCATTAAATAGAAAATGCTTCCTAGAAGAGAATCTCCTTATTTAGTAAATAAGCCAGTTAAGTGTGATGATGCATCAACTCCACCGTCACTAAAAGGCAGTAGCACTTAAGGGGATAATTCACATCAGTACAGCATGACTAGTTTTCAGCAACAGGAGTTGTGTATGACTCACAAACTCATTCTGTTATTTTCACATTTTAGTAAAAAGGAATTTTCAGATCTGATAATGCAGAGTTGGAGTTATGGGGACATAGTACCTTATTCAACCTTGTCTAAGGCAATCTTAATAAGACGGACAATATTGGTAGTAATGGTTCAATGGTGATTATATAACGTGAGATTTAATAAGCTATTAAAAAGCGGACTGATAACAAAGCAAATGGTCAGGATCATGTCTCCACAGAACATTTTTAATAAGCAAGTAAGATGACCCCAGTGAGATGATAGTGAACTGTTCATGAACTTGTCATGAAAAGTTCATGGAATATCAGTGAACCATATTCATGAACAGCTCATAAACAGCTCATAACAAAGTTGATGAACTGTTCATGAAAGTTCCATGAACATTAAATGGCACTAGGGCAGTTCATGAACTACTCATGAAACTCCTGTGCTGGAATGGTTCATGAACAATTCATGGAATATGGTTTTAGGCAGGTTCATGAACAATTCATGAAATGGAGTTTTCAGTGAGTGTGTAGGGATATTCAGTATTCAACCAAGAACATTTCAAGAATTGTTCATGAATTAACCATGGTTCATGAACATATCAAGAACTGTTCATAACAACTTCATGAACAGTTCATGAACAGTTAATACCCAGTCACTGAATATAATTCAATGGCTGGCTATGAACTGTTCATGAACCATTGACTGTGGGTCAATTGGCAACCATAGAAAACAACAATTATGTCAATCACAATGGAACTTTACTCAAATTAACAAACAAACAAACAAACAAACATGTATACAGGTGGAGCACTACCATTAATTTGAAGCACAGTTCTTGACACTCAGCTGCACAAAAAAATGTGTTACGGGTCCCAAAAGCTTGGGTACCACAGCAACAATAAATGATTTCTGTAGAAAACAGAAAAGTGCAGCAGCAATAATTATACACAGGATCCGGTTGATCATCTGGATTGCTTCTTATTCAAAATTCAAAGTACACAGTTACATTCAAATAGCTGTACTTTACAAACATCACATTTCTCCATTTAAGTTATCCGTCTGTCACAGTCCATTACTGTATCTCAAGGAGAAATTCAACATAGTCAATATAAACACATAACGCTATCAAATAATACTTTCTATAAATATATCTATCTTTACCAAATATAACATATTATGGAGATCACAAAAATACACTGTCAATGTTAATAAACAAAAAACAAGGCAATGTGCCTGCAAGACTTCACTCAGGTAAACAAAACATATTACCCGTGCGCAGCAGCTAACCTGCCTGTGAGCCTTCGCTCAGGTCACATTTACCCAGGCGCGGCTGATACCCGCGAAAATGGCATCTATTGTTGCCGACAGTTTAGTATTTTTAAAATACCGTTACTATGTCAAACATGCTCAAAACTTTCTGACACACTCTCCTAAACATCTCCAACATCATATCTAATTCACACAAGTTAACATCGATCATTTTCATCATGTACTGACCTGTAGAAAACAGAAAAGTGCAGCAGCAATAATTATACACAGGATCCGGTCGATCGTCTGGATTGCTTCTGAGGAGGGGGCGGAAGTGTCCCCCCTAAGATAACCCAGATGTCACCGCTCACCTGCCAAAGGTTCCACCTTGGCGCTACTTACTCGTACTGCTTCTCAAACAGTACAGATAAACCATAAAATGATATGAATGTCACCAAAATAAATACAGATAATGTTCAGTTTTAAATTCACTATTGTTTTGTTTTAAGATTACAAGTTTTAAAAAATAAAGAAATGTTCAAATAGTAGATGAATATTCAAGAGGTCTTTTAAAATCATCACACTGATCATCAAAAGTTCATAAAATGCTCATGAATATTCAAAAATATTCTGAACTTGCCACAATCATCCAAAAGTCATGAAATGCTCATAGTCATGAAAAGTTCATGAAATGCTCATGCAAACTTTTTGGGGTTTTAATTATAATTTTGTGATTGGCTGGATCATGAAAAGTTCATAAATTGCTCATAAAAGTATGTCATGAGCAAAACAGGAACTTTAACAATTTCATGAACTGCTCTTTAAAATGGTTCATGAGCATTTTAAGAATTTTGGTTCATGAACATGACAAGTGAACATATAATGAGTTGTTCATGAATGTTTCATGAGTGCTCATGAACAGCTCATAAAGTCATGAACTCCATCTCGCAGGGGGATTGGTCCTCTTAGTGCTATTTGTTTTACTGCCTTACTGATTATGTAAAACACAACTTAGTTGAATATTGGATTCTGATTGGTCAATTTGGACATTCCAGAGGTCTGCTATTTTACGTTGCTAGGGAGAACAGACCGTTGCTAAGGAGGATCAAGGGACTATGTGCAGTCATATCAATTCCGGTCAATTTAACATCAGGAATGGACAACAAATATTGGTTTCATCCATCAGAAAACAACATGGAATACTTTTAGAATATACATTTTTATAATTGTGGAGAGCAGAGTCTGGAGTAGAGAAAATAAAAAGAGAACTAAAGAAGGAAAGAGGTTAAAAGACAGAGCGCTGAAAGAAGAATCAGCAGAAGAAGACACACTAGCAGGAACACGGTATGGGCTCTGGAAGTGTTTAAAGACGGGTTAATAACCAATAAGCCGCTGATTGGTAGATCAGTACATTAACCCTTGGATCCATTGGCATTATTTACCAGACTCTGTTCTTTTCGTGTCAACAAGGACACAGCTGGTGAAGTAGGCAGCCTAAATAATTACGGGCCTTGCTTGCTTGGTTAAATAATTCGATTTACTCCGTTAACAGGGTGAATTTACAGTTCCCTGACTAGAGTATATATGCCTGAAGGGAACTGGTAAAACACATACATTTGTGAGGATTGCTGTGTACTGGTGTGGCGACCAGAATATAAGAGTCAAATGTGACAAAAGTTTCTCAGCCCCATTCGGTGTAAGACAATTGAGATTTTGTCCACAGTTCTTCATAATACCTACTGAATATTGGTTATCTTTCGGGTACATGAAAGCTCGCAACACAATATAAGAAGAAGCAGATAGCCCAAACTCTCAAAATTGACCAGTGCATGAAAATATTTAATGCTATAAATAAAATATCAGTTTATTTTTGTTACATTCCGTGTTTATAGCACAAGGCTTGTCATCATGTTAAGACGTGACTTAAATAAAATGGTATATTGCCTGAAAAAACGAAAAAGGTTATCAGACAAAGTTTTGCAGATATATTCTGAATTAACATTTTGCAACTGGAATTAAAAAGGTTTCCCCATTATGTAGATTAAGAAACATAATCTGTATAGCATTACAGAAACTGTAGCGGGACTGTTTGGTGGTATTGCAGATGCTCCATCAAACTAATGCTAGACCCAGGCAGAATGATTAGTCCCCAAGGAACATTAAACCACATCTTTATCATGAGATTGCATACACAGAGTAATGAACACTTGGATGGGGTAGAAGCCTCCTTTAGTCCTCAGTGTTCTAAATGTACGGAGTAATTACCGTAAACAAATGAGGAGGCACGGTGAAGATGATTGGTGGCATCAATCTTACACCAGTGGTTTCGTAACACTAAGACAACATCACATTGGATTTCAGTTCCACTTCCTTTTTCTTTAAATGTTAAGAGGAATGTCTGTTTCATTTCATCATCTAATAATAATAATAATATTTTATTTCTATAGCGCTTTTCTTGAACCCAAAGATGCTTTACATTTGGGAGGGAGGGTAGACAAACAAAACAAAGACAATGCCAAAAAGAAACAAAACAAAACAGAAAAGCAGTCAGGAGGAAGTTGATTGAGAGGGGGGGGCTTATGGATACAGAGTTGAAGAGGTGGGTTTTGAGGCGGGACTGGAACAGGGTGAGGGACTCAGACTCACGGAGGTATTTGGGGAGGGAGTTCCAGAGCTTCGGGGCTGCCACAGAGAAGGCTCTGTCCCCGAAGCTCCGGAGTTTGGCCTTGGGGATGGAAAGCAAACCGGCTGAGGTGGATCTGAGGGACCGGGGTGGTTGGTAGAGGATGAGGAGGTCAGTGAGGTAGGGGGGGGGCCGTATGGTGGAGGGCTTTGAAAGTGAGGACCAGGAGTTTGTAGTGGATGCGGTGTGAAACGGGGAGCCAGTGGAGTTCTTTGAGGACCGGGGTAATGTGATGTCATTATTTGGTGTGGGTGAGGAGTCTGGCGGCTGCGTTCTGGACACGCTGGAGTCTACTGAGGGATGTGGAGCTGATGCCGTAGAGGAGTGAGTTGCAGTAGTCAAGGCGGGAGGATATGAAGGCGTGAATGAGTCGCTCAGCTGCAGGGTGGGTGAGAGAGGGACGGAGTTTGGCAATATTGCGGAGGTGGAAAAATTAGGTTTTTACAACTTGACGGATGTAGGGCTTGAGGGAGAGGGTGGGGTCAAATATAACGCCACCTATCACCTCTTCCTGTTTGGTGCAGTCAAAGAACATGCAGTGTAGAAAGCATCAGGTTACAGTCATTTAGTCACCTGAAAATACACGTTGAAATCATTTAGAAGTGCTTTACTGAGCATTCTATAACACATAGGTTTGAGCAAGCTCTCTGATTGGTCAATAGGCGTGTTTGATTCCACGATCAAACAACGTTCAAATAGAACGTGCCTAATCACAAAGTATCCAGTGGCCTACACACGCCACTAGCCTACCGAAACTACTTCCATGAGCCTACATCGTGTGGTTTCCATAGCGACGTTTAGCGACACACAGCCGTTACACTGTTATACATTGTCTCTCGTTGGAAATCGGCCAGAGAAATCATGTCCGTTAGCGGACATAAAAACGAGTCATCGCTTCGCAGCTACTGCTGCAGAGTTAGCGGAACCTTTACTAAATGATTGGCCTGAGTACAGCTGAGGGCAGAGATTACATTTTAGGGGCACCTCCCCGAGGTTATGAATAAACCAGGATTTAGACATGGGTGTTGGAAAGATGGGAGATAGAGGCCAGCAGCCTTTTGGAACCTCAGAAGTTTAAAAATAGAATAATATGGAGCGATATGTATAGAGTGTATCCCCTTTGGTTTGGAATGCGTAAGAAGTCAACTGTGGTTGAGGAAATAACTTTGATAGCATTGAAGATTATTAAAAGAACACCTGCACACACTCAACCAAGGCAAAGGTTAACGTCCTTATCCAGGCCTGCGTTGTGAGTGTTGGAGGTACTACCACAGGTGTATTGTAAAACCACTTTTTATAGAGTGGTGCAATAATTAATCCTAAAACTCAGAAATAAGATTTATAATTAATAAGCCTTAGCTTTAGCAACGTTAACTTTTCACTCACCCATAAATCATAATGCTATTATGTGGATATCAGCTTCCTGAAAAAAATATGTAATAATCATAAACGTGGGCTTGCCCAATATATGTTTATATATATATATATGTTCACATCCCTTTTGTCGAGAAAGCCCTTGCAATGCTAACTTTCGGGTGGGCCTACACAAATCTGTCATCTCTGCATCACTCTATAGGAACGAGGCACAATAAACTATATTCTCTGACACGATGCGAAAACCATCTTCCGTCAAAGCATCCCACAGTATTGGAGCAATTCTGAGACGAGGGCAATAACACAAACAAAAAATTAGATCAACCATCTGCAAATCAGCTGCTTTGATGCTTTGATTCTATCTTCATAGGAAAATGTCCAGTGATGGATGAGGTGGGAAAGTGTTGATTTTGATCAGTAGGGACACCGTTGAAACGTTCGGCCACTGAGGAGGCAAACTCTAGCAGACAGGAGAAAGAAAACGGCCTCGAGAAACGTACGCAATCAGCTCCAACAGGCATGGTGCGGGAGCCAGGCAGGAAGCAGAATGGAGTAAAAAAGAAGAAAATATATTTCTCTTTTTAACTTTTGCCAGTTTTGAAAATGCTCCACGCTGCAGCTCTAATGACCTGGGTTAAACTCCCACTGCAGTCGGGAGCGGAAAGAGAAACTTTTCAGTGTTACTTCCACTTATGATGTCAGACTTTCAGGCAATTTGTACACCGGGGTGCCTCTGCCTTCATTAGTCCGGTTGCATAAGGGTGAGTCACACAGTCCTTTGCTAATACAGAATCTCCATGAATATGAAGTACTTTCACATCCAATCAAGTGGCCTCTCCGAGTGTTTATGCTTTCTGCAAATTGCTATCTTTAAGGTTTCTCTCGATGCAGTGTGCCGGTTGAATTGTCCTCACAATGCGTTTCGGCGGGTGAGCGTATAGCCTCTTATCAGCGGAGAGAACTTGTGTCTGTGGGGGCATGTGTGTGTGTGACTATGTGTTTGAGAGTGGGGGTGTGAAATATTGCATGAATATGAAAATTGCTCCCATAAATAGGCTTTACTTTAAGTTCTGTGGAACTTTAATTTGGACCCCCCGTGGTGTATGAATCTCATCTCTGCATCTTTCCCCGGAGGACTCGCTCCGTGACGCTTGCTCTCTGTCGCTCTCGCTATTTTTGTTTTCCTCCATCTTGTGTGGAACTCGACCTTTTTCCATCCTCCTTTTTAAGTCTTGCCATCCCTCTCGTGCCTCCAAAGAGTTCCATTTTTTGTTGGACTTTATAATTACACAAAGGTCAAAACATACTGACGGACAAACACAGATCAGAAGATTAATCCACCGTCTACTTCCAAACAGGAAGTTGTGAGTGACTTTTCGTGTGTGTAGTTGACTCTGTGAGGCTACAAAGTCTCAGTTTGAGAGGTGAGTATCAATATCACAGCCTATGATCAAATCAGCTTGCTTCAGATGGAGAAATACAGACTGGAAGTCGATGAGAGAAAAGAAATGCAATGCGGCATCGGAGGGTAACAACAGAGAGATTGAGAGAAGGCAGACAAATAAAATGAGAAAGAAAGATGATGAGGAAAGAAATTGGTTCTCGTGGCTTCAGAATACTGAGTTTCACGAGGATAAAAAAGTTTAAATAACTTTCGTATAACGCAGCAGAGGGGTGCAAGGCAAAAGAGGATTTAGAAAGAGAAGACATGGCAAAGAGGGAGAGGTCATATTTGGAATATTTTACACTCAGCAAATACTAATCTTTTCAGCGATGTAGAATCCAGGGTGTGCTTTTTCCCATCATTTTAAAATGAGTACTTGCTAATAAAAAGTTCCCATTTTCCAATGCTATATTTCTTTATTATTATTTCTCTTTGTGTCTGTTTGAATGTCATCAGACGACTCACTGTGACATATTTATTACATCTCTATTTAATATTCAAGATATCTTTATGTAACTTGTGCATGAACCCTGCACCTTATCCATATATGCTACTAAACTTCCACCTTTGTAAATGTTTATTTCCTATTTATACATTTATTACACAATGTCCAAAATTGTCTGTACCTTTCCTCACATTTGCAATACTGCAATATTCTTTAACGTCATGCACTTTATGTGCAAACTCAATTTTCGTTGTAATATCATGCAGTTGAATGTATCTTAATCTAATCTATCTGATTTGGTAAACTTTTGTAGTAGAAAAAGAAAAGATCTTAAAAGATGAAGCATTCATTGTTTGGTTCTGCCGTCACTATATTCTTCAGGTTACAAAAAACCCAGGCAAATGGAATTCCTGAAAAGCAAGGTATATAAAAACCCTCAGGTGAGCCATGTGATTATAAATGAGTCAACCCAGTGGCGAGTCGTGACTTTTATACCTAGGCCCTCTGACCCCCCCCCCCCCCTTCCCTCGAAAAAAAAAGAGTTATTACATCACAGCCATAGACTGTATATATAAATGGACGTAGTGTCCGTGACGTCACCCATAGGATTCTGCAGAGTTGCCGAGAAGCCCTTAGTAGGCGGAGTCGGCCACTAACGGCTCGACAGTGACGTCAGTCTAATCCCGCCTGCTCCAAATAAGGGCAAAGAGGCGGAGCCGAGGCGGGACCTGCTGCCTCCGAACTGGAAGTAAACAGAGCTAGCTCAGGCTAAGAAGCTAAGCTAACATGAAATACATGCATACCAAGTTACTGCTAACAGTGTAGTTCCCCTATATAAACGTTACATTCATAATCAAATGAGACAATCTGCAAGAGAATTAGCTATATGTTGTTATTCTTAATGCTTGTCATTCACACGTTAAGAAAATAAGTACCGATACAGAGCAGAACAATTGTGGCGATGTTCAGCTTAATAAGCCTTGTTCAACATAATTTATTTAGCTAATACTACAGCAGGCGAACCAAGTCTGCGTTTCGCTGCATTCCTTGATCTCCAGTTATAACGATGGACTCCACCGCCCGGACCTAACAGAGCCGCAGGGGGCTAGCTCCGGGACGCTGGCTGGAGCTAGCCCCCTGCGGCTCCGTTAGCCACCACTGGGATAATTGGGTCCCCTATTAACATTTGCTCCCGTTTAGCATTATGGGCGTCATAGCCATAGACTATAAAAGTCTTACCCAAGGCTGAATCATAAACTAAAATGTATATGTATGTATAAAGGGTTACGTCCTTAGCTGGCTAATAAGTAACAAGCTAAGCTACCAAGCACACAAACACCTGCGAACGGGGTTAACATGTATAATATTATCATTTCAGACTTCTTGGAAGTTCTGTTAGTACATTCAAGCGCACAGCACAACATTTTAATTGTCTGGTATTTGTAACAATATTCCCTAAGTACTTCAGCGGAATATCAAAACAACGGCCCGGGGTGCAAAACGCACCAATGAAAGCGACCCTCTACCACACAAAACAACACCCGTAAATAACCCAATTTGTGTTCTTTGAAATTGAAAAGGATATTGCATTGTGTTTGTTACTTTCGTTGCAGTTGTATGTCTTAAGTGTAATTTGGCATGCTTTTATTTTGAAGGCGAGTTTACGCTGTTGACAGGAAGTTGTTGTTGCTATGGAAACAAGAAAAGCTTCACAGCGGGCGGAACGTGTCATAAAGTCCGCGATAATAAAACCCACCCATTTAGAGGGAAGATATGATTGGTCAATTGTACTATCATTTGACATTACTCTCTCGTTGAGTTACTATAGCTGGCCCTCTGTGAATTCACAGCAGGACGTCCAATCAGCTCCCGTCTTCACCTCGCAGAGACGAGCTTCTTTCATTTAACCCTTCACATTCCCACAGAAACTGAACAGGCAGATTCGAAGGATTTATTTATTTGGAAATGTTATTTTAAATACAACTAAATCAAGTTATTTTGGTAAAACGAATGAAAAATATTGAAAAATATTATTTTAGAATATCTTCGGCCCTCAGAGAGGGTCGCCACTGCTGCAACCTCTTGTGGTAAAAATTGGTACTAAACAACAAATAAACATTTGTCGTACATTTAAGGTACAATTTAGAATATGGATATCCCATTTTTTTTACTTTATTTATATGGGAGCTTCTGTACAGGCACAATCAGAATCATACAAACACCAATCAGCCCCAGTGTTCAACCACACTGGGGTTGTGAATATGTCATAAAGAAAACTGTGGCTAAATGACACCACAAAATCAACTATTTTCGGTGTTCAAGCCCTTGTTTTAAAATATTAAACATGTTTAGAAATATTTTTATAAGAAAGATTGAGATTCAGAGGCTAAATAAAAAAATCTGTGACTTTGAATTGTAAAGAAAGAAAACGTGCCTTGAGTTAAATAAACATATTCCACAGTGTAACCCTGTCAGTGAATACTGTAAATACACAAAATCACTCCCCTCAAAATGGGTGTTAGCGGAGAGGCAAAATGGCAAAAACAGAAAACTGTTCACAAGACAGATGATACACAGAGCTCTCAGGTAGTCAGGGAGAAATACTTTCTTTGACTGCAACTGACCTCCGTCCAGCATCTGTTGCCTTCAGTGGACTGGTGGAGGGGAGAAACAATACAGGAGGAGAAAACGGCTTACCTCCAAGCTTCTTTATGCAGTTCATAGAAGATCAGTCCTTCAGTAGCAGAGAAGAAATATAGGAGTTATCATCATCATGCTCTGCTGAGTGTATATGGGGGGGGGGGGTTACAGTATATCACTCACAAGAGTCTCTTTTGTCTCTCCTTCACTCTTTGTTCTCTCTCTGTGGGACAGATAGTTACCCCTCTTTCTGTCTCCTCTCTCCCATCTCCCCCAGAACCCCCCCCCCCCCCCCCCCCCCCCCCCCCCCCCCTCCTCCTTCTGTCCACCTGTTATAGACTTCATTTTGCAAAGGACTGTTCTTGCTGGACAATATTTGACCATAAATATAGCCTTTTCTTCAAGAATCTCATATGATGAGGTGACACATGTTCTCTTTTTCTTTTTAATGTGCACTCTGGACTCAGGTTGAGAGTGTATATTTAAAGTCATCTTCCAGACATGTCTTCAAGCAGGGCCACCCTCCCTACGCACTGCGTGGGGCCTCACCTCGCGGAGGGGGCCTCATCTGAACCGCACTTTTTGCCGCTGTAAGGCTCCGGCGCTCCACTAGCACCGTCCCGTCGGCGGCGTTCACGACACAGAGGGCCTCATCAAGTTGGCCAGGGATGCCCATGTCTTCAAGTACGTAAAAAATACTCTATGATTCATAGTTTTTTCAAGTTGTTTTCCAACATAAAGTGAAACAATTCTTTCTTTAAAAGGGCTTTAACACTAGAACCGCCAGGGGTCGCTGTGCACCTAAAACCGCCAACGGGTAAAATGCACCCGCTATTAGAATGCATTGATTTTCAAGGTACAATGTTCTTTTATTTATCATACTAGAACACAGGGTTAACAGTGAGTTCGGATCGCACAGTGATGAAGCTTATACCAATAGAATCTGTGTTAGTTCTAGTGTTAATATAGACTGTATAAAGGAAATGGACATGTTACGATACAGCGGTCACAGTGTTCCCTCCTGTGTTCGTCGCTGGCTCACAGAGTGTTCAGCTTCCAGCCGGACCCTCTTTTAGCCACATTTGCAATCTTTCCCTTTTACCCTCATCTTCCCTCCCTTATTCTTCATGTCATGATACCCTCTTTCTCTTATAGCTGTTTTCTGTCACAGTGGGTCTTACAGTATGTATCTTAAACTTCTACTTTCCATGCAGACTTGTAAGTCTAAAAGATTGAACAAATAATTACTAGTTACTAAAAAGTAAAAGGTAAAAAATAATATTCTTTGGAATACAATTATTTCTAGATTTGACATTTCTAATTTCCCATTCCATGAACAGTTTGTGTTCTAACCTTATGATAATAATCTCTTATTTTATTCAAAAGTATTGTGTGTGGTGTTTTTAGATATTTTGTGTGTTGTAAATAAAACTGTATTCTGACCCTTAAAACTGTCTCTGCCCGTGGTGTAAAACGAACCTGATAGTCCTTATCAGCATTAGACCTAGTTTTTATAATGTCCTGGGGGCGAAACTCCCCCAGGTGGCGTTGTCCGCAACCGACTCCTAACACCTACCCTCACCACACCGCGTCACTGAGTTTGGCATTAACTCACTAAACTCACTAAACAAAAATCGTACAATTTAACTTTCATGAACAGAAAAAAAACTGTGAAGGGGTTTAAGTGGTTAGATGAAAACACGGATAATACCCTAACCGGAAAACAACCAAGCCCCTGCAACACCCTGGTGCTGTCCTGTCTATCACAAGGTAGCCCCGTCCATTGTTTTAAATCATTCTGTATAGTGCAATGCTCAAACTAAAGATTGGGACCATGAAATCCTTGTGAAAACGTTTCCAGGGTTAAAATATCAACTGAGAAGTTGGGTACGTTTCTGGTAGACTTCTTTACATACGTTGTAAGGGCCTAGCCAGCATGTTTTGTTATTGTTCCTGTTTTCATTGTGGTTTCTCTCATTTCAGTCTCAGCTTTCCTGCCCTTGATTAAACTCCACCTGCTTCCCTTCCCTAATTAGCCTCACCTGTGCCCCATTATCATCTCTCCCTCTGCCTACTTAGTCTGCATCCACATTCCCTTCAGTGCCAGTTCGTCTTAGTTCTTCCTAGCGTTCCAGCAGTGTTTTTCCTAGTATCTGATTCCACGTGTACCTGACCCGGTCCCTGTCTACTCCTCGTCTGTTTTGGTAGCCTTACTGACTGATCTCCCGTGTACCGAACCTTGGATATAAAGACCTTTTTTGCATCCTAAGCCTCTGTCTCTGAGTCGTGCTATTGAGTCCTCCACTTGTGTTCATTCAGTCGTTACATACGTTCTTGTTTCTGTAACCAGTGGAGTCGCTCCCTGCTTGATATTTCAGATCAAAAATATTTGTATTACGTTTATACAATTCATCACCAGGGTTTGTCATTTAGAGATGGAAAGCAAAATGTATTCATACGCAAATAAATACATGGTTTGTACAAAGGGAAATATAAAGAACAACAGTAAACACAAACAAACAATAACAACGACATTCACTGCCAGTGAGCCTCATACACATGAATATTCACCAGAAATATTGTTGTATGCATATATATACATGCAACATACACATGTATACATACTGCGTGCTATTTTTTTATTTTAAAGGCACTTTAAAACTGCGCTTTATTCTACTCTTCTGTTTCTTACAGTGAGAAATCCTGGACCAAAAATATATAATTGCCTCCACCAGTACATTTAATTGCAGCAAATCAAAATGTAATGATGATCGAGCTATTATCAGTATTTTTGTTGTTGTAATAGCTGTAGTATTAGGATGAAATGTTGTCACAGGTGTTTTAATGTATGTTGCCTGAGCTTTGCTAAGGACAAACTGCTATGTTGGTTTCGTTGCTCCTTAGACTTTCACCTTTACCATTATTTTGAGTACAGCAGCATCTGGAGCAGCAATAATGGCAGCACTACTGTCTGTTTGTCATGCTGCTTGTGTTGGGTCCCCACATAACAGAGAGACTAGTATGATTTAACAAGCCCAGGTCCAAGGATGAGTCACTGCTTTAAACCTTTTAAGCAAAGGGTCCTCTACTTCAAAGGTCTAAGCACTTAAAGCCTAAACAATTTATATGACTGGGGTTGTTGCCGAGGTGGAGGAATACAGTTTTTCGTAAAAAGTGATGTGGGGAAAGTGCAGCCTGCTGGTAGAAATATGGCTACACTGCTCCATTAGCAGCGCCCTTGAGCTAGCTATAATGCTAAGAACAGCCATGAATCAACAGCATGCGCACAAATATCTAAAGTCATGATTGGGTCAGGCATTAAGAGGTTTTTTTCCTTCAGAAGCCCTAAAAGTTAAGTGAGGACAAACAATTTAGTTATGATGGCTGACCTAAATTAAACCGTGCTTTTTTAACTGTTTGGAAAAATTATGTTTTTTTATGTAATACTCTTTTCAGCCACAAGAAACCAATCAAACCAAATATCTATCATATCTATCAAATGTTTTAAAACGGACTGAAATAATTAATCTTTTCATTTCTCTAGCGTACCATACACACAGGTTACATGTATTGAACATAACTTGCTAACACACATTACTTGTGGCCAAAACGTTTATTACAGCAACAAAATCGCAATTTCTACAGGCTCGCACTACCTGTTAGCATCTGGCATATGTTAGCATCTAGCTCTCCTGCTTACAAACTTTTAGCCATCCCTGGTTATACAAGTACTTAGTACTTTTAGTTGTCTGCGATCTGCCGAGGCCTACTCCCACCTGTCGAGTATGGCTGTACTGAGGTGTTTTTCCCCCGGAGACGTCGCGAAGAGACGGAGCGGCTCCACCTGTTGCTGCATGCGATCTGCGATTTACGGAGGCCTGCTCGTCGCGAAGAGACGGAGCGGCTCCACCTGTTGCTGCCTGCGATCTGCGATCTACGGAGGCCTGCTCCCACCTGTAGAATACGGCTGTACTGGAGAGGTTTTTACCCCGGAGTCGTTGCGGAGAGACGGAGTGGATCCACGCTTCGGGCTTGGCCTGCTTCCACCGGGCGTGTGCTGCTGTACGGAGGAGGATTTTACCACCGCTGGGGCCTGCTTTCCACCTGTCCTGGTTCTGCTGTTGCAGAGGCCTTTTATCACAACTAGACTACAAGGAAATAGTGCTACTTGGAGATTTTAACTGGGACTGGTTAACTGCAGTGTCAGAGGATTTTAAAAACCTTTGTATCTCTTTAAATGTTACTCAGATTGTGGACAGTCCTACTCGCCCTAACATTAAGTCCCCTAATAAATCCTCCCTAATTGATCTCATTCTAACTAATGTTCCCCATAAATATTCATCTGTGGGAGTATTAGCGAATGATGTGAGTGACCACTGTGTTGTAGCCACAATTAGGGACACTAAGGTCCAAAAGGTTAAACCTCGCATTATCATTAAGAGAGACAAAAAACATTTTGTGGAGCAGGGTTTTGTGCATGATCGGTTTGATTTTGATTGGGGTAAAATCGATCTGTGTGCTGATGTGGAAACCGCATGGTCTTATTTTTATCTTGGTTTTATGGAGATCATTGATAGACATGCACCCCTGCGTAAATTTAGAGTAAAGGGACGAGACAATCCTTGGTTTTCTGCTAATCTGTCCAGTCTCCTTCATGAGAGAAACAAGGCCTGGGCAAAGGCTAGGAAATCAGGCTCAGAGGTAGAATGGCTGCGTTTTAGGCAGCTAAGGAATAGCTTCACATCGCAAATCAAAAGTGCTAAATCAAAGTACTATCTGTCAGTAACCACAAAGAATCTGAATAATCCTGGAAAATTTTGGAAAGCCATTAAATCGTTATCCACCGGCGATATCCGTAATGAGCTACCTCCGTGCATTACCGCAGCATCTGGCACTATGTCGGACAGGGCTACTATGCTAAATTGCTTTAATGAGCATTTTGTGTCCTGTGGTTCTCTATTTGATTCTGTCACTAACTCTGCTTCTGTGAACACTACAGTCTGTGACTCTGAAAAACGTGTGTTGGAAAACCCTTTTAGTTTTACCCCTTTTACTGTTGATGTTGTTCGTGAAGCTTTAACCAAGTTAGATCCTAAGAAACCGGCCGGCCCGGACAACGTAGAACATTTCTTTTTAAAGATAGCTGCAGATTGTATTGCTCCACCTCTCACTACTCTTTTTAACCTCTCCCTCAGCACTAACACAATTCCAAAATTGTGGAAGTCAGCGTATGTCCTGCCTTTGCTAAAAGGAGGGGAGGCCACCTTATTAAATAACTATAGGCCAATCTCTAAGTTGTCAGTTTTGGCTAAGGTTCTTGAACGCTTAGTGAGTGAACAGGTAAAGGTGTTTTTATGTACAAATGACATCCTGTCTAAACATCAGTCAGGCTTCAGAAAACAACACAGCACCATCACTGCGACAATGAAAGTGGTGAATGATGTGGCGAGTATTTTAGATAATAAGCAGAGTTGTGCAGCTCTATTTATTGACCTTTCAAAAGCGTTTGACACCGTCGATCATCGCATCTTAAAGCAGAGGCTAGCCAGTATAGGCATGTCCAGCCATGCAGTAGGGTGGTTTGTGAACTACCTCTCTGAAAGGTCCCAATGTGTTCACTTTGATGGGCTGTCTTCTGAGTGGTTAAACATTGCTAATGGTGTTCCTCAAGGTTCTGTTTTAGGTCCACTTTTATTCTCCATATATATCAACAGTTTAGGTGAAAATGTGGATGAAGCTACTTTACATTTGTATGCGGATGATACCGTGATGTACTGTGCAGGTCCCTCCATTAAGGAGGCTGGTGTTAAATTACAGGATGTTTTTAACATTATTCAGGCTCAGCTCTCTGAACTAAAGCTTCTTTTAAATGTTGAGAAAACCAAGGTAATGCTCTTTTCTAAAGCTAAAAAGACACCAGAGCCTGTTTTAGATATTGTAACTACGCAAGGAATACAACTTGAAGTGGTTACCTGTTACAAATACTTTGGTATCTGGCTTGATGATTGTCTCACTTTTAAACTTCATGTCAATAACCTGCTTAAAAAGCTGAGGGTTAGGCTAGGTTTCTTCTACAGGAACAAGTCCTGTTTCTCGCTTGAGGCCAGGAAAAGGCTCTGTGACCTTTTTACCTGTGCTGGACTATGGTGATTTGATGTATATGAATGCACCTGCCAATTGCCTGGTCAAGTTAGAAGCTGCGTATCACAGTGCACTAAGATTTGTGACCAACTGTAAAGCATTAACCCATCACTGTACCCTGTATGCAAGGTGTGATGGCCACAGCCACACAGGGTAAACCAACTACACTGCATCCTCATCTTCAGTAGTTTTGCTTTAGTGCAGCTACAATAAAACATGCCAATTAACACCACACATTTGCTCTAGATGGTAAACTCTTTATTTGATTGTAATCTGACATTACTTCAAACATTTTAGCACAGCTAATACACAAGTATTTGTTTGTATTAATTACATTCTTTGTCTCTTGAGTTACCATGTCCATTGGGGGAGGTTACTTCCTGGTTCAGCAAAGGGCGTGGCTGAGGGCTCATAAATACTGCAAGGAGCCAATTGGGACAGATTGGGACATACCACCTGCTTCCATGTCAAAAGGGGGATTTGGGTTTTGTCAGTGTCCTTTGTGTATGATGTGAATATTAATTATCCCTTGGGTTCAACTTGGTTTGGCCAAGCCACTATATAGGTTCCTTGGGTTTTCATTGTAGGAGGTCAGTTTTGTTGAGTTAACACCTGTTATGTTTCTTTGAGGTATTTTCTGTTGAACTCTTTTATAGGCCTAGCTATTATATGATGTTTTGTGGATTTCTGGGTAAATAAAAACCCTAGTTTATTTAAACCACTCCTGTCTCCTGTTGTCGTACTGCTTGGTCCCTGACACAAGGGCTGGTTTACTTTCACTAACCGTACGGAGGCTCAGTCACTGGTACATTTTCATATACAAAGCCATGTTAGGGAAACTTCCATCTTATATTTGCTCCCTGATCTCACGGAGAATTGTAAGTGGCTACTGCCTGAGATCGAATGCTGTGGTTTTATTAAATGTGCCAACTGCTAGGACTGTCTTAGGGAAGACAGCTTTTAGATGCGCAGCTCCTCTGTCTTGGAATAGTCTGCAAATTAAATGGAAACTGAACAATCTGGTGCCACTAAATGTTTTTAAAGCTCGGTTGGATGCTACTCAATCGGAAGCTATTGGTACCTGTTTATGTGGATAATTATGTAAATGATGCTGTATGATGTCCTTTTGTTGTTCTATTTATGTTTTTATGTTTCATGTGGAACTACTTGAGCAGGTCTGCCTTGAAAAAGAGATCAATGATCTCAATGGGATTTATCTGTATAAATAAAGGTTTGAAATTAAATGAAATGAAAGGAATCTGACAAAAGAAATAATTTATTGGCAAAAAACATTCTTTCATTTATGGATGTAAACAAAGTGAGACCCTTAAAAAGTTGATCTGCTCTGCTCAATAACAGATGAAAAAAAAAGAATGATTTTGCTATAGTAATCGCTCCGGCCATAAAACACCACTATCCAATGTTTAAAAAAGGACTACATGTTTTTAAATGTCTTTACAACCTACTTTTCTCCGTGCATTATTAACACCTAATTGTTTTTATTCCTCGGCATTGTGGGAAACACTATATCCATCTCTTTGTCTGTACACACAAACTGAAAGATTGACAATCAAGTTGACTTTGACACAAAACGTGTAGCCAAAACGACTAGTACAACAACAAACCCAAATAACCCTGACAAAAAAAAATCAATCGCCAAAACATATTTTTTCCCTGAAAAAAAATGAGAACATTACAAATGTATCTCAGCCGAATACGATGTTCTACTTTTCTTATTAAAAGATGAAAAATACATTTGTTTGTAATACTGATTACAGCCACAAGAAACAACAATCCAATCTTTGAAGTAGAACTGAAAAAAAAACATTTTCTTCCATGCACTCTAAACACATTACAAACGTAACTCAATGCCTGTGGCCAAAAGGAGTATTACAACAACAAACCCAAATTAACCGGACAGAACTAATATTAATTGCACAACTTCTTCTGTTTCACAGATGTAAAGAAAAACCTTTGTTCACCTGTTTTGAAGTCCTTAACACAAGAAAGAACACAATGTACTTTGTCTGGCTCAATTCCTGGATTCCTATAGGATTATGTTTTTGATCAATGTTGGAAACAAAACAAGTCTGACCACCCCCGCTCCAGACATCATCTAAAACAGCTGGAGATGATGACTTTCCAAGGGTGTAGTGATTTTTTCTCTTGATGGCTTAGAAGTGTTGTCATTAAAGAACATATAAAGTCACATCAGTCTAGTTGTTTGTTATGTCCTGTCTTCCTTTTTGCTGAATGTAATGAAAGCCGTCCGTACGCATCGCTGAGGAGAGAGGTTCAAGGAAGCCCCGTTCATCACAGTTGGATGGGATTTGTATTCAAATGAAGCCACATTTATCAATACAAGTGGCTATTATGAGGTGGAATAACCCATTTGATGTTCTCAGATGTTTTCACACCTTCCTGTACATCCAGGGGAGCAAATCATGAAGCTTCAAAACGTCTCATTAGTTTTCTGTCGCCTACATTTGTTTCTTTCATCAGCCAAAGTCCCTTTTTTAAAACCAGAGCTATATGTTTAAACATCTTGTCCTTCTCAGAACTAGTGGGTCCTTACTTGTGTGATCCTTCCTTACATTCATTTAAAGAGACACATTATTCACTAAATAGTTTTTCAATCACCCAATTGATGCTGGTGCTTTTTAATTACCAAAGAAATAACATGTTCTTCCAAACAAATTAGTGTCTGATTGCTGATTTGTCATTATTAGAAACAAAGGATAGTGTCGGCATGAAGGCACATTATGCCTTACTTAATGGGCCTTACGTCAGTCTTTTATTATGTCTGAAAATGTATGTTTTCTGATTTTATTGACTTTTATTTTTTCCCTCCTATATCCATTCCCACTATTGCTTCTTTCACACAGAGAATCAGTGAGAGTGAAATGATAAATAATAGGAAGAAATGATTTATAGGCGTGGTAGCTTTTGAGGCGATTGATACTGCATTCTGACACAAGGCAACATCCTGGGGGAGGAGGTTTAGAAAAGGAGAAACATTCGGGGCTTAGCCCACAGTGGCGGCGCCAGAGATTTTCTTTTGGGGTGGGGTAGCTTGACGTTTATTTATAAGTGGGGGGTTGACCTAACGTCACAAAGGTGTGCCTTGGAAATAATCTTTTACGTAATAATTGCATTCACTGAACACGGGAAGTTACAGTCCTGCCGTCCTCTCTAGTGTCATGATGAGGTTCAGGTAAAGTTAATGTATTACATTATTGAGGGAGAATTGTCCGGGGCTACAGAAAAAACATTCGGGCCAGGCGACGCCACTGATGACCACACTCATTAGTGAATCCTGAGTATAATCGAATAATTAATAATATATAAACCCTTTCAGGTGAAGTTTCTTTCCCCTCTAAGATGTGTCTGATTAGTTATGGACAGCATATCTTGCTATTTCAAAAAGCTTATATTTCGACTGGTCTGTGTTATATTTATCAGCATAAAGCAGTATTTTGAAATGTAGGTCCTACGTTAGCATATAAATCGTGTTTATATACTTTTGCAATATTTGCTTGATACATTTTTAAATGGTAATCAAACCAAAAATGTTGTTCTTGTTCCCTTGGCTTTTTAGCATTCCTCATAGAAACCAAAGAGGCCTCAAGCTTTCGGATGACAGTGCAATGGAAATAAATGTATAATTATCAACGGGCTGCCTGAATTAAAAGCACCCACCTGAATTTCAAAAAGTCCCTGTGTGCTGTGGGTTATCAGCATTCAGGGTAGCGCCACAGTGGGCTGTGCTAACCAGACCACTGAGACACCAGCCAAAGGCAAGATCATCAGCATTTCAAACTAATTAGACGGCCAAGGGGAACAGACGATTAGAAGATTTCTGACAGCCAATTAGAGATGGATTGACTTCGATTAGAGAGGAGCAATGCCTTGACTGTTCAGGTGCTTTTAAAAATGTTGAAATGTTGAGCTTACAATTCGTTAGCAATGTCTAAACACTGGCTTATTCTGCATTATTCAAATGTTCTTACGTTATAGCTACATCTTTATTGTACCTTCACAACATTTTAGCTGTTGACATCTTTGGCAGTGTTTCAGAGGCCATTGCTTTATTTAATTATGTTTTCTTTAATAGAAAGCGGAACATATTCAGCACTACCTTGTTTCTGCTGTCCCTAAATGTCTAACAATAATTAGTTCTTGCAGGTTTTATCAAAATGTTAATTGTTTAAAATCAGCCTGGCAGATGCTTACCATCGAAGTACACGTTTTAGGGAGATCATTACACTTTTACACATCAACTGATTAAACAAACATTCAAACAAAGCCCAGCCATGGTTTAACGTGATCCATTTTAACTTTCGAATCAAGTTCAGAACATGAAGATAAAATGATGTTTGCAAATGCCTGTTAATCATATTCAAAGCTAATTGCACATACATGTTATGTCCCCTCGTCTCCTGAGGGTCCAGGTGGCTGTGGCTTTAGGGATCGAATGTACTTAACATTTCAACCAAGTGTTTAAACCTGGGACCATTTCAGCACGTGTACCTTTCGCTGGTCATCTCCAACAGTTTCATTCATTTTGGGACAACCTATCCTGATGAAGTCATATACGAGGACTTTTTGCATACCCCCATATTTGACTTTGTTATGTATCTTACTTGTACCTTTGCATTTTTTTCATAAATCTAAATGTTGAGTATGAATTATTTAATTTCATGACATTATCTGATGCTTCCCCCCTACAGTACTTTCTGGCTGGATATGTTTTCCATGGTTTTCACCATCTTTCTTCATGACAACATGTTGATGAATGGTTCACGGGTTATCAGTGATTTATGATAATGATCTGTAGTAGCAGCATTAGCACGGGAGCTTCTATCCAAACACCAACACACCATCTGTACAAGTGTTCTCTTCCTAACACAACATGTACACACACACACACACACACACACACACACTCCAACAGCCTGTGTAGGTGTACACACTGAGTTAAGCTTCCATCAACAAGCATACATGTACTGTGCACACTAGAGAAATGTAGGCGGGTGGACAAGCTGCGCACATTTTAGGACAAAGTCAGTTAGCATATACATTTAGACACATCCTTCAGGAAGAGAAGATAAAACAAGAGTTGTTAGCTTTAAACCTTTAGCAATAGGGGATGTGTTTGTTCTGCGTTAAGCTCGAAGCCAAATGCTAGCAAAAGCAAAAGACGAAAATAATGTTCCTCTTATTTTTCTTTGAATGTTGGTTGTTTTTTATCTTCATGCATCATTTGGGACATTTTTGTAATATTTTATTGACATATAATCTTGGCTGTAATAATGCATGTGCATATAAAGAGTCAGCTTAGGCCTAACTAACAGTAATTTACCAGCACTGACAATGGAATGACTTGAAGTGAATATATCTGAATCTCTATGGTTTTTTCACTTATTGTAGGTCGCTTTGGATAAAAGCGTCCGCCCAATGAAATGTAATAATAATATAACATGATCTGCATTTTGGTTTGAGTTTATTATCAAGTTTTAGGAAATTCTAACTTAGCTCCAATAATATCTATATTTCTTACAAATAAACACAGGCAACATGTAAATAATAATACACTGATTTATATAGCACACTTTAAAAACAACGTCATCTCAAGGGGCTTCACAAAGCTATAAGGAGAACATAAAACAAATTCAAAAAAGATATCTAAGGAGCATATTGAATAAAATATGGTAATATAAAAAAGCATAAAAGGTTAAAATAAATAAATAAAGTAAAAGGACGGTCAGTAAAATGAGGTGGGTCTTGAGGCATTTCCTAAAAACTGAGTGTGATGCCGAGGTCCGTCTGTTCTCTGGAAGCTGATCAGACGTGGACCCAGGGAGGAGAAGGCACGGTCTCCCATGGTGACCAGTTGTGTCCGCGGGACAGCCAGGAGATCGGAGCTGTCTGACCTGAGTGTGCGTGAGGTATGGGAGTGTTTTCTGGTTAGCAGTTCCTGTAGGTAGGTGGGGCCAGTGTGGTTGATGGCGTTGAAGACCATGATGAGTACTTTGTAGTTGATCCGGTGTGTTACAGGGAGCCAGTGGAGTGAGTGAAGGATGGGGGTGATGTGCTCTGATTTGCGTGTTTTTGTGAGTGTCCGGGCGGCACAGTTTTGTACATAAACTTGCATTAACAGGGTTGAATGAATTAATGAATGGCTCCCCCAAAAAACCACCTTATAGGTTGTGTTTGTTTCAACAGTTTATTACAACCCACACTTATGTTTATTGTTAGGCAGCAACCTGTACTGACTATGGTAATGATGACGGGAGAAATTAATCAATATTTGTAAGTTATAATCAGGACTGAAGTGAAAATATGTAATATGTAAGAAGAGACTATTTGTGACACAAATTGTTTTGCTCCTAGCTTATTAAAGTGTGTATGTGTAGTGCTACAATACTGATATTTTCCGTTCAGTAAGTTGGAAACGGCAGAGCAAACACATTTGGTGAAAAATGTATTGTCCTGCCTGACTCTCATCATGCTTCCCTGATTGCTCCCACAAGATTGCTGACATCCTCGTGGATTCATCTTTTTATTATAGACACATGCATTTCCTAACATTCGGTCTACCTATGTTGTAAAATGTATTATCTCTTCGATTTACACACGGCATCTATTGCACGTCTGTCCGTCCTGGGAGAGGGATCCCTCCTCTGTTGCTCTCCCTGAGGTTTCTCCCATGTTCCCTTTAAACTGTGGGTTTTCTCTGGAAGTTTTTCCTTGTACGATGTGAGGGTCTAAGGACAGAGGGTCAAAGGACAGAGGGTCTGAGGACAGAGGGTCAAAGGACAGAGGGTCAAAGGACAGAGGGTCAAAGGACAGAGGGTCTGAGGACAGAGGGTCTAAGGACAGAGGGTCTAAGGACAGACATTTTTCCTTTTGATATTTGTTGTGCCCATTACTGCCATAACAATTCTAAACCCATTCAAATGTTCCAACAGTCAGAGGCTCCTAGCAGGTTTACCCAACTGATTCAAATAATCTATTTAACAGCTTATAAAGTGCTGCACTGGCACTCATAATTGTTCAATTGAAATCACAATGGTTTTTTGTCCTAGCTTGAAAATGCTACAATCATTTCTGTGTGCCGCTTGTGAAGCCTTGAACTACTTGTAGGATGTCAGTCAAGGATGCAATAAACATGGGTTTCTACCTATGGGCATGTCTTTGTTGTACTTTAACATTCATTTATTTGTACATCACAGTTTGAATGAACATCCATGAGCTATTATGGAAAGACTCCAATAACCATCATCTGTTGAAGGAGAAACACCCTGAGTAGTTAAGTAGCCAAGACGTTACCTCTAAAAGTCAAGATATTTCCGAATAGAGAACAAGCACACAATCTAATCTTGACTATGTTACTATACATGAAAATACATGACATGAAGCTTAGCGCAAGTTCAAGAAGGAAGACCATACCCCTGGTGTTACACGTCACTGCAAGCTCCTCTCCCATTAAGTAATCAGGGGCGGTACTCCCCAGCTAGCAATCATTGCACCTGCTAAACCCTTTAAATCTGCTCTTCCCTCTCTGTCAGTTGTCATTTCAGGTGTCAACGCACAAGTGTACGCGTCACGGTGTTCATGGTTAAGCCAAGCAGCAGCAGGGCAGCAGGAGGAAAAGACAAGGAAATCTGGCTCCATGGAAGTTCCTCCGGCCTAATGGGAATGGCTACTTCACGCAAACAACTGACGTACGCTTCAGTCTCTTGAGAAGGCATCACTGGCATCAGGGCCGCCTAATGCGGCGCTTCCGGCTTCACGCGGAACGGGTCCTCATCACATGCGGAGTTTTACCCATTCTGGCTTCAACTACAACCCCTCCTGCAGGCAGGCAGGCAGGGCTTAAGCTATCCCATTGAAGCTATTCCTCCTGCGCTCACTTCAACAGGCGTCAGGGTAACGTTGGCAAAGGCAGTTGCAACAAATTCACGAGATGTTTCGTATATTGTTACGACATTTGGGTCATGCAGAGTGAGATCGCTACCCTTAAGAGAGGGGTGTGGCGTGGGCATGGTATGAGCGAGCGGGATACATGTTTTTAGAAATAAACGAGGCAGCAGAAAAAAGGAAGGTCTGCGATCTTGCGGAATCTATCTTGCGAAACAGGAGAGCTAAATAATGCAACGACCTCCCAAGAAGAGCTCGCCTCTCTCCAGTCTTTCCGATAAAATGGGTTATTGAACCAGAAGCGTGTTGCTTCTGCCCTGGGAGACGACTGAGAGTTTCCTCGACTACGGTCTGGGAGCCGACAGGAAGTTCAACACTATGCATGGCTACCTCTAGTCAGGGTTAAGGTGAGCTTCAGGCAGTGTTGGGGGTAACGTGCTACAGTATGGAGTTTCAGTAACGTATTACTTGCATTACTAATGCAGTCGGGTAATTACTCATTACAATGCACAGTAACTAAACGAAGTTTCCTGAAATGAATGGCGTTTCGTAGGGCTTCTTTTCCTCAATGAACAAGTCGCTGCACATTATCCTGTTTATGACCAGATACTAAATAAATTAGGAATTCACTCCCAATATTAATTTAATGATTATTGACTAAATGATCGGTTTTCTCTTTTTCTTCTCCACTAAGAATATTCCGTTTCTTGGTGCACCAACGGCTAGATCTGCGACAACAACATCTCCTTGGCAGCAAGGCAAGTTTATTTATATAGCACTTTTCAATACAAGGCAATTCAATTGCTTTAAAAAATGAAAGACATTAAGAAATGGCATTTAAAATCAGTCATTTAAAAGGAAGCTAATAAAATAAACATTAAAAGAAAAAGTACATGGATCAAAGTTACAGTGCAGTCTAAGATATGAATAGTTCAATTAAAAGCAGCGACAAAAGAAAAGTCTTCAGCCTGGATTTAAAAGTAGTCAGAGTTGCAGCGACTAAGGGTGCAACGACTAATCGATCAAATCGATTACCAAATTAGTTGCAACTAATTCAGTCGTCGATTCATTGTGACGTCAGCAGTGTGTTTACGTGCGTAAGCTCCAACGTTATTGGTCTTTTTATCAGTACCGGAGACATTTATAAATATATGTCATGTTTATTGCTACAAAAACATTATATCGCAGTCTAGTGTCACAACTCGTTCTAATATGCAAAGGAGAAACAAATGCGCCTATGATGTATTTTCGATCAGATGGGATCTCTCTCCCCCATCGCGAGGGGACGGGGCAGTTTACACACACAGCTGCTACATGCAGCGGAGCACACTGCGGAGGTGGCGGAGAGAACGCGCTCCGAGGCGTGGTTAAACTTCACCCTCTTCGATGTGGAGAATGCTCGTTGCCAAAGTGCAATAAGAGTTTATCATGTAAGGGCGTAACACAAGCACTTTGTCTAAACATTTAAGCAAAAGTGCTCCACATCCAGACAGAGGAATGCACCGGGTTCCACTGTCTTTCTAGCAGCTCCGTAGCTCCATTCACGAGTAACGTTCCCACGTCAGATGTTATGTATGCTAGCAGCAACACACAGAGTAACTACATTATACAAACTCGGTTAATGATTAGAGGTAACTGAGTATTTATTAGTTTCAATTTCAGCTTTTCTGTTTACAGCCTGTTGACAGATTACTTAATACAATTCGGTAAATGCTCAGGGCAATCTCGATGACAAGGTCAATGTTCCCCCCTTTCTACGCACGGAGATAATGTAATCTAATAGCGTGCAGGCCAAGGCTGGCTCTTCAAAGCAGATATTACGACGCGTTTAATGTTCCCATCATCGTTCAGCGGAACTCTTTCAGCCTTAAGTCAAGTAGGAGAAACTACGCGTGCACCGGCTATTCAGGTAATAATATTAATAGCGTCTCTCCCCAGTTCAAATCACCCACTGCTCAGGGAGATCTCCTAATGCGTTGCCTTCACGCATCTAGCGTTCAAATACAACATTACTAAACTACAACTCCGCTCAACTGGGAAAAGAGAAGAAGAAACAGAAGAGACTCCTCCAGGAGCACAACGTTCCTAATCATGAGGAACTACAGGCCCAGTCTCACACCGGAGTTCCTAGCCATCACATCAAGCTCATGGTATTATCGTTCCTCTAACCAACTGCGTGCATCCACATAAACGTCTTCAAAGACAGTTGCTCTTCCTCACCGGGCAACCGTACTTTGCATGCGGATTCTTCGGCACGCATCATCTCCCGTTTCCTGGACGTGGCATCCGCCGGCCTCACGACGACCGTGTTTTCCCCGACTTAAGGACGTGCACTGCACATCCTCCGTTTTGGGGGGGATATCTGCATGAGATCATTCGCATAGCGGCACACTCAGATTTCCACTATTTCTACACATTTATTATCACACTTGCTGGATCTAACACTAGCGTCCCTCCATCATCCTCACTTCAGATGATAGAAGACAGTCTTAATCACTCAATCAGCTCATCAGCATCTATGACTCATCACGGCACACTTAACGCTAAATAAGATATACTATATCATAGGTCATGTCTCAGTATTTAACTAAGTGTACGTCTTTTCTGCGTGCATCCTGCACTTCATTCATATTCTCGGGTTCATGCTCACTTGGCTCGTGGTAAGCCAGGTTACGATATTCATGCATCACCGTACTCAAGCTAACAGCTCTCGGGCATTATATCGTCTATATCTCCCTCTTCACCGGACATCGGCTCGTGCCGCCAATCAAGATCTCTTCAGTTTAAATATGCATATAACTGGTGGTGGCGTCTAATAGCATATCAGGGCTTTCGTTCAGACAGGTGCAGCCATTCAAGGCATATCTCCCTCCTCCCTGCCAACTCGGACGGTGGTCCTCCTCCGCCTTCATATCCCACATTCGCCCGGACATCCGTGCGTGCGGGCTATCCAAGGTCCGAACACTAAACGGTATTTATACATACAACTGGTGGTGGTCTTAGCAAGTCAGCACATTTACGTGTCACCGTGTTCATGTTTAAACACTTCATATCGTCGTGACCTTCAGGTTCGCTTGTATTGAATCCTGCCGTGCAGGTTGCGGCCAGTGGGTCCGCATTATGTTTAAACCCTGCACGTGCAGGGCGAGTAGGTCAGTGTCATGTTTAACCCTGCGTGTACAGGTTGCGGCCTATGGGTCAGCATTTGTTTAACCCTGTGTGTGCAGGTTGCGGCCTATGGGTCAGCATTTGTTTAACCCTGTGTGTGCAGGTTGCGGCCTATGGATCAGCATTTGTTTAACACTGGGTGTACAGGTTGCGGCCTATGGGTCAGCATTTCGTTTAACCCTGTGTGTACAGGTTGCGGCCTATGGGTCAGCATTTTGTTTAACCCTGTGCGTACAGGTTGCGGCCTATGGGTCAGCTTTTGTTTAACCCTGTGTGTACAGGTTGCGGCCAGCGGGTCAGCGTCATGTTTAACCCTGCGCGTGCAGGTTGCGGCCGGTGGGTCAGCGTCATGTTTAACCCTGCGCGTGCAGGTTGCGGCCAGTGGGTCAGCATCGTCTAATCCAACATGCAGGCGCTAAGCATGGTTGGCGTTCATATTAACCCTACAGTTATTCCGACATTCTCATCATGTCCCCGTGTTATCTCATTTCATCCACAGATCTCCTCAATCAGCCAGCAAGGTAAGAAATGCTTCACATCTCAGCACTTCTCACTTCTCTTCTCTTTGGGGGTTCATCGGAGCGGTTTTCCCCTCCCGAATGATTATCCTACAAACCGGGGCCTAATCTCCAAACATCAGTTGATTCATTGTTGTAATCTGTCATCATAATTTTCTATACCACGTGTCCGGTATTAAACATGTATTTCATACATCACGTCTCTCATGATTGAAATGAAGCTTAGCGCAAGTTCAAGAAGGAAGACCATACCCCTGGTGTTACACGTCACTGCAAGCTCCTCTCCCATTAAGTAATCAGGGGCGGTACTCCCCAGCTAGCAAACATTGCACTTGCTAAACCCTTTAAATCTGCTCTTCCCTCTCTGTCAGTTGTCATTTCAGGTGTCAACGCACAACCCGCCTCCACCCCTTCGCCGCCTGTCTCCTAATTCAGGGCCAAGCTAATCCTTCTTCCTCCAGACCAGACCGAACCATTATCACCACCACCAGTGTCTAGACCCCGGGGGGTTCATCGGAGCGGTTTTCCCCTCCCGAATGATTATCCTACAAACCGGGGCCTAATCTCCAAACATCAGTTGATTCATTGTTGTAATCTGTCATCATAATTTTCTATACCACGTGTCCGGTATTAAACATGTATTTCATACATCACGTCTCTCATGATTGAAATGTTCTTGCCTGGCAAAATGAATATTCTGCATGTTTAAAAGCACAGTTAGATTTTTGTTCAAGACAAAATGTTAGCATTACCCTGATATTGACTCTGACTTGTCAATAACAGGCTTGTATAAAGCAGTGTGGAGAAATTATTCCAGCAGCAATATTAAGTATTCAATAATTAATGTCCACATCAGTGGTGAAATGAAGCAGAAAACTGTTCCAGTCCTCTGGTTGATTGTAGAAGTCTGATGGGAATGTAATCAGTAGTAATAATATACAACAAGCAAGTCATGATGTGCACATGTGTTAACCAAAACCATGGCAGTGAGAGGTTAGCCTTATGCCCTGCATGGAAACATAACCTTTGTTCGATACTGAATCAGAATCTGCAGGTAGTTATCTTTGCAGAAAGATATATTCACCCACCTGTTATCAGCTCATTAAAAGGTTACGGTTTTTACTCGGTTTCTATACTCCCTCCATTCATCAGTTTTTTTTTTTCACATATTACAACTTTTACCCTGCTAGTTTTTCCCTTTAGACTTTAAACACAGACCTTAATGAACACACCTCTGAAACCTTGGGATTCAATACCCGTAAAGCACTGCTGCCGTATTTAAGATCAACCGATCGTGGCGACCTCCAATATGACATAGAATCCAGCAACAGAGTTACCTAGGTGCGACTGACCCGTTGTTCTCTGCAAGACTCCGTCAGGGATCGATCCTCAGCCAAGGAACCGGACACTGGAATCAAACTGGACTCAGGACTCAAGCTACGTGGGAACAGGTTACATTGCCAACTGACTTGTCACTTATCCAACAATAATCAGAAGGGCTACATGGACTTTAGTTTCCTCTCACAAATGTGAACAGGTAGTTTTATTAAAGTTTCACAAGTTATAACACCACACATCAATAAAAAATGAAATGCGTTTTGCCCAGATACATATTATATCTGAGATCTTTGCCTTAATACGAGTAAGTACTCTTAGCTCCGGAATCCGGTTCACTTCCAGCTCCAAAAAAATTGTCGGTCTAGAGCAGTGCTTCTCAAAGTGTGGTCCGCGGACCACTGGTGGTCCGTGAGCGCCCCCTAGTGGTCCGTGAGTATATTGGTACAATTTCACATTTTAAATAAATTAATAAATTAAAGTTGTACGCACTCTCGCGGGAATATCTCCGCAATGGAGCGAGCTTAAGTTTCATGGTATGATATAGGTATGATATAGCCCAGCGCAACACCTTCATCACACATGTTGCCACTTGTTTGTACCATTTTCAGGCGATTTGTAATCTGTTCTAGAAAAACGATGTGAATTTGGATATTTGTGGAGTTAGGTGGTCCGCGAGTGTTTTTTTATTGGTTAAGTGGTCCTTGGTATCAAAAAGTTTGAGAAACACTGGTCTAGAGCAGGGGTGCCCACACTTTTTTGGGCTGGTGAGCTACTTTTGAAATGACCAGCTCACCGAGGTCTACCAACCAAAAATAAAATCCCAAATTGCAAGGGTTGCTGAATAACACGTTTTATTTATACATGGGATAACTACAATAGGGCTGCAACAAACGACTCATTTGATAATCGATTAATCTATCGATTAATGAAACGACTAATCGACTATTCGGACTATTACTGTATGCCTTGCACAATTTCTCAAGCGCTTTTATTTAGCCATCAACTTTTAGATTTAGCTTGAGGTTGTTTTAGGCATGTGGAAACTAACAATGAAGACAATAAAGATGAATACTTGATTCAAAAATACAATTAACTTAACAAATTGTGAACAAAACTAACATTGCTTTTTATTTAAATTAAATAAATAATATTTCACATCAAAAGAAACAACAATGTTTTAACAAATCGTATTAAATAATCTGATGACAGAACTGTAAACAGAATAGCTGAAACTTTAACAAAATAAATAACTCAGTTTCCTCTAATCATTAACCCATGTTGGTATAATTGAGTTAACTCCGTGTGTTGCTGCTAGCATACATAACACCTGACGTGGAAACGTTACTCGTGGATGGGGCTACAGAGCAACTAGAAAGACAGTCGAACCCGGTGCATTCCTCCGTCTGAATGTGGTGCGCTTTTGATAAATGTTTAGACAAATTGCACATGTTACCGCCCTGACATGCTAAACTCTCTTGGTAAGGAGCATTGTCCACCTCAAGACGGGTAACATTTAACCACACCTTGGAGGTTTCTCTCCGCCATCTCCTCCGTGTGTTGCTGCATGTAGCAGCTGCGTGTGTGTAAACTGCCCCGCCCCCTCGCGCACAGACGGGAGAGAGATCTCGTCTGGATTGGAAAGGTCGAAAATACACCGACCATAGACGCATTTCTTTCTCTTTTTGCATGTTAGAAACGAGTTGGCGACACTAAGACTGCGAAATAATGTTTGTGTAGCAATAATACATGACCTTTCTCTTTCTCACCTCGCTACTCGGAGGGAAGTCGCTGTCATATGCCTTGTGAACACTCCGATAATGCCTCTCCACGTTACCTTTCTTTGGCAGAGCGACGCTTGCTTTACAAATAAGGCAAATAACCTTTGAATGTGAATGTTTTCCCGGCTCTTGACTGATTTTGTATCGCTTTGCATTCTGGGTTAAGAGACTGGAAAGCGAAAGGTCGCTTTTTCTGTCAATCAAGTAAACTCCTGAATTAAGTGGCAGGGAGGCCAAGGGAGGAGGGATCAAAACCTGTTTTGTCTATTTTAACGGAGCTGGATTTTTTTTATTATGAATGACTCGTGATCTACCAGCATAGCCCCCGCGGTCGACCGCGGTCGACGTACCTCTGGTCTAGAGGCAAGAGCTTCGGAGCTAAGAGACGGCCTCGCTTACGTCTCTCTTACGTCGAGGCGGGGGCATGGGCGGGATCAGCCTCCTGAACAACAACAAAATGCCTGCGTGTGATGTTTGTAAAGTTCCAAGTAAAGTCGTCCCTTGTAAAGTCGTCCGATGCCTTCCATTTCGTTTCGTAAGAGGATAACCAAAGCGAACAGCGCTTCAATACAATCGGCCATTGTTGTTGTTGTCGATGTGAGGGATTTCCGCGCGGTTTGGATTTTATGAAGCAGGCACGTAAACGGTGACATCATGACGCAGCAGCGGCAGCTCTGGGCGGTGTGAACAGAGCGGGAGCAGAAAAGGGAAACCGGAGCAGAACCAGAAAAGCTCCCGCTCGGAGCTAGAAAGGGAAAAGCGCTGGTGTGAAAGCCGCAAGAGTCTCTTTCACTGTCCTCTATTTCCACTTCTTGCATGCTAGATGATGAAGATGCACCTCTCTGTCTCTTGTTAAGCCTCCGATTTGCTTTCTCCAAAACGTGTCGCCAAACTGTGAAGTCCTTGCATTTCCTGAGGCCAAGTTGAAGGATCAAATACTAAGAAATGATATCTGATTTCAGAAGTAACTAAGTACACTTATTCCAGTACTGTACTTAGGTACACTTTTGAGATACTTGTACTTTACTTTAAAGAATATTTCTATTTTATGCTACTTTGTACTAGGTACATGGTGTACTTTTACTCCACTACATGTATTTAATACCTTTAGTTACTTCACAGATGTGGATGAATGATGTGAAATATAACCAAGTGTTGAATCAGACTTTAGTTCCACCTGGAGTAAATCCACAAGCTACCCTGCAGTATACAAAGTCATTCAAACTAGCTGCACCTTTACCAGCTTTGAGAACACTTTCATGATCAATCATTATAAAACATATCATATATATTATTCTGAAATGGACCAATCTGCACAACGACTACTTTTACTGTCGCTACTTTCACTATATTTTGATGATCATAGTGGGAAAGTCTAAGCTCCAACCCCCAGAATTAATTCTATTATTCAAGAAAACTCTCCTGGTGAATGTTTTCCTCAATTTGACAACATTTACCCCCCCCCCTCATCGACCCGGGCTGCCACACCAGCAACCACAGTGCTACAACTGAGGCTGAACTTCAAGGTTGATGAGCTCCTCACACACACACATTCACTCAGCCTTATCTTCTGTGTGTGCGGGGTCTCGCTGTCTCGCAGACCTGGCGCAGCAACCAGGAAACGACACCAGTAATCCAGCTCACACTGTCCGCTCCTCGAGCCTCAAAGGGCGGAGCAGCAAGCCCCGCAACGTCCCGCCATCACGGCACCCAGACCCCACGCAGCATTCTCATCTGTTTGTCATTACTGGTGTCATTTCACCTGATGGAGTGATGGGTTCACCCCCCAGGTAGAGGACTAGAAACAGGCTGTCCTCTAAGGTGGATCGGTTAGCTGCCGTCATGGAACAGACAAAGTCGCTCCTGTTGGTTGCCACACCTCTGCTTGAGGATGCCATGTCGCTAGCGGCTCCGGATAAACCTCTTCTATGGAGGGGGGGGGGGGGCCTGCACACCCCCGAGGAGGCTTCCCACTCCTCTGCTCAGAGCTCTCTGCTGCCATGCAGGATCCGGCGAGGGTGGGGCTGGGTCGCTTGCCATCCATCGAGCCTGCCATCGCCTCCCCGATTCTGGCTCCTGATGCCAGGTGCCCTCGGCCTCAGTGCAGGGTCACAGATGAACTGCTCTGTAAGGCCTAGGACACAGCAGCACGCACGGGTCGTAACAGGAACTCCCTCTCCCATCTGATGCTGGCTGTCTCTACCTCTCTGCAGAAGGCTCCGGCTGAGCCTTCTTTGCTGGGCCTCAGTGATGCATCACTGTAAGCCTTTGCCCTAATGTCCAGGGAATCGGGACGAGTTATGTCCTTAATGGTGCAGACTCGTCGCCAAGTTTGGCCTGCTCAGTCACCACTGTCGGAGACATGTCCTCTGTAGTGTACCAGTCGAGCCAGGGGAGCTGTTTGGGGCAGCTGCCCTGTAGGCACTGGAGCGTGCTCGGGTCTGCATAGGCCTGTGCCCACTCCCAGCAGGCCCAGGGGCCCCTCTAGCAGCCGCACTCAGCCACCAGCTTACAGTGGTGGTCTGCGCAGGTCCCAGCCCGCCTCCTGGGGGCTTTCGTGCCCCGGCCTTCTAGGCAGCCTCGTGCCTCAGAGACTCTCGGGCCGGTCGTCGGCTGCTTTCCCAGCAGCAGCTCAGTTACTGGGCTGTCTGTACTTCCGTTACTGAATAGTTATTCAATTTAATCCAAAGTGGCATCAAAAAGAAGACTATGGTTTTCCTAAAAAAATCTAAATATGGCAAAACCCCTCTGTCTAGCTTAGAGGGATATCAGTCCCAGTGATTAATAAATGTCCTGGAGCCAAGGCTTTAGATCTTCGGATAAGAAAGATGCGAAAATCAGCAGAAAAAGGTCAGAGGCAGGAGCAAGCACAACAGGGTCTGCTTATATAATGTTTCTTAGTTTAGTTGTTTTCTTTCATTTGACCTTTGATGGGTAATGTCTTCTTTTAAAACTCTGAATGAGCCTTTCAGGAGTCCTTGCTCTCTTGCACTGTTATTACAGATTCTTCCTATTGTAAGCTTTCTGTGTCTGCATTTTTGCGCAAACAAACTGAGCCAAACCAACTATTTAACTGTCGCTGGATGTTCCTCTAACCCTAATCCTACTTCAATCAGAATGCCTTTGTTACATATCTTGTATTTTTCTACAATATGCGGCAAGTTAAGTCTCACCCAAAATCACAGATTGGAAATCGTGTTTTTTAAAGGAGTTCTTTGTTAGCTTCCACATGTGAGTTCACGAAGTCAAGGTACTTTCTTCAAAATCGTGTCTGCCGTAATGGTTGCCTGGGAAACAGTGAATCTAAAGAAGAGAGAGAATGTCTTAATGTTGTCAAACTGTTCTGGACATTAGTGACTCATACAGTTTGATGCAGGCAGAAGGTTTTGGACCTCAGTTTGCTGGGTCTTCACTCGAAAAGGCTGTTTACCACATTTCCTTCCAAACACAGCTTTTTGCAACTGTTCCTCAGTACATGGAGGTTGGCTTTGGATATCTCCATCTGTGTTCACTGCTGTTTACTACCATTTTGGCTTTGGATTTATGTGCATCACAGGGTTTTGTGTCAGCTGAGAGGCACTTTCCACTTTCCTCAGGCCCAAAAAGCTTCCCCTTCACCTCTACCCATTAGCTACTTCGATGGCTCCCCATGGACATGACTTTTACGTACAAAAGCTTTTCTTTATTTCCTTTTGTTGGTGTAAACAATGACAAGGATTCGTTCTAGTACCTGCTTCCTGTAAGAAATTAAAATCAATGTTGATATGGCGTGATTAGAATTAAATACACTGTATTTAATTTAAATCTGTTTTATTCTAAAAACCGAATATTCACACATGACTTCCGGTTTTCCACTCGTGAATTTCGTCATTTCCGGTTAGCATTAGCATGTGAAATGACATGATGTTGTACCCTAAACACGCTGGGATTAACACTCATTTATTGACGCTGAAATAACGTTTATTAGGGAATGTTTAAATAACCACAGACATCAGAATGATATAATTTAGCAGCAGAAACCGGCAGGAATTGCATTGGACCCGCCCCCGTCGACGCCGGCCAATAGAAGAAGACTACAGTTGATAACCCGTGAGCCACAGGAAGAATCGGTCTCTTTCCTGACCTTGGCTGACCCAACGCTCACGCGACAGGCAACAGCGGAATGGGGAGAGCGCCTCCGCTCACACATTTCATTGCATATCACCGCATGATTTGGGTAATTAAATGCTGTTAACTTTTATAGGCTTCCTTGTACTCTTTTCAGTTTATCCCAGTCTCAGGGCTAAAGAAATCCTAACATTCCCCTGAGTCAAAAGTCAAAGCTATTTTCCTGTAATAAAAACTTTAGAATATCCTAATAAAGACGTTGTACCACCACCTTGCATTATAGAATAACTGTTATGCCTAAGAATTCAGCTTTCATGTATTTGCACTATCACAGCTCTTTTCCAGGACCAAGTGGTGGTTGCAGGAGTTCAGAAATGGTCTGTCGTCGAATAGTAAAAAATCCCATTTTATAACCACTTTTCCTTATTTTAATCTCTGTGAACTTCATGGGGTTAGGGAAAGATGTGAAGTAGATTTCATCATACAATAGGAAAAGACAACTGGAGTGCTATTTTTAACAGATACAATGTTGGAAAAATATATAAGCACTTTGGCAATATTTGAAAAGATGGAAAATACTGGTGCTTCATTTTAAATGTTGCGACCGCAAGGAATTGTGGGACAGAATTATCTCCTTAACTTTCGTAAAGTATGGTCAGGTGTATCAAGTGCTAAAGGGTTGAAACTAAGATAGAACTGTAAAAAAGCTTCATAGATAAATAGAAATATGACAGTATCTTAAATGCCTATACATCTATTTAGTCATTTGAATATGTACATTTTTGTACATAACAGCTTTTTAGCAGGAATAATACTATTGTTGATGTTAACCATTATTACTTTTTAAGCAAGGATCAGTGTTTTTTGTAATTATTCACTTCCATATCCAAATGTATTGTATGTACAGCCATAAATCCATGCACATAATGTTACACGCAGGGTTGGGTTGTAGCGGAGTTACGTAATCAGAATACAAAAATCAACTGTAATCAGCTCGCGTTACATTTGAAAAACGAGTAATCTGATTACAGTTACTTTCGTAAAACTGAAGTGAATACATCTTGGATTACTTATTGGAATTATTGGTGGAAAGATTTCCTCACAACATTTAATATTCATTACTAAAGGTACAGCCTCACAGCGCACAAAAGCTATTACCGCCGCAGATGGAACAAAAAAGGGAGCGTTTGAAAGCGGGTCCGCTCGGTGAAACAATAACAACGAAACATGGAGGAACAAAAGTCTGCGTTTAAATCGTAGCGATATCGACACCACTTCGAATTTAAACAAGACCATGGGAAGAATGTCACGGTCCAGTGTACCTTGTGTCTTCCAACCATCAATACACTGTCTGCATCAAAGGACTCCACGTCTAATCTCAAAAAGCACTTGGAGGTAAGTCAACTGTTGCTTTTTTTTGCTCTCTTTATTGTTAAAATGATATGAAGTCCGTTATCCCGACTTCGACAAAGTTACCTTACTGTTTTATAAAAGGGAAATAAACACAACAAACACACACACACATCATGCGCCTTGGTGACCAGAGATCTCCTTTATAAAAGTAATAAAAGGGGGAATAATGGGGCAGTTTGTGTGTAGGTGTGTGTGTGTATAGAGGTGTGTGTGGTTAAAACACATCAGCCTGCTGTCGCTCTTTAGCCTTTCTAAGCATCAAGGCAGACTGGTGCACAGACTCTCCTGTTTTGCCAATCCGGTGCTTAAACAAACATAGCTCTACACCCCCGGCCGACATGTCCTTAAAATGAAGTCCGAGTTCGAAATATATCTCAAATAATGTATGCACTGCCATTTCCCCACTTAAACATAACAGTCTGCAATGAAACGGTTGTCTCCTGTGTGCTCCACTTCCTCCTTGGCGCACCGGTAACTATCTCGAAAAAAGAAAAAAAAGTCGGGATAACGGACTTCATATGGAGTGGGGCCAGACTAATGTGGAAGAGCAAATGAAATGCTCTCACATTCGTCTGGTTTCCAGTCTATGTAATCTTTGTTTTTAATGTTGAACGAATAATCTAAGATAAATGGGAAAACATTTCAATTGAATTGGCATGGAAAGACATTAGTAGCCTATAGTATTTTTTGCGGTTTTCAGAAGTGTATATAGTGGTATTTGGCTGGATAGGCAATCTAGTATGTAATATGTTTAAATGTTTTGTTTGTTACAGAGAAAACATGCTGGTGTGTATGAGAAGATTCCACCCAAAAGGACCTCAGACGATCAAGAACAGAGACCACAACCTAAACAACCAAGACTGGACACATTCGTGAATCAAACCACACAGAGCAAAGTGAATGCTCTCATCTTCAATTTCATCATCCGAGATGTGCAGTCCTTTTCCGTCTTGGAACAACCTGCCTTTCGGAACCTGATTGAGGGTATAAGTGGAGGGAAAAAAGTCATGTGCGGAAAAAGCCTGATGAGAAGAATTGAAGATGGATTCCTTGCCATGAAGGAAAAGCTGACTCCAGACGGTATCATATGTGTGCTGACACCTGGACAGCACACAATCGGAGCTTTTTGGGCATGACATGTCATTGGATAGAGGGGCAAGATCTGGAGAGAAAGTCAGTAGCACTTGCATGTGCCAGAATAAAGGGCCGTCACACATATGACGTCATTGCAGAAAAAATCCAACAAATTCACGAGATGTTTAACATTGAAATAAAAGTGCAGGCGACAGTCACTGACAATGGCAGTAACTTTGTGAAGGCCTTCAGAGAATTCGGACCGAGGGAGGAGGACGAAGGCGGTCAAGATGGCAATGAAGATGCTGGGTTTGAGGATGTCGGTGCCATTCTGGATGGGGAAGGTGAGGATGAGGGACTCCAGTTGTGTCTGCCTCCACAAGAAGAGGTTTGTGAGCGCCTTGCAGTTCCAAAGCTGCTAGCAAATGTTGGCATTCCTGAATGAATATGCAGAAGTACTCAAGCCACTTGCGTGTGCCCTTGACCTTCTTCAAGGGGAAACAAAGTGCTTTCTTGGCCTTGTAATTCCAGCATTGCAGACCTTGAAGAAGAGGCTGTCGGACAAGAAACCTCATGTGCGCTTCTTCTCAGAAGTCATTGACACTGTTATCAATGCAATCGATTCCCGCTTCCAGAAGTGGTTTTCAAGTCGCGAGGCTACATTGGTGACAGCATCAAGCCCTCCGTTTCGTTTGTGGTGGCTGCCTGAAGAGGAAAAGGAAGATGTCCGCAGAATGCTGGTGGCTGAGGCGTGGAACCAGCCGTGAACACAACAGCTGCTGCTCCTGCCTCCAGTGACTCTGGAGAGGAGGATTTCTTCAGCTACGGTCCTGGAGCCAACAGAGAAACCAGCACTGGCCCACCTGAAGAGGTCAGAAAATATCTGGAGGGCACAAACAAGAAGTTGGGTGCACTAGAGGACTTCCCCACCGTTAAGCAGGTCTTCATTAAACACAACAGCCCTCAAGTGCTGCTGTGGAGCGTCTCTTCAGCCATGGTGGCAACCTGTTCACTCCCCAACGCAATCGCATGACCGATGAACACTTTGAGCAGGTGCTCCTGTTACGCTACAACAGCAAACTCGCCACTGTGGCAGTAGAGTGAAATTGACACCCGAAACCTGAGATCAAATGTTTTATTTTTGTTTTCATTTTAATTCATGTCCTGGCAGGACAGAAAGCGTCACGCCCGTTCTAAGCCGTGTCCCTCACTCCTCACATCCCAAGTTGCATCCCCAAAAAGTGTATTATGTTGTTACATCGTTATGTTTCAGTTGTGCTCTTGATAAGCCATTAAAACAGTAAAAACACGTTCAGTTTCCTTTTGCTTTTTGTGTCTCCTGTTCACCAAAACATACCCATCTGTGATGGAAAAAGAAAGTAATCCAAAAGTAATCTAAAAGTAATCTGATTACGACACGTAACTGTAACTGTATTCGGATTACTTTCAGAGCCATGTATTCAGTAACTGATCCCAACCCTGGTTACACGGATATAACACAAAGAAAAGTGACTTATACATCACTAACTTGCATTATTGTTATCCACACCATTAATACTACATCATCGCATACAAATGTTGTTGATTGTAAGCTGCATTGTGTGATGCCGCAGTAGTATGCAATGATAATATACCTGTACTGATGCTGATATGGTGGTTCATTAATGGTGATAAATAATCTGAAGTCTATAGAAGAACATTAAAGTATTGATCTTCCCTGAGGCCAAGGTCAACCGTTAAAGGTATAATATGTAGGAATTTCCTAAAAAACAATGTATAGATATTTAAATATATGAAGTGTGTGATGGTGTCTGTATATACAGAGACCCTGCCCTCTGCCTGTATTTTCTCTTCTCCTTTATTTTGCTGCGTTCAGGACGTTTATGGGCGTCAGCAAAAAGCCTTTGGGTCCAATGTGTGGGTCTAACCCGCAGCCAGTCAGTGGGCAGCTCCTTCAGTTAACAACAATAATCAGGCTACAGAAAGGTCCTAAACTGATCTGTGGTTAGCATCCTTGATAAGTCTTCCAAGTACACCATGTTTATATGTTCTTGCTAACCACTCTGTGAAGGAGAGCTGTTTTCTCAGAACGATTCCCCCGCATACGCCAAACTTCCCTCTTGCATGTCTGCCATAGTCTCTCAATGTTTTGAGTATCTAGTCCTGTTTGTGGATCAACATCATTCTGGCTGTGGTTGACCCTGACATGCCTGTAGCCCTCCTGGGAAAGACTGGCCAATGCTCTCCACTCATCACTCACAACAAGACTTTGAGGCTTGACATGCTTCTTGATGATGGGAACAAGGATCTCCTTGTTGCTTCTCTTTACAAGGCGAAGAATGGGACGTCTGCTTGCAGCTTTGATCTCGAGTATACCAAACACCCACCATCTCTTCCTTCTCCAGGTGTTACCAAAGCGTCCTCTTCCATACTACCAAAAAACTGTGAACATTATTACAAAATAATCTCTTGACTTTATGTTTAATCAATCTATTGTTAGTCAGGTGTTTCATCTAAATCTGTTTTAAATTCCTTATAACACAGTACACATGCTTACAAAATGATTGGCTGGAAAGGGATAATCTTCTCAAGGTCTAACCCGAAGGTTATCTTTTTTCTCCTCCACATGAATTTGTGCACCACACACAAAAGCCCAAATAATTAACATCTTCCTTAACATAATCAATACGGCACTATTATTGGAGAGGATGCTTGGTGATAGGAAGGCACCATTTTCACCGGATGCTGGTTTTATTTAACATCAATAAACTGTTCTCAGAGCAGCTTGATGTGTTTTCCCTATGCGTTCACATTGTACTGAAGTTTGGCTTCTTCATTTCCTGTAGATTGTAAATAGGACAAGCAAAGACTTTGTTTATTTAAACTCAAACAAAACACCCGAACGCCGGAAAAATATTTTTTTACGCAAATCCACGTTTATTTTTGACTGATTTCGATAGAGCGGGTCACATATGGTTTGAGAAAACTCTACTGAAAAAAAGCAAGTATTCATAAATTACGTTTATTACGTCATCATGTTCCTGTGCACGGTTAGAGTACACAAGAAGCCCCCCACAAACCTTCTCAACAGGCCTTTCTTTTCAGGCTCCTCTTGCAGTTTTTCTGTAATAAATAATGCAGCAACCGAAAAAAACATTCATCTCAAAGACATGATTAAATATTACCTATGCTTAACCTAGCACACTTACCAAGGCACTTTAGCAGATGAGCTGCCACGTGGATCCTGAAAGCACTTTGCTGCTCCTATGAAAGAGGCGTCTCTCTCAGTGTGTGAACAGTAAAGGGTTTGGAGTGCAAAAGCCAGCTTTGGCGGGTTACGGTTAGTAATGCTAGAAACGAACAACAACACCACACATGGCACGCATCACCAGCGCTAAGTTCAAGGTGGACTCGTGTTCGGCCTGATGCTATGTCTATGACACATAGAAGCTTCAAAAGAGTTTTGGAAAGGATCTCTTAAAATGTATTTGTTGATTCCCTACTCCTTCTCATGTTCTATTCTCTCCCCTGTCGCCTCCATTAATGGTCTGCCACAGTCGGCTATAAAGAATAGCGTCATGTTAAGGAGGTCATAACAACGTTAGCGCCTTCAGCAATTCTCAGTTGATATTAACCCAATTGAGACATATTCAGTGGACACTCACACACAGCCCTAAACACACATACAAATCACTGTCGTCTTTGCCAACAGCAACTGACTGAAACATTACGAGTGTCTTTTAGGAGGAAATGAAGCTCAGCGCAAGTTCTTTCAGGAAGACCGGGTATACATTCACTCCACAGCTGCTTATAATCAGCTCATCACAGGCGTTGTCTTTACATTCACCTCAGTCTCCAGCAGCCAATCACTGTGCTGCAGCCAAACTTAAAAATGGTTCTCCTCTCTCCTGCAGTCAGCTGTGATTCCAGGTTGTCCCGCCTCCTCTCCATCTACCTCCTTTCATCATACCATCTCCCTCTGCGGATCTAAGGTCCGGTAGAGGGGGATGGGGCACAGAGTCGCTTATCCAGGCGGGGGAGTGCATCTGACGAAGAGATAGGTTGTTGTGCTCTCTATCTCTGTTTTCTTATCCTACATTTTCACCCTGGACTAGAGGGAAAGCATTCTTGGACCCCTTTTCAGCTCTGTTTCTTACTATATTCTTCCTACCCCGTTTACCTTGAACTATTCTATGAGAGTGTGTTGACGTTGACTCGTTGGGCCTTTCCTCCTGTACTTGTTTGTTCCCCAGTTCTTTCCTTTAACTGAAACTAGGAGAGGGCATTTAGGCCTCTCTACTTCCTTCTTTTGATTAGTTTAGTTTTTCACCCCCTTTCCCTTGAACTAATTTATACAGGAGAGTGCATTTACGTAGTCACGTTGTGCCTCTCGGCGTATACTTTGACTTTCTGTCTCTTTGGAGAGTGCTAGTACGTTGGATACGTTGGGCTTTTTCACTGTTGTCCCTCTTCACTAGTATCCCATGTCCCCTCTTTATAATTTGGGTCTTCATAATTTCCACCCTATTCTAAGGGGAAGCATGATGGTGCCTTTTCATTTCAATTTCTGGCTTTGTGTTTCTTCACCTCTTACTGGTTTAATATTTAGGAGAGTGCATTTACTTAGTCACGTTCTGCCTCTCTTCCTTTGTTTCTGGCTGTTCTTTTCATACCCTTGTTTCTCAGAGAAGAGAAGCAATTATATTCTAAAAGGAGCTGACACATGGTCTCTCTTCACTTGTACACTTGAGGGGTCAGAGTTCATATGGTGAGGGATTCCATGAGCGATATGCGCCGGCCTGTGCCTTTACCTTGGACTTCTAATAGAACTGCTCGGGTCTTGATAGATTGAGTGGGGAAGTTCATGAGATCTTTCTAGAGGGTTATCAAGAATAACTTTTATCCAATGACCTTTTCCCTCTCTGTCTGTGTCTGTGTATTCTCTTGTTCCGATTAACCCAGCCAAATCTTTGTTCTTGTTTTGTATCTATATCTACGCCGGGATCCGGAGTCGAGACTGATCCTCTTGCTGTAGTCCTGTGTCTTGGATCCTCTATCCCGAGTTCTGGATTAAGTCGTGGACTTCGGGTCGTGGCTGAACCTGTCTCTGCGGTCCTGCCTTGGGTCTCGCCATGCTGCTTCCCTGATGGCTTCCACAGGATTGTAGCTGACATCCTCGTGGATTCATCTTCTTATTACAGACACATGCATTTCCTAACATTCGGTCTATATGCTGTAAAATGTATTATCGCTTCGATTTACACACGGCATCTATTGCACGTCTGTCCGTCCTGGGAGAGGGATCCCTCCTCTGTTGCTCTCCCTGAGGTTTCTCCCATTTTTCCCCCTCAAACTGTGGGTTTTCTCTGGAAGTTTTTCCTTGTACGATGTGAGGGTCTAAGGACAGAGGGTGTCGTTTTTCTCATACTGATATTCTGAACAATCTGTGCTGTTGTATTTGCTGTAAAGAGTCTCTACTGTAGGCTAATTTTATTATATGTACAGCACTTTGGCTCGACCAAAAATCGTTTATAAATGTGCTATATAAATAAAACTTGATTTGATTTGATTTTGATTTGATATCCAGTGCCAGGAGAGCTAATCCAAAGACCTCATCACACCTCCTCTTCATCCCATCTCCTCATCAAATCCAGATCTTCAGCATCATCACCAGTGTCTAGACCCCGGGGGGTTCCCTATATGCTCACGGCTGCATTTCCCCTCTTAGATATACGATTTCAGAATCGGGGTCTAATCGCCAAAGACTTAACATGTGTCATATTGCAACCCAGTCTCACGGCATTTTGTGTTATAGTCACGACATTTAATCTATTGATTCGTGTTCACCAACACGATTACCCCCTTTTTTTCGTGTCACACAGAACGATTTTAAAAGCAATGTATTTCTATTGTTAGTATGTTTCGTGCCTGCGTCTTTTTGTCCGTTAGGGTCTTGGAAGACCGAAAGCTGTGTGGTTCATAAAAACATGTTCTTACTCAATATCTTACCCTAACCCTTTTTATTTTATAATGTCAGAGTTTTTTTGCCGTCCGCAAGGAAAATAAATGGGGCTAAAAATGGAAATACTGAAATCTGTATTTAAAAAAAAAAATAATTCCTTTTAAATTGTTATTATTTGGTGCAGGCACGAAACATACTACCAATAGAAATACATTGCTTCTAAAATCGTTCTGTGTCAGAAGACTGAAACCTGTATTTGTTATTATTTACATTGCTTTTAAAATCGTTCTGTGTGACACGAAACAAAAGCGAAAATCGTGTTGGTGAATTTCGTGACTATAACACGAAATGCCGTGAGACTGGGTTGTCATATGACATGTGTCAATAAATGTTCTTTAAACAAAATGAAATCTCTCCTGATTGAAATACAAATCACTTGCCTGTAGACAACATCTGACATGAATCTACTGAGAGTGTAAATTAAGGTTTAAATAGTACGGTTACTTTAAATATTTCTCTCAATAGAGTGGTGCAGCAATGTTGAGTTCTAGGCCGTGCCCGGAAGTTAGCATCACAAGGGCTCTCTCACAAAAGGCAATTGGATTTTGCCATTGGATTTCGATAGCAGAAAATAAGATCCGTGGCAAACACACATATATAATACACAATTTGTTCAGCAGGGGGGGCTACACACATTAACACCACTTTGTAATCTTGGTTCGGTAAAAAGCTTATTGTATGAAGAAACACCTGCGCATCGCCACTGCTGAGGTAAGTGTGGACTTATTAGCATCCGCCGTTTTTATGACACATAATAGCTTCGGACATTCTTAAGTGGAGTATTTACTGCTGATTTTATGTTATGGAACAAAACATGGAAATCTCTTCAGCTTCTGTTAACCACAGACCTAACATCATCATTAACACGTTAAAGCACCTGCACCACTATATTCAGTACAGCTGAGGCTCACGGGTGGTGTGATATTAACAGCCATCTGCCAGGCCAAACTGACGGAAACAACATGATTTCCCTCTCGATTATCTCACTGCTTTACCAGAGTTTAACTACTTTAGTTAACCTTGTGTAGACACAGTATTTATTGCTTAAACTCTGGACAACATTGATAAACAAAATGAAAGAGGAAAAAGCTACACTCATCAAAGGGCTTCATTTGATTTAAGCCCTGCACCACCTGCACAAAGACATCCTCTAGCTAACCATTCCCCCCCCCCCTTGGCTGGAGCAGGTCCATTCGGAGCCAGAAAAAGACCAAACAGGTGCCGGTGTAAGTTAATGGACGATAATGGCATTGTAAATGGCTTTTCACAATCCCCAGCTTCGTGCTGGAATGAAACTAGAGGCCAGACACTGCCAAACTGAACAAAACGTGATTCATCTGGTAGTTGCCATTTCCACCTCGGATGCAGTGTGCTTTGTTCTGCAACTGTAACATTCCCATAACACATGGCTTCCCGTTGTCCTTCTTTTAACCCCATACAAAAATGTATCCATGACGTAACCTGTATTTAAATCAGGCTTTGTAATTATTTGAGTGACCGAGATCATGTAAGTGTATTTCAAGTGTACTATGTATTAATTTATTGAGCTGTACTTAAATCAGGTTTTAAAATGGTTTGACTGATAGAGATCATGCAATGTTATTATGTGTTTATTGATTGTCATGAACCTGGACCACAGATGGAAATGAGCTATTAGCTATAATCTGGCATCTCTTCTCTTTGCTGAGATTAATGTTTTTGTATGCATGGACCTTCTATAAATAAATACAAACAAACAGTGAATCTTTTGTTGCAGAATGATATACTATCACAAGATTCCCAAAAGGAAGTTAATATTTCAGAGATCGTCTTTGCAGGGCTGGCCACATTGTGAGGATTAAATAGAAAAGTAACTTTTAACTTCCCCACTCCCAGTAAAAGATTAATGTCCAAGACATCAACGTTAGACAAATTACAAAGTGGACCGTTGAAGATGTTCTCGCCAGAAGATAACAAGACAGAGCTGAATCATTAACTTCCTGTTTCCTCTGACATCACAGGGCTCTGCATACTTGAAGATAAAGTGGCTTGCCGGGAGGCCAGAGCCTTTTAAGAACCAGCGAGTAGACGGGAGAACAAGAAAAAACCCTTGCTCTTGTAAGACAGTGCTGTTTCTCAAAAGAGTATGAGAGAGAGAACATACAGAATCTTCTAATGGGAAATAAATATGATCTCTGTCGTTGTGATGTTGCTCAGTTTAAAACTTTCTGTGTGATATCTTCACAAACTTTTCCCTTTAAATCTCTTCCATGTTCAATGAACCCAACAATTATAATGTTGTTTCTATACAGTATATGCACACAATGTCAGCCTGTGTTCTTCAAGACATGCTGCTGTAAGACAGCCCTTTTAGCCTGTGTTATATCTTGTATTTTAAAAATGGATGAAGTTGCTTTAAAGACGCCAAGAGAAATAGAGAGGATAAATAAAATGTTGACTCGAATGTTGTGCGACAACAAGCTGGCTTTGTAATGACGCAAAAGAACAGCAGCTGTGAAGCAGGGAACACAAGAAGAAACAGGAACGAGCTTCTTCTTCTTTAAGTCAGCGAAAGACAAAACAAAAAGAAAATGCAGATAGTCCTTTTTGAATACAGATAGCTTGGCCCTGAAAGAAAAGCCCTTTATTTCTTATTTCTGCTGTTCAACATTGTTCATTTGAACATTTCCATTTTGTGTGCGTGTATTATAAAGTAAATGTATCCTTTTTGACAAATTAAGATCAGATCTTCCTCAAAGAAAATATCAGCAGTTTTCTACATAAAAGGCTAAACTTTCCTCACTTTACAATACACGTTGCTCCACAATGCCAGAGGCACAACTTGCTTTGTGTCAGACTCTTCTCTTCGTTCTTGCTTTAACTGTAGAGGGAAATAACTGCTGGCATTCGAAAGAAGTGGATTCATATGAAGACAGTCCACAGCAACACTGCTTAGAACTGTGCACGCATATACATAAGCCAAGCTAGCTTCATAGTGACGGACCTCTTATCACCTCTGATTCTACCACACACACACACACACACACACACACACACACACACACACACACACACACACACACACACACACACACACACACACACAATGTATACATCACTTCAGGGGACATTACATTGACTTACATGCATTTCCTGGAGACTTATCCTAACCATAACCATAACCAACACATGCCTAACCTAGGTCCCCACAAGTATAGTAATGCTAGGCCACACACACACACACACACACACACACACACACACACACACACACACACACACACACACACACACAAAGCAGCTCTACCACTTTTATTGAGATGTGTAGTGTCTAGGTTAAAATAATAAAAGTGAGACAACAAGACAAGGTGGCTGTGGCTCAGTGGATAGTGTGCTGAACTTTGAATCAGGGGATAGCAAGTTCGAGCCCCACTGCAGTCAGCATGTCGTTGTGTCCCTGAGACACTTCACCCCAAAGTGCTCCTGTGGGGATTGTCCACAGTATTGAGTATGTAAGTCGCTTTGGATAAAAGCGTCTAACAAATGACATGTAAAAAAAAAAAGACAGGATACAGAAAGTGCATCAGAAGGATGAAAGAGAGGAGCTGATGGAAAATACATGCATTCTTCTCAAACCTTTAGCAAGGGGTTATGATTGTTCTCATGGTCTCAAAGGTCACCTAACCTAAGAAAGATCTTTTTGGTGTCCAGTCAGTGCAATACGTTTCTCTTGTGCAGATTCTTCTGCTTTTTGGGGGGCCATGCAATTCATGGTAAACTTCCACACTGGTATTACGGGAGCAACTTTGGGCCACACTTACTTGTAAAACGTGTTTCTAGATGAATCGCGAGATAGCCCTTCACAATATACCTGTTTTCTTTGAGCTAACTAGATGTCATATATCAGACACATGATCATAACAGTTATATAGAAACTCACTTTAATGCTTTATTTTAAATAAATCTATGGTCTTACAAAAAAAGAAAGAAATGTTTTTACACATACGCTGATCTCTGTTTTCATGCTGAGTGTTATCCGCTCAAAGTGTAAGATGCTGAGAAACTGCAGTTGAGCCGGGCAGGACTGATGCCAGCCCTCACTAACCAGTAGACAGCATCACATCATGTCTCCTGCTGCTGTTTCAGGGCCAGCAGTGTGACTCTGTTTGGGGCAAAGCTTTTCTCACACCAGCTGTTTTCTACATCAAGATGGAAGTCAAATGCAAACTTTTGTTTCCATCAAAGTGTGAAAAAGCACCACCATCTGGAGTCATGTGGAAGTCACTCCTCTTGAGCATGATCATCTACCTTGAATTAGGCCTTTCCAAACTGTTCCACCACCGCCACGCTCAAGTAGCCGCTGAAGGGCTCTTTGAGAAATGAGTGCGGGCGTCTGAGAGTACCCCATCATTAACCACCTGGGGAGTCGATATAAAGGGGCCAGGGGGATTAGTGTGCCCTTACTCACCTTCACACTCACAGATACAGATACATCACTTGGAATGACATAACTCAAGTTATTTATCTGTGTGGGTCCTCATGTCCTCTTGACATTTTAAGGAAAAGCAAACAACAGGTTAAGTTGACTGATTTTTATGTTTTTGCTTTATAATTTGATTCATTTTCTTGCCCCACACAACCACGACCCGTTCGAGTCCAGTTTTTCTGCCGTGGTTTCGTTCCATTTCAAAGAGCTGTTTGTAAATAAATAAAAACAAGGATAATTGTGTGTTATTGGTGAGTAAATAACAGTGTGTTATTTAGAAAAGAATAACAAATTAGAAGGAAAAAAAGATTTAAAAAAATACAGATTTCAGTATTCTGAGGCTCTGAGCCAAAAGTCCGACATTATACGATTTAAAATAAAAACAATAATCGTGGCTTGATATTGAGTAAGAACATGTTTTTATGAACCACACAGCTTCTGGTCTTCCAAGACCCGACCGGACAAAAAGACACAGGCACGAAACACACTACCAATAGAAATACATTGCTTTTAAAATCGCTCTGTGTGACACGAAAAAAAGGGGGAAATCGTGTTGGTGAACACGAATCAATAGATTAAATGCTGTGAGACTGGGTTATATGGGCACGGTCGATTCTGATGTCGTCTTCCTTCAGCGGTAGTGAGGGCAACACGGTTGGAAGTAGCTTCTTAATAAAGGCCACCATATCCCTTCCCTCCGAGCCTTCGAGGATCTGATATAGTCGCAGATTTTGTCTTCTCGCCCGGTTCTGGAGGTCCTCACATCTTTCCATGAGCTCAGCTTCTTGTTGCAGTAGAAAGCTAATGGCTCTGCCATGGGTCGCGGCCTTCTCCTCCGTGGCACGCCCTCCCGCGTCAACGACCCTCTTCTCCAGTTTTGTTAGCTGTGCACTCAGACCGCCGACCGATGTTTCCAGTCTAGTAAATGACTCACTAATTTGACCGTTGAATTATTTTACATCTTCTCTCATCAGTTGAATTTCCCCTCGTACTTCTTGGTTCGACTTCTCTATTGATCGTAGAATGTCCTCCATGCTTGTCTTAGCAGCACCCCCTGCTTTGCTTGCTATGTCAGACTTAGCCATGCTAGGCGCGCTAATGCTAGCAGTAGTTGTTTTCATTGATTTCTTCTCGTTTTTAGATGATTTCTGATTTCTAGTTGTTTTTTCAGTAGCTCATATTCAGAGTGTAGTTGGGCGTTCATTTGCCGAGTTTTGATAAATATATCGTTTGGTAGGGCACTAAATCCGGAGCACAGAACCTTGAGTCTTACGTGGGCATGGTGCCACCGGAAGTCTCTCACACCATATCTTACTGTCTTACTTAAGCTTCAAGAAAACGAAACGTTGCGTCCGTGTGTTGCACCTAACTCACTTTGCAGAAGCATAAACATAGAACAAAGACAGCCTTCGAGAAAAGACAGAAGACGAGAAGGTGATGATTTCTTTTTTGAATGTAGTGGACAGAGGAAAGGACTGATTGAAAGAAAAAAAAGGACAGGGAATGATGGCGGAAGAAATCATGTCAGTAGGATTGATGACAGAGAGAAAAAAAGTGTAGGGGGAGATAGCGACTTAGAGAAAGAGAGGTGAAAGGGGAGACAGGGGTTGGCGGACAGTCATGCAAGCTGGATGGGAAATGCATTGAGCACAGCAGGAGCTCTCTCCAGCCGTTCCAGTTCACTGACTCAATAGAAAATAGGATGAGTGAAAGTCTTGGTCATACTGTAACATGTAGTCTGCTGCTAAAGGACATGCAACCTGAAATGACTCCCGTTTGTTGGTGGTTTAGTTCTTCAAAAGTAAAAAAGGCCAGGCAACAGATTAAAGGCAAAAACCTAAATAAATGAGTGGAGAAACGTACCAAGAGATAAGCATTGGGTAAATGATTTGATGAAATCTGAACCCAACTGAACTGAAGACCAATGAAGATTCTATGGGAGCGTTTGAAGGGGTCTGAAAGCACTCTCCAACGCCATCATTAAAACTCCAAATTAGGGGGTATCTTTTTGAAGACCCATCCCTCAAGTAGGGTTCAACACAGTGTGAGTATAGGTGGTTTCCATCAAGCAGCAACCTCCAGGGCTGAGCATTGAAGCCCATGCAGAGGTATCAAAAACTGCAGTTCCTCAAATGGCTAGTTGAGGCTGGCTTCAAAAGGAACACTCTTCATGTTGAAATGCTCAACTTTACAGCAGAATAATGTTGCCTGAGGTCTGGTCTCACATGTTTTACTTTTGTGACAACTATACAGGGGTTAATTATGATATAACTGCTCTGTTTCAATTATATTTGGGTTTAAAGTAGGGCTGTTAATGTTACTCATGCGATTCATCTGGAAACCTTAACGCATGAAAGAAAAAATACAAATAATCGCATTAACAAGTTCTAACAAGTTCAAACCCTAACTTCCTCCCGTAATTCACAGCCAGAGTTCATTTCCCTCTCCATTCATTTGACTGAACCCAGACCGGATCTGACGGAGCAGATTGGAGGCAGGGGTTAAGGGAAACTTAAAGGTCCCCTATTATACTCTTTTTCAACAATATATTATAGGTCTCAGATATATACAAAACATGTCTCTGAAGTAGAGATGTTAAGATTCACCGATTCGCATCGGTGCACCGGCATAAACGTTCAAGATGCGAGTGCACCGGTTGAAAGAGTGCACATCGGCTACAGTTTGGATTGAACCGGGTTGAACTCGCGATGCATCGATTGCGTAGCGTCTTTGCATCGGTAAAAAAACGATTCATTCATATAAAATCCCCTCATCTTGTCAACGCTCAGCAGAGACGATCTTTGATATTTGCTTCGCCACTACGGAGGCCGAGAGTCTCAGTTATCAACACACATGGAAGTTGAGGAGAAAGAGAAACACAGCGCACCGAAAAATACCTACAAATCAAACGTTTGGCAACACTTCGGATTGTTCAAGAAAGACGGTGTAATAGTCCTTTATGCTATATAGTTGACCGCAGGTCATGGAGAGTAATAAGGTATCCGTAGACCTTTGTATGAGGTATCTTTATTACTTAACAGGTGGTCTACAGCCATGATACATAGATCCGTCCTAGATGCGGGCTTGCATACACACAGTATCACTCCGCAGCCGCACCCCATCAGTAACGTCCTGATGGTATATGTGCGCGGCACTATATACTACAGACGGTCAACTTGAAAAATCGCTTTCAAATTGTAAACGATGCCGAGCCGCTTTAAAGTACACAAGTAGTACGAGGAACTTAGCGACGCACAAAAAGAGGCGACATGGGGTCTGCGGCTGAAAAGAGAAACCTGAAAGTTAGACATATGAGTTCAGTCACTCAGTGAGGTGTTCTGTCAGAGAGTGGTGTTTAGTTTACAGCAGCCTGTGACTATAATAGTTTAAATGTCTTCCTTACTGTAAGCAGTTATGAAATACCTGTTTGTGAAAAGGTTGTTTGTATTCTTTATTGTTCCTATAGAAACCACTGCTTTCTGCTCACTGGTGAGTTAGCCTATGAATGAGTGTTAAGCACATCAGGCTGGCAGCTGTATGGGCATTGCACTATGGTAGCTGTTATTTGCACATTGTTAATCATGAGCAATGCATCCTTACATTGTTTAACTGTGAGGTGTTATACAATTGTACTCTGGAGAGCTTTTAAAGGTAAAAAAATAAACGGCATGATGGGATGTGCAGTACCAAATATGTAAAGCACTTTTTTGTTAATGTATAATTTGCTGCATATAAGGAATAAAACAAAAATCCTCTGTCGTACCAAATTGAAGTATCATTATTTTTGCATCGTGTTGAATCGCATCGTATCGCACCGAATCGCATAATGTTGAATCAAATCGTATCGAACTGTATCGCAACAGGGGTGAATCGTATCGTATCGCATCGCCTGGTGTTTCAAATGTATCGTATCGTGGCAACGTATCGAGATGCGCATCATCGGCCTCAGTGATGGAGATGCACATCCCTACTCTGAAGTGATTGGCTTGAAATACCAAATAGACCATGCATTGTAGCATGTCATAAACCCCTCTGTTCCAAAAGTGCTGATTCTGTGTCTGTAGCTTTAAATGCTAATGAGCTGCTGCTGGCCACGCCCCTCTGAGAGATGATAGGTTTAAAAAAACACAATGGTGCTCTAGGACAGTGGTTCCCAAACGGTGTGCCGCGGCACACTGGTGTGCCGTGAGGCAAGTCCGGGTGTGCCGTGGGATTTTGTGACAACCATACGTTATTATTGCAATATACAACTACACAAAAATAATTATTTAATTTTTTATTTACTATCAGTACTTTGTAGGTTATATTATGTACGTAATCTGCGCGACTTGCGCGTCCACATCTCCACGTGCAGTGCTGCATAAACATGGCTGAGTCAGCGATAATTTTCGAGGGGTATGCCCATTATTTTTAGTTCGTCCGAAGAATAGACAGGAATATGACGGTGAGGTGCAAACTGTGTCCAGGCCAGAAGCTGTTATCCACTGCTGTAAACACCACGTCAAACCTCAACAAGCACCTGCAAAGAACACATGCTAAGGTGAAGCTACCGCACACGCTATTTGTTGTTTGTTTATATCACGTAGTCTGTTCTTCTTCTCTGTCTTCCGGTTGTTGCCTGTTCTGAATGACAAATACACACTACCGCCGCCTGCTGGTAAGGAAAGTTATTGCCACTCACGCATGCGCAGTTCGTACGTGCTTGAGTAAAGTAACAAGTTACTTTATGTAGATAGTAACTAATTAGTGTAATATATTACTTTTTTTAAAGTAATATGTAATATATTACATTTTTTTATTAACGACCCCATCTCTGGAGTTGGCGTTCTCTTCTCTGGTTTACATGAAGAACAACAGGAGGTCACGGCTCTCTGTTGAACAGGACTTGCGAGTGGCCCTCTCCTCAGTGCCCCCAAGGATTAAAAAAGTATGCGCGCCCCGACAGGCACATGTATCTCACTAATTTGTAAATCGGCAAAATATTTACAATAGCACATGTTTCAATGCTGATTGCTGAACTGTTACATTTATAATTTGTAGTTCAGGACCATGGACAATGCAGCTTCCTTGCATTGACAGTTCTCTGTGCTGAATTTCTACTGAGTTTCCTTTGCCTCATTTTTAATTTTGTGACCTGTCTGGTTTAAATGAGTGTGTTGCTGCTTTGATGAAGCCTAATTTCATAAAGTTTCAAATTAATTTCTTAAATATTTCGTTAATAAATATTTCATGTTTCTTTGTGACATTTTATTTGGCATTAGTAAATAATTATGCACATTTACAGATATTTTACATGATATGAGTGATAACACGTGTGACAAGGGCTATTTTGCACAATAGGTGTGCCTTGAGATTTTTACTTGTCCTTTGGTGTGCCTTGGGCACAAAAAGTTTGGGAACCACTGCTCTAGGAGGATGGGCGGGGGTTACCCATTGGTTAGTCATTGGCTAATGGTTGCACAATAAAATAATAATAATTGTGACATCACAAAGTTGCCCAATCTGATCAGCTCATGTTCAGCTTTTTATATAAATGGATCAGGACAAAAAGAGAGAATATTTGTTCCTGAAACTTTCCAAATATGTTTACACAGAGGAGACACACATGTTTATGTATAAAAGACATGAAAAAGTGGATTTTGCATAATAGGCCCAATCACTGGGCCATACATGGAAGACACCATTTTGTAATGTCATTGTTCATCAGTCACCACTCTCATACTTTCAAACAGATGCTAGCAGTCATACAATGGCCAAGCACATCCCACCATAACAATCTGGAACTATTTTACTGAAGTTTGAGAAAAAGTATTCACGGTCAGCTTTCAATTGCATCCAGTGTCTACATCAGGGGTGCCCAACCTTTTTTGAACCGAGAGCTACTTTTAAAGTTGCCAGTCTGCCGAGATCTACCAGTCCAAATAGAGAGGCATAGTTACTGACAGCCTACTACCAGGTAAATACACACTTCTACTTGTATAAAACTGACCTTTGTACGATTAATACTTCATGAAATACTGCAGATCCTTTATCTTACCTCTTTCTAATCTACACACATACAAGTATTTAACTGAAGTTACACAACAGTGTTGTTGATACAGAGTTGGAGTTTATTCACACGTCACACTACAGTGGGTAATGTTTTCAAGAAACATTGAACAGTGCTGCCGGATATGACACAGGGAAAAAAGAAAAGACTCTGAACCCTTTCTTTGCCATTATATAAAAATAGTGTTGCTACAAAAGTATAAATTAGGCTTACTAATAAGACAACTCAGATCTGCAGCTACACAGGAATCTGCTGCCAAAGTGCAATAAATAAGACTAAATTAATAGAATCAAACCTTTTTTTTGTTGCATTTTAGTAGATTATAAAAATAAATGCCTTTTTAAAATAGGATGCCAGCAACACTAGTTTTTTAACCTGAATTGATAATAGACTATAATCAATTTAAGTTTGCATTCTTATACCATTTTGTACAATAATTATAATGAATAAGTTCAAACAAACTAAAACTTACAGCTGATTAATAACGGTATCTAACTTGAGTTTTTATTATATCAAAAACCTGTTGAAATGCTACTGTTATTTTTACTGTCCCCAAAAAGCGCGTCGGCAGCCTCCAGGAATGCTTCTTTCACAACTTCGCCATCTTTGAAAGACTTCATGTGTTTCTCAAGAACGTGCCTGACACGATAAGATGCTATGGTAGCAGCCTTGCTCTTGTTGTTGGGCCTGGTGAAAATGGACTGCTGTGCATTTAGCTGTCCTTTCAGGCCCCTCCCCTTTTGGGAGCGTAGGGCAGAATTAGGAGGGAATTCTGTCTCGTAGCGTTTGTGCACTGTTTTGAAATGCCGCTCCTAAATTACCCTTCCTCGATAAAGCCACGCTCGCATTGCAGATGAGACAGATGGACTTTGAATTGGAATAGATACACAAATAATCATCCTCCCACTCGGAGTGAAAATGATATATTTTGGGCTTTTTTGCTTCTGCCATAATTGCGGTCTTGTGTGTGTGCGGACTGTCACTCCTGTTGACACGGATAACGTCAGCGAAATAGTGCCCACTGCCCACCAGCCACGCCCCGACACATGGGGTCACGCCGGCCAATCACAAAGCTTTGATGCGTTCAAGTGCATTATTCTGGCACAGGAAGATTATGTTATAGGACATTAACGATAAAACAGAATATTGTTGTTCTATTTTTAGACACATCTCGCGATCGACTGGGAATCTCCCCGCGATCGACCGGTCAATCGACTGGTTGGGCACCCCTGGTCTACATCATTAAATACAGTTTGTGTTAGCTCACTGGCAATGGTAATCTCTCACTGTTGAACATGTTTATTCTCTCCTTGTCTCGCTGTGATGCGATGTCAAATATAATAATTATTCTACTATTTTAAGCAATTTAAAGTGGCAAACTGTTTTGTTCATTTCAAATACACGGCTCCAATCATATTCAACACTAGAACCGCCAGAGGTCGCTGTATACCTAAAACCGCCAACGGGTCAAATGTACCCGCCAACGGGTCAAATGTACCCGCTATTGATTTTCAAGGTACAATGTTCTTTTATTTATCATACATAACAGTGAGTTTTGATTTGATCAACTTATACCAATAGAATCTGGACTCTCAGCTTTTCATATGATATAATTTGTGCAGAAAGCATGAAGTATAAAATATGGCTACCAGTGCTGATTTAAACGCTTGGTGTTAGACTTGTGTTTTGTTTAGGTACAAATCTCTCTATCTCTCTCTCTATCCATCTATCTATCTCTCTCTATCTATAAGGAACCGCAGTAGACAAAAGGCGTTGCTATAGCAACACGTCATGTTTACGCTGCATTTTCTATGAGGTAAATATTACCCGCTGGCAGATATAGGTATAAATGGGAATTTTTCAATCTGACTTCATATTGACCATTCTTAACAACAGAGGGTGCTACATAACACCCTTTCAGGAAAAGTCACGGACTGGGAGACTTTAATATTCTATTGGAAAAAGTGACATACAATCAAAAAACAGCGGCGGGTAAAATTGACCCGTTGGCGGTTCTAGTGTTAAAACCACTTAAAAACCTGATCAAAGCCTTTGCAGGGTATAAAGCAACTCATAAAACCTCGATGTAATGTTTATGATGTAATGAAAAAAATGTAAGATGTAATCAATATCTAATTAGTCTCACACGCGCTAAGAATCTGATATGAAAGCATCTCCTAGTGTATGCTTGTGTGCGTGTTTGTGCGTTTCATATTTGTGTGTCTGTAAGCATCATTAAAGCTGGTTAATGGCAACGGTTTGTTGACAGACAAAGGTGATGTTCACTGTGGTGGAAAGGACAGGGAGACCTCTGTCTTGCAGCATCACTCCATCTCTCTAATCTCCCACTCACGCTTTCTGTCTAGACGTTTGTTTAAAGATAATTATTGTTGAGATCCTTGCTTTATTTCTTCCTTTCGATTCTTGCTCTTTTCTTCCTCATTTTGCCTGTTATTCCATCTTTTATCTTGCTTGTTATTCTCTCATCTATCTCTCTTTTCTTAAATCTCCTTTTCTCTCATTTCAGTCTCACTTACCTTGCACTGAACTCAGTATTTAATGTTAAAATCTTATGTTGTAGTTGAAGAAATGCTCATTATTTGAACATAATGGGGAATCAATTCAAAACCTTTATTTATCCAGGTAAAATGCCATTGAGATCAATGATCTCTTTTTCAAGGGAAACCTGCAGCAGTAGGTTCCACAAGAATACATAAAAACATAAACAACAGAACAACAAAAGGACAGGGATTACAATTTACATATCTAACCACATGTACAGGTACCAACAGCATCTGATTTTGTAGCATCCAACCGAGCTTTAAAAACATGTAGTGGTACTAGCTTGGTAATTTTCCATTCTTTTTGCAGACTGTTCCATGTTAAGGCCCTGTCACACTGTCCCGAAATTGACACCCGATGGACACACGAATATGGAATTGTGAATTTCGCACGATGATGGCCCCGAACCACACACGAAGGCAACATTTACATTACATTTAAGACATACAACTGCAATGAAAGTACCAAAAACAATTGTGTTACAGTACTATGATACTGTACTGATATCTTCAGACTTTGTTCTTTACTTTATCCGTCGTTATATGTAGAAAATATTACGTTTTTCTCCGTAATGTTGTTTCCATAACAACAACAACTTCCTGTCAACTGTCCTTCAAAATAATATATTATATCCTTTTTAGTTTCACAGAACACAAATTGGGTTATTTACATAATATATTTACATGATTTTGTTGTGCAATAAAACAACCCGATGGACACACGATAAAGGAAATGTTCAAATTCGGCTGTGATCGTAACAACATCGGGCCATTCGTGAGGGCATCTTAAGCCTTCGTATGACCGCCGGTGGAGTTTCTCAGGCTCCGGCAGCAACTTCGTGAGCGGTGGCAAAATCTTTGGCATGCCAAAAAATTGCCGAAGGACCTTGCGAAGGTTCATTTTCGTGTTGAATTCGTGTGTCAATTGTGCCCTTCGTAAGGCCATCGTGAGGGCATCGTGTTATCATCGGTGCCATCGGGCATTCGCCCCGATCAGAGTGAGGGCGAATGCCCGATGGCACCGATGATAACACGAAGATGACACGATTTGACAAGATGTCCTCACGAGTGCCTTACGAAGTTGCCGCTCACTAAGTTGCTGCCGGAGCCTGAGAAACTCCACCGGCGGTCATACGATGGCTTAAGATGCCCTCACGAATGGCCCGATGTTGCTACGATCACAGCCGAATTTGAACATTTCCTTTATCGTGTGTCCATCAGGTGTCAATTTCGGGACAGTGTGACAGGGCCTTTAGTGGAGCTGCACATCTAAAAGCTTTCTTCCCTAAGACAGTCCTAGCACTTGGCACATTTAATAAAACCACAGCATGCGATCTCAGGCAATAAGTACTTTCAATTCGCCGAGAGATCAGGGAGCAGATATAAGATGGTAGTTTATCCAACATGGCTTTGTAAATGAAAAAGTACCAGTGACTGAGCCTCCGTACAGTAAGTGATGGCATAACCGCCTTGGTATACAGGGTACAGTGATGCGTAAGTGCTTTACAATTTGTCACAAATCTCAGTGCACTGTGATACGCAGCATCTAACTTGATCAGGTAATTGGCAGGTGCATTCATATATAACAAATCACCATAGTCCAGCACAGGTAAAAAGGTCACAGTGACTAGCCTTTTCCTGGCCTCAAGCGAGAAACAGGACTTATTTCTGTAAAAGAAACCTAGCCTAACCCTCAGCTTTTTAAGCAGGTTATTTACATGAAATTTAAAAGTGAGACAATCATCAAGCCAGATACCCAGGTATTTGTAACAGGTAACCACTTCAAGTTGTATTCCTTGCATAGTTACAATATCCAAAGCAGTCTCTGGTGTATTTTTAGCTTTAGCTTTCGAAAAGTGCATGATGAGGGAATGATGAGTGTTCACAGTATAGTGATATAATGCTTGGTATAATACAGTATAATAATAGTGTAATGTTAGGGTGTGTACACTGTCAGAACAGTGTTTCCATCTGAATGAGTGTGTAACTTCATGTGGAGAAGAGTAGCGGACTCTGCTGCTAATATTAGTGTGCATGTCTGTATATGGGTCCCACTCTCTCTCTCTGAGTGTGTATATGTGTGTCAGGTTGAACGAAGGGGCCACTTGTAGGTTAAGATGAATTATTATTCACATTGCCTGAAGCGAATGAGATGCGAGGTTACAACTGGGAAAGAGACCAGTGGTAAAACTCCCCTCACTTGATAGTGAACTTTGGTGAAGGTCAAGATGCGGTCAATGTGACGGAACGCCTCCAGGGCACGTGTGCGGAAGTATAAATGCAAATGTCTGCAGAAAGAGTTCCGGTCACGTGTGCGGAAGTGTAGGTAAATGCAAACGTCAAAGAAACTGGGAGGTGGTTTGTCGTCCTTCACCAGGGTCAACCAATAAGGGACAAGAAGGCTTCGCTATAAAGGTGCAAGTACAACGTTTGTTCAGCAGTATGATCCCGGGGTCTGCTCGGACTTTGATTTATGTCTGTTGACGTAATAAAAGTTCTATTGCACCAAACTCTGACTGCCTCCAGCGATTTATTCAGAACCCATTAGAATTGTAATCACGAAGAAAGTTAATAAATTATAATGTTGGGAGGGAGGTCCGGACTTTTTTGACTAGCCTAGTCCGAGATTTTCCTCCCACACTTATCCTGATAGTCGTTCACCCAAAATCCAACATGTTTCAAGCTAAAGTACATGAGATTATGATGGACATGCTTGAATGTAATGGATTTTTTGTTCTCTTCAGCCATCCTCACTCTTTTTTCAACAGACATATACACGCACTCCTCTTCCCGAACTAACACCTGTGATTGAAGGCACCACCTCGGCTGAACTCTAAGAGAAAATTATAGACAACTTAATGGGTAAGTTTGGCAAACTGTGAAACGCTTTCAAACAAACTTCCCTTGGCAAATAACATCATAGAGAGGCATGAAGGTAAAGGAGGAGGCAGATGAACTAAAGCTTTAGTCCGCTAAGATTTTTACCAAACTCGACCTCAGAAATGCTTATCACCTGGTCAGGATAAGAGAAGGGGACGAGTGGAAGATGGGGTTTAATACCCCCAGTGGAAATTATGTGTACCGGGTCATGCCCTTTGGATTATGTAACGCTCCTGCTGTCTTCCAGACCTTCGTCAATGACATTCTAAGAGACTTCTCTAATGTATTTGTGTGTATATCTGGATGACATATTCATCTTTTCCCCAGACAGTCAAACCCATGTTCCAAAGGTTCGTCAAGTCCTCCAGAAGCTACTGGAAAACCACTTGTACGTGAAAGCCGAGAAGTGTGAGTTTCACGCAGACACCGTTTCTTTTCTGGGACACGTTGTAACCGCCAACCAGGTACAGATGGACCCTTCCAAGGTTAGTGCTGTGGCTAATTGACCCACACTAACCAACAAGAAAAAGGTGCGACAGTTCATAGGGTTTGCAAACTTCTATTGTAAGTTCATCCGGAACTTTAGCTCTGTAGCCGCTCCTCTGCATAATCTCACTTCCTCCAAAGTCTCCTTTCAGTGGAGTCCCCAGGCTGAGACCGCCTTCCGGACTCTTAAGGAGAGATTCACCACGGCACCTGTTCTTACAGTCCCAGACCCCCAGCGACAATTCGTGGTGGAGGTGGACGCCTCCAACGTGGGAATAGGAGCAGTGTTGTCCCAGAGATCCACCAAGGACAACCGGATGCATCCCTGCACCTACCTGTCCGTAAGTTATCCTCAGCTGAGCGAAACTACGATGTAGGTGACAAGGAGTTGCTAGCGGTCAAGGCAGCATTAGAGGAGACACTGGCTAAAGGGGGCGGAGCAACCCTTTATTGTCTGGACAGACCATAAGAAGTTACTCAACAGAGAAAAAACAAATGTTTATTTAGAAGCGCAGACTTAGAGGGGCTAAAAAGGTGGAGGCTGAGACCATGGTGCATCCAGATGGCCACGGAAACTGCTCAGTGGCTGCAGGTACTTGCAAGGCTTTATGACTGTGGAGGGGGAGGTGGTGGATGTCAGTTTTTTTTCTTGGCTTCTATTATTAAGATGGGATAAAGTACTGTGCTTTGTGCTCTCCATACACTTCTGGAGCAGGTTGTGTTTTGAGGATTATTTTCTGTGGCTTCGTTCTTGAAGAAATAATAATATAAAGTTTGGTTCTTGTATAGTTATAAAACAAAGAATAACATTTAATCAAAACAGCAGTCTACGTTGTTTAGAACCTTGCAGTGAATGGAGTTAGGTGTGGCAAGGACTACATCCCAATGAGGGAAATGCAATATACAAACATTACATACATCGGTTAATTTGTGACCCGCTCTATCGAAATCAGTCGGAAGTCGCAACGGCTCATTTCAAAATAAACGTGGATTTGCGTAAAAAACTATTTTTTCGGGGTTTGTGTGTTTTGTTTGATTTTAAACAAACAAAGTCTTGGCTTTCAGAATATGAAACTTTTATTTCCAAACTCACACGATAAATACATTCTTTAAGCTTGTAAAGGGAAGATGACAGGCAATCTGCTCTTCCGCAGCGCCGCCCCCCCTCCCTCCGGCTGACATTATGAATGTAAGCGTAGAGTAATCATAAATAACACGGCAGGATCCGTTACAGTTTGTTTTCATCTGATTTCAATTAAACAAAGTCTTGGCTTTCAGAATATTAAACTTGTTTCGGCAAATTCAGATGATAAATACAACTTTGAAGCTTGTAACGGCACAAGCGGAGAACGGAGTAACTTAACGTCACAGCAGGCATAACAACAGCCGGTGTTTCTCGTGAGGGTTTTCCCCGGGAAACAAACGCAATACACACAAACGCAAAAACACACACACACATACACTTGCGAGCTTCCCCCAGACCAGTAATCCAAACGAAAATATCTTCCCTCCGTAGTATTTTGATCATTTGCTAATAACCAATCAGATCGATGGATTCCAGAGAAGAGGAAACTTTGAAGGCCTTTTTCTCAAAATGAGGACTCGGTGACAGTCATTATATAATGTGACATATTTCGCTTAATATTTGGAGTACAAAAACAATCCAGATATCATTAGAAAGCTAGGAATATCCTCTTTCCAACAGTGGATACAACTCAAAATGTGTCTTCGGGTCAATGCGACTGATTTCGATAGAGCAGGTCACATTTTAACTGATGATTCAATTTTGTATCAAACTTTTTTGGTTTTGAGATTACAATAATGCTTCGGTATTTGTGACATAATGCTGATGCTGTAATCTTATCTTTAGCGATGATTCATGGACGATGAATGTGACCACTTTAAGGGAGACAGCCATTAACCCCATTAACATTGGTGAACTGGCTAAGGTCACCTATGTAGAGATTAATAGAATAGAATATGGCCCACAGCTGCAGTCCACAATTTGTACAAAACTTGAGGTACTTTGTTTTAGCTTTTTTATTTTTGAACCCAATTTTAGAATGCAGTGATATTTCGTCTTTTTTATTGTTCTAGTATTTCAAATAATAAATTCATGGATACCCTTTTTATATTGTATGTAAAAACATTTTATTGAAACATTTATCCCCTAGGGGAAAATATTAATAAATACAACAATGAGTGTCAGAACCACGATAGACAGTTTGTTTTATTTCTGGATTGAGATTACTTTGAAAAAGTAATGCCATACTCATTTGAAATACTGTGATACTATGTCGAAAATAAAACACACACGTCCCTTATCACAAGACACTCAATGTTTCAGCCAGCTTTCTACATAATTGAAAGCTGGCTCTAACTAGCTCACACATACACACACACACACACACACACACACACACACACACACACACACACACACACACACACACACACATCTCTTCCAGAGTACTTGTGTTCCATCATAAGCTAACCGACTAACATATGCCAGTACATCATCGGGGAGCTGGGGTAGACATGATTCGGTTAGACGTCCTTTTTCTCGTTCAGTGACATTTTGTCTAAATTGTGTCTAGGCCTTACACTGGTTCAAATCTGAACCATTAGTATAGTAGGAGTTAGCAGGGCCGTTTCTTCCTATATGCGGACTATGCGGTTGCATAGGGCCCCGGCGGCCACTAGGGGGCCCCGAGCTGAAAGTTCAGATTCAGCCGCGGCACGTCAGAGTAGCGAGCGTAATGGGATAATCATGGCTTCAAAACGGACATATCCCTCTGGTTCAGAAAAAAGAAGAAAGCTGAAGAAGAAAAACGCTCACATGATGAGAATAAGGGTAAGGCATTTGTTCATGGTGTAAATTCACTTGTGGGGTGGAGGGAGTAGCTATAATGTTAGCCAATGTTTGAGCAAGTTTGCTACTTTTGAGCAAGTCATGCTTGCTGCGCTAGCCTCAGCTAGCTCCGCTATCTCCGTTAGCTTCAGCTTAATTGATAAGAGCTAGTTGGCTAGGATTGTTTGTATTTTGTAGGCGAATAAACCCACTTTAATACAGTGTTTGCTTTACGAAAAGGCTCAAATAAAATTGTCATGCAAAATGGACTGTGCTATGGGAGTGACACCTGCTGTGTTGGAGTATAGCAGGCTAAGTCAAAATCACTCCCAGTCTGTTTTTCAAGAGAGGAAAACTCATCTCTTTCGACTCCACTTCGAGCAATACAATTACTAACAAAGCACTTATATACTAACAAAGGACTGGCTTATCTAAAGCTAGTTGAGTAGCACTTGAAATGTTTGGCTCTATGAAACCTGATGTACTTTATGATTCTGTTTTCTTCAAGGTTGTGTCTTCCTGGTCGAATGCACTTATTGTAAGTTGCTTTGGATAAAAGCCTCAGCTAAATGCAATGTAATGGAAAGTTAATAGGATTCAAGAGGTATCTGTACGTTTATTTTTCAAAAAGCTAATAAAGAAATCAATATAATATTTATCTATTGTTGGGGTTAAATTATGGAACAAAGCCAATGTACATTTAAAAATGTACCTTTTTTTTGGTTTTCAAGAAATAGTTTGTATTGCTTTTTTGGGGGATACAAATGTGAATAATGTATTTGTTTTGTTTTCGATGTAATTATAAGAATATAGGATATTCATATATAAGCTTTTTGCCAAAGCCTTTTCAGTCACTAATTACTGTTGTATAAGTTTACATTGTGATATGTTTATAATTAATGTTTGTATGATGACTGTTTAAAAATAAACAACAACAAAGTTTGCTTGCTAATTTAAGGAGTTTTGTCTTTGCAGGGACAATTCTCAAGTACTTTGTGCAAGCAGAGCCAGATGCTGCAGGTCCATCCTCCTCATCACCTCCTGAGCCACAAGCAGGTCCATCCTCCTCATCACGTCCTAAGCCACAAGCAGGTCCATCCTCCTCATCACCTCCTGAGCCACAAGCAGGTCCATCCTCCTCATCACCTCCTGAGCCACAAGCAGGTCCATCCTCCTCATCACCTCCTGAGCCACAAGCAGGTCCATCCTCATCATCACGTCCTGAGCCACAAGCAGGTCCATCCTCCTCATCACCTCCTGAGCCACAAGCAGGTCCATCCTCCTCATCACCTCCTGAGCCACAAGCAGGTCCATCCTCCTCATCACCTCCTGAGCCACAAGCAGGTCCATCCTCCTCATCACCTCCTGAGCCACATGCAGGTCCATCCTCCTCATCACGTCCTGAGCCACAAGCAGGTCCATCCTCCTCATCCTCCTCATCCTCCTCATCACCTCCTGAGCCACAAGCAGGTCCATCCTCCTCATCACCTCCTGAGCCACATGCAGGTCCATCCTCCTCATCACTTCCTGAGCCACAAGCAGGTCCATTCTCCTCATCCTCCTCATCACGTCCTGAGCCACATGCAGGTCCATCCTCATCATCACCTCCTGAGCCACATGTAGGTCCATCCTCCTCATCACCTCCTGAGCCACATGTAGGTCCATCCTCCTCATCACCTCCTGAGCCACATGTAGGTCCATCCTCCTCATCACCTCCTGAGCCACATGTAGGTCCATCCTCCTCATCACCTCCTGAGCCACATGTAGGTCCATCCTCCTCATCACCTCCTGAGCCACATGTAGGTCCATCCTCTTCATCACCTCCTGAGCCACATGTAGGTCCATCCTCCTCATCACCTCCTGAGCCACATGTAGGTCCATCCTCCTCATCACCTCCTGAGCCACATGTAGGTCCATCCTCCTCATCACCTCCTGAGCCACATGTAGGTCCATCCTCCTCATCACCTCCTGAGCCACATGCAGGTCCATCCTTCTCATCACGTCCTGAGCCACATGTAGGTCCATCCTCCTCATCACCTCCTGTAGGTCCATCCTCCTCATCACCTCCTGTAGGTCCATCCTCCTCATCACCTCCTGAGCCACATGCAGGTCCATCCTTCTCATCACGTCCTGAGCCACATGCAGGTCCATCCTCCTCATCACCTCCTGAGCCACATGTAGGTCCATCCTTCTCATCACGTCCTGAGCCACATGCAGGTCCATCCTTCTCATCACCTCCTGAGCCACATGCAGGTCCATCCTTCTCATCACGTCCTGAGCCACATGCAGGTCCATCCTCCTCATCACCTCCTGAGCCACATGTAGGTCCATCCTTCTCATCACGTCCTGAGCCACATGCAGGTCCATCCTCCTCATCACCTCCTGAGCCACATGTAGGTCCATCCTTCTCATCACGTCCTGAGCCACATGCAGGTCCATCCTTCTCATCACCTCCTGAGCCACATGCAGGTCCATCCTCCTCATCACCTCCTGAGCCACATGCAGGTCCATCCTTCTCATCACGTCCTGAGCCACATGTAGGTCCATCCTCCTCATCACCTCCTGTAGGTCCATCCTCCTCATCACCTCCTGTAGGTCCATCCTCCTCATCACCTCCTGAGCCACATGCAGGTCCATCCTTCTCATCACGTCCTGAGCCACATGTAGGTCCATCCTCCTCATCACCTCCTGTAGGTCCATCCTCCTCATCACCTCCTGTAGGTCCATCCTCCTCATCACCTCCTGAGCCACATGCAGGTCCATCCTTCTCATCACGTCTTGAGCCACAGGTAAATCTGCTCCTCCTGCAGACTTACAAGCAGAGCAGCCAGCTTTTGGTCCAGCAATAGATCCAGCTGATTGGCCATCAGTTCTACCCGATTCCTTTAGGACCGATTTAGTAGGTAGAGGGCCTTTTCAGGTTGATAAACAATTCACTTTTCCAAGAGAAGATGGTAGGAGCTTTCACCATCATTATTTCCACAGAACATTAGTGAATGGGGAAAAGATAAAGCGGACCTGGCTTATCTACTCACGAAAAAACGATGCCCTTTACTGCTTTTGCTGCAAGTTATTTTCAAGGAAGGACTACAAATTAATGACAGAGGGACTATCAAACTGGAGCAGCATAGGCATGCTTCTGAAAAGTCACGAAAGTAGTCCAGAGCACACAACCCTCATGGCAACCTGGAAAGATTTTGAACAGCGTCTACAAACCGGAAAGACCATAGACCAAGCTGAAAGGACACTTTTAAAGGCTGAGAAGAGGCGCTGGAGAGATGTCCTAACCCGCCTGATCTCTATAATGCAATCTTTGGCTGAGAGAAATCTTGCATTGAGAGGTTCAGCAAACACATTACACCAGCAACATAATGGAAACTTCTTAAAAGAGGTGGAGCTTCTAGCTAAATGTGATCCTGTCATGAAGCAGCACATTGAGCGTGTGGAGAGTGGCCAGTTCAGTCATTCCAGCTATCTTGGAAATCTGATCCAAAATGAACTGATTGCTTCAATCAGTGGGAAAATGTTGGACACAATGGTGACTGAGATTAAACAGTCCAAATATTATTCAATCATTTTGGATTGTACCCCTGACGTAAGCCACCAAGAGCAGATGTCAGTCATCATAAGGACTGTCATAATGAGCGCCCACAATCAAGGAACACTTTCTAGGATTTATTGTGGCTTCCGAAACAACAGGTCTTGGTTTGTCATCTTTGATTTTGAACAGGCTTAAGGAGCTTAATATTCCACTTGATGATTGCAGAGGTCAATCATACGATAATGGTGCCAACATGAAGGGGAGGAACAGAGGGGTTCAAGCAAGGCTGCTCCAGAAAAATCCACGTGCACTTTATGTTCCATGTGTGTCACATTCATTGAACTTGGTGGTGGCTGATGCAGCAAAAGCGTCGACAGATGCCATCAGCTACTTTGGTAATGTACAGAAACTGTACACCCTTTTCTCAGCAGCCCCACAAAGATGGGCAATCCTAAAGGAACATCTGACTATTGCACTTAAGTCTTGGAGTGACACACGGTGGGAGAGCCGTGTCAACAGCATAGAGGCAGTGCGGTACCAGGCCCCTAACATAAGGGAGGCATTGTTGGAGGTCAGGGACAAAGTGACAGATCCCCTGACCAAGGTTGAAGCACAGAGTTTGGCAGAAGAGGTTGGGTCATACCGCTTCCTCATTTGCACAGTGGTATGGTATGACATTCTTCACCATGTGAACCATGTTAGCAAGCTCCTGCAGTCTGCCACAATGCAGCTTGATGTGGCAGTTGACCTCCTTACAAAGGCAAACATGTCTCTGACTAGTTATAGAGACACTGGCTTTGCTGCAGCTCAGGCCACTGCTAAAGACATGTGTGAGGAAATGAATGTGGAGGCTGTGTTGAAAGAGAAGAGAATGAGAAGCACAAAAAAACACTTTGCCTATGAAGCCCCAGACGAGCCTATTGCAGATGCCATGAAGAGGCTAGAAACGACATTCTTCAATGTAGTTGTTGACACGACTATTGAATCCTTAAAGGATAGATTTGAAACTCTGGGTGAAGTGAGAGCCAGATTTGGAGTGCTGCTCAACTTCAAAAAACTGGATGGTGTGGAATTGTGCAACCAGTGTGACAAGCTCTGCAGCACATTAAGCACTGGAGATGGAGGTGACATTAATGGAAAGGAGCTGGCTCTGGAAATTACCAATCTGCCAAGCCTGCCTACATGTGAAATGACTGCACTGGAGCTCCTCTCTTTCATCCACAAAAAAAACCCTGAATGAACTGTATCCCAATCTGTGGATTGCCCTGCGAATCGCCTGCACTCTTCCTGTGACTGTGGCCTCAGCAGAGAGGAGCTTCTCAAAGCTGAAGCTCATCAAAACCTACCTGAGGTCATGCATGGGACAGGATCGCCTCACTGGTCTTGCCATAATCAGCATCAACCATGAGATTGGCAAGCAGCTGTCATATGATGACATTATTGATGACTTTGCTTCTAAAAAAGCAAGGAAGCAGAAGTTTTGAGGAGGAGGAAAAATGTAAAGTAAACATTTTTGAGAAAATGCTGCATCTCTTTCATTTATTGACATAGAGGAGCCTCATTGTTTACCTTTTTTTAATATCATTTTCTGTAAGTTTCAATTGCTTGGGTCAACTTGAGATGTTCAATTTGAATTTAAGAGAGGTTTTCGTTAATTTAGCCTGTTTTCCTCTTAAAGTGTAACAGATTAATGCATCTCCACAGATCATCTTAAAGGCTTTGTAATCCTCCCAATGTAGTTTGACAAAATAGGGCCCCCAAACAGCATCTTGCATAGGGCCCCCAAATAGCTAGAAACGGCCCTGGGAGTTAGGACCAATAACGGCCATTCAATGGTCCTATAACATTGGAAACGGGAGACAAAACATGCCATTTATTCAATTCTGATGGACGCAGCTGAATATAATTCTTTATCATGTACAAGACAACTGTTCAATAGATGCGTTTTTTCTTTGTAAAGTAAGGAACATTTTTATTCAAAAGCACCCTAAAGAATAGGTTTCTATTGGATATCCTTTATTTGTCTCAATAGGCAGTTAAAAGTGTTAGACTCTTTGTAGTTGTTACTGCTGAGGTTACAGGTGGACGGTTTTAAAGATTAATACTATAAAAAAAATACCTTGGAGGCCCGAGGCATCTGTACTGCATGGTCTTACTTCATGTTAACACCAGCAGTACTGCGACTTAACAACTGGCCAGAGGGTTTTAGTGTCTTTATCACAGGATGGAGGGAAAGACCAGTCTGAAGATGATGCCATCTGCTTCATTTACCCCATGCCTCTTAATATATATTCTTAAATGAGTCTCCGGCTACTTAAGCTGCTCCTGTTATCTCACTGCTAACCTTCAGTTTAATTTCAAGGTGGATGAAATAACAACAAAAGATAACAAGAAAGTATTGGAGAATACAAATTAAGCATGAATTAGCATATGACACCAATGGCTAAAAATGGCTTGGCCGATTTGGACAATTTTGGTGTGATTTTGGAGGATGTTGAATCAATTTGTCATTTTCAGGATAAGCTATTTCAGTTTTAACCAGAAAGCAGCCATATTTGTACTGAAATGTATTCAAAATCGTCAATATACCTCCAAAACCACACTAACATTGCCAAATCGGCCAAGCCATTGTTTAGTCTGCACATACTCATTAATGCTAATTGTGTGAATTGCCAAACATGTGCAAGTTAGCATCCGGCAGTTTCTATGTGCTGTGGACTCGTACTATGCAACAATAGGACTATGTGCTTGCATATCGACTAAAATAGGCTAAAGATAACAGAGTTGTTCCCCCTTATTTGACTCCATGCAGAGAAAACAACAAAAGAGACAGCAGCATGATCACAGCGCCAGCAAATACACATCAGAGGCATCAGTTTTAAAAGTTGAATCCACTGTGTTGAAGAAAATGTCTGTGTCCCGTCAAAAGTGTTGAGTCTAGTCATGTTTCATGTTTTTGTTTAGTCAATTTTGTATTGTCTCCCACTTCCTGTTTTGTTTTGACACTCACCTGTTACATTTCATTCCAGGTTCCTTGACTCCCTACCCGTGTGTGTGTCTCCCGCCCTAATCAGCGCCAGCCCCGCCCCTGATTGTTTCCACCTGTGCCCAGTTACCATCCATCCATCCATCTTCTCCCGCTTATCCGTGGTCGGGTCGCGGGGGTAGCAGTTCCAGCAGAGAGCCCCAAACTTTATTTTCCCTGGCGACATCAACCAGCTCTGACTGGGGGATCCCAAGGCGCTCCCAGGCCAGCGAAGAGATATAATCCCTCCACCTGGTCCTAGGTCTACCCCTTGGTCTCTTCTCAGCTGGACGTGCCTGGAACACCTCCCAAGGGAGGCGCCCAGGTGGCATCCTAACTAGGTGCCCGAACCACCTCAACTGGCTCCTTTCGCCCAGTTACCTTTTGTTTAAATGCCCCAGTCTCCCCTTGTCTTGTGTCAGTTCGTCTTGTGTCAGTTTGTCTTGTCTTGTGTCAGTTCGTCTTGTGTCAGTTCGTCTTGTCTTGTGTCAGTTCGTCTTGTGTCAGTTCGTCTTGTCCTGTGTCAGTTCGTCTTGTCCTGTGTCAGTTCGTCTTGTCTTGTGTCAGTTCGTCTTGTCTTGTGTCAGTTCGTCTTGTCCTGTGTCAGTTCGTCTTGTCTTGTGTCAGTTCGTCTTGTCTTGTGTCAGTTCGTCTTGTCCTGTGTCAGTTCGTCTTGTCTTGTGTCAGTTCGTCTTGTCCTGTGTCAGTTCGTCTTGTCCTGTCTTTATGCAAGTAGTCAGCGTGCCTGCGATTACTCACCTTGTCTCAAGCCTGATTTATGCTCTCAAGTTATTTTGTAAGTTTGTTCCTCACTTAGTGAGCGATTTTCTTTTGTGCCTTTTTTAACCTTTTTTGTCACCTCATCAAGAGTGTCGATTCTTATTTATATCCTGATTTTTGGAATAAAGTATCTTACTCATACTTTACCTGGGTCGTGCATTTGAGTCCAATACCTTGTGTTTCCAAGTTCGTGACAATGTCTCCCTACTGAAAATGATGGGCCAAAATGAGAACGCCTGGGTTTATCGGCCTCCGTTACGAGCAGACTTGACATAACGTGAACAGCGAATAAAGGGGAAATTGTAACTCTTGATAGCTGGCTGAGTCTTGGTCAGCAAAAGTGTTTTGCCTTGGGGAGACTGGGGTTGAGGGAGAGGCAGGGTACGGGATACATTGTGCTTAGAATGAAGTTTCTACTGATGCTGATCATTCCTTTAACCCAGCGTTTCTCAAAGTGTGGGGCGCGCCCCACTGGTGGGGCGCAGAGATGTGATAGGTGGGTCGCGAATGGACGCGATGAACGGGAGATTTTTTTTTTTTATTTAAAAATTGTTTTGGACCTCAGGCCTGAATCGAACCTGGGTCCTCGCAGGCGGTAATGGATTATTGCAACGGCGGTGGACTTTCACAGCACCGCTGCACCGGACCTGCCGGAGCCACCAGAGCCTCGCAACGGCGGGAGTTTGCGGCGGCGGATGCGGTACCGGCGCAGCGAAAGTCCACGGCACACCTATGCCAGAGCCAGCGGCCCACCAACGGCAGCGGCCCAATGGGAAAAGTCCCGAATCTCCTGATGGCCAATCCGAGCCTGCTCACACACACACAACTGAAACCAAAGTAATTTGCAGACATATGTAAAAATCTCTCATACACACATGTGAAACGCTCTCACACACAACAGCATTGCAGTCAGGACTTTACAAATAGGCCTATGTTTATTATTATCTTTTAACGCAAGCCATCATCGCCACGGAGGAGCACACAGCCTCTGAGAGAGAGAGAATTCCAATGTGTACTATAGGACAGTAAACGGTTTAAAAATGTGATTAGTAAAATATGCATAAATAAAAAAGAAAGAATGCAAACTAGGTAGCATAAGATAAGAATGCACAAGTTTAAATGATTTGTTATTGGTTGTGATCATATTCTAAAGATGTTTGGATTATTGAAAAGTATACAGCTCCCTTTCACGAGTGTTGAGAGCTGTATCCATACATTCATTTTGTGCTCAAAGTGCAGCAGATTGATGCATTTAACTTCAACATTTAAAAAAAAATCATACATTTTCTTTTCACTGAAAACGGGTCCCACAGACCCAAACAGCACACAAAGGTTAAAGGTAGCATATAATGTTAAAATGTGCTAAATATACACTGCAAAAAAAGAGGAGTAAAAATAGCTCACGACTTGTTTTATTTTTTGAAAGTAGCTCTCATCCTAAAAAAGGTTGGAGACCCCTGTTATAGAACGATACATTTGACCATTTTAAGCTTGGCCTACCATTTTAAGCTTGGCCTACCATTTTATTGGAGCGATGAGGAACAGGTGGGGCTTGAAAAGGCCCACCTGTTCAAAGTGGGGAATGACAGAAAAAGTTTGAGAACCACTGATTTCACCTGTTCCACCCTGAGCCTGTTTTTCAGGTCTCAGGCTCGAAAATGACATTCCCAAAACAAATGACCATATCTTCCCTTCTAAAAGGGTTCAATTAATAATCTTTGTTCTCAAAGCAATGATAAACCTGTGAGTTGGATGTAGAAAAGTCAGAATCAATATAGATGTTTTATATCTTAAAGAAAATTCAGATTGAACATAGTAAAAAACTGTAAATGATAGTGTCCGTCCAAACATTCTTTTTTACTTATAGTGAAAACTACCCTTGGATGATGGGATAGTAGACTAAAAGCTTTAGGAATCCAAAGTACAACATATACAGATGGAGCACTCCAGATCAGACTCAGGTGGGTGTGTCCCAGTCAAAAGCCCAGCGGCTGGGGGTGTTGCCAAATTGCTAGAGGGCGTTGCCCAATTTCCCCATTTGTTCAATTACAGGATTTAACCATGAGATGGCGCTTCATTCACAAAATACACAAAGACAACTGTTTGCAATGTTTACAGCTCTGCAGTTGTGTTTGCTGAATACTGTAGCATTTAATCACTTATTTGTTACTGTATGGTTTTCACAAGCTACTATAATGAAAAAACATCAATATTTTAGATCAAATAAAGTATATAGTTTGCTTTATGCAGTATATTTCTTGTAATATTGTTGGGGTGTTTTTACACAGTACAGTAGATTGAAGTAAATCAATTTATACATTAAGATAAGATAAGATGGACCTTTATTAATCCCGTGGGGAAATTCAGTAGTTCAAACAGCAACAGGGTGAGAGTGAAAAACAGGACAGCACAGATTCACACAGATTAATAAAATCAAAAATAAGATGAGCGATAAAAATAATAATAATGAGAAACTATGAAATAAGAAATGAATAAAACTAAAATATAATTATCATATTATAATGTATTGTATTATTAAGTAATATCATACATTAACCCCATTATAGCAGATGACACATTTATGCATCAATAATTACAACAGAGTATTTCTAAATACAAGTTGTAAAAATACTTATATGTATTTAATATTAACCCTTTGGAGTCGACCGTCACGCCGGCGTGATCAGATCACATGACCTGTGCCGCATAAAAACAACAGTCCGGACAACATTGCCGTGTGTTTCTGTCGAAAGTACTGGCTTGAAACTATATCCCAGTCTTTGTTTCATGCAAAAAGACCCAGTAAACACGGAGATACGATGATATAAAGTTAATACATTTCAAAAGTATGAAAAATGGAAGCACATATTTGAATATCTTCGCCGTATTTTATCATTTTACGAAACGGAAAATACTGGAAACTGTAGATCCTGCTCAACAGGATGTATATGTGTATTTCTGTCGAAAGTACTGGCTTGAAACGATATGCCAGTCTTTGTTTCATGCAAAAAGACCCAATAAACACGGAGATACGATGATATAAAGTTAATACAGATATATTTCAGAAGTATGAATAATGGAAGCACATATTTTAATATCTTCGCCGTATTTTATCATTTTACGAAACGGAAAATACTGGAAACTGTAGATTCTGCTCAACAGGATGTATTTACCAGGGAGGGGGGTGAGGTAATCAGGTAAACGGAGTGATACGAAACGAGACGAAGAGAGACGGCGGGAGACTGGATTGAAGTAAAGTGACAGACAAACATTGAGAATTTAGATATAGTTAGATAGATTTAGAGTTTTGAAGATTCAACTATGATGAAGAGAACTCTGAACGTGAGTCAAGCTTTAAGCTTGTTTTTTGACATGGAGGAGGAGGAACCTGTGATGTTGCCCTCTGTGTCGTATTGACAGAAACCGCTTTGAAGCGTGGCACAGATAAAGACAGAAAAAACTGATTTTTGTACATAATGTGTATATATATATTTGTATTATATTTATAATAACACTTTTGCCTTATCAGAATGAAATCCCATGCTACCTCAATCAAACTTTCACATTATCATAGTGACATCCCATGTATATATTTCCAGCTTTTAAATTGTTTCGTTGTGTATGTTTGTGTTACATGAAAAATAATATCATTTTCAAAATCTATTTGTGATTTTGGGTCCAAAATGTTCATATAGTAGAAGATCACTGCTCTAAACAAAGTCAAAAATCCTACATCCAAACTAAATAAATATAATGAATTATGATGAATACGTTAAGTCTTGTTCATTGTTTTTCACTTTTATTAAATGTTTGATATTTCCGGTGGAAATGGTGGACTATCGGACATTCAAAATGCAGCATATTTTCACTCTTACACACATATATTCTCCTTTTACATACATACATTTTCACTCTTACACACATATATTCTCCTTTTACATACATACATTTTCACTCTCACACACGTATATATACTCACGTTCATACATTTTGCTCATATTATCATATTTCAATGCACACATTCATATATTGTCACTCACACATTCATGCATTTTGTTCTCATATTCATATAATTTAATGCTCATATTTATACATTTTACTCTCATGCGAAATCTACTAAAACAAAGTATGTCATGGTAGTGGTCAGCTGTTAAACACAAAAGTGTATCTTCAGGGCTGTAAATATAATATGCCTGTTGTCAATTTTAGACACAGGCTTATTATATTTACAGCCCTTAATAACATTCATTTTCTGGACTCAATGTGTGTCTTGGCCGTTTTCTTTGTTCCAAGCAAACGAGTGCTTTTTGTTTTGAAATCACTTCCGTGAGTTTCGCGGGCCTCCCCCCTCGCTCCACTGACCATTAGACCATTTAGTAAGGTAACAAGCAAAAGGGCAAAAACGCCTCTCAGACGCTCTTCCGTTTACTTTTTTAATAAAGAAAAACAAATGGTCCGTAGATACACGGACTCATATAGCCTATGTATGTATACTGTAAGGAGAATGTATGTGCGTGAGAGGACCAGTATGAATTACGGGATATAAATATGCAAACACAAACCTACTGACTGGGGGATGGGAGATCACAGGAGTGGGGGGGGGGGGGAGAGCTGTGGAATGTGACCCTTGGGAGAATTCCTCCACACATTCCGATGGCCAATTCGTTTTAAACAAAGAGTTCGCAACACAGGACAGCATAGGCAACATGGGGGGTGGGGGCTGGTGAACGGTCTGGTCAATGTTTGTAAACACAATCCCCAGGATGTGTCCTAATCAGGAGCCGGGTAAATGAGAGACTGAGGAGCCCCAGAAAAACAGATCCCGAAATAGCTCGTCCTGGTTTCCGCAGCAGATAGGCCTACAGTATGGTGTCTGTTATGTCAGTTATTTTAAATAAAACGTTGAAAACGGTTTCCTCTTTTTATTTTATTTATCATTTTCGGGACGGGGAGACGTGTGTGATTAAAAATTAATTTGCAGAAATGTAAAGTGATCTAACTAAGTTCTATTCATATTCTTGACGGGAAGAGCAGTGTAAATGGGTGGCCATATGCATTTGAAAAGCAATATAAATCACACAGTTATTATACAATAGGCTATAAAAGCACCATCGATAACCATTACCTTTATCCAATTCAAACTTTGGACGGGAAAAAAGGAAGGTGTACATGGTTGGGCTATACTGTAGGCCCAGGGGCGGCGGGTGCTGTAGGCTAGGGAAGGCTAAGCCTTCCCAAATATTTATGTAACTGCATCCTGGTAAAATAAAAATATAATGTCTTTGACATTAGTGCTGCTATGCAGCCACCTGTGCCCTGTACCACGAAGCCAGTTCAACAGACCCTGGATATGCTTGAGTTATCTTAACTAACCCTAACAAACGCGATCTCGCTAAACGGTCCTACGGCGCTGGTTATCAACTCGGTAAATCAAGCCAGGGTTTCTCTCTCCAGCTGAGAACGCGTTCACGTGAAAGGGGCGGGGTTAGCTACATTTGACCAATCACAAACAGGGACAAGTGTACTGACAGCGCAACATCATACTTCATTAATGAAAAGTAAACTAATATTAGACAAATATGAACTTTAAACATCCATGATGACTTAAACATATAATCCAGGATACAAGCCACAGAGTTGCACCTGCAAGGAGAATACAGAACAACTCGTTAAAAAATAAACTACCGAGTGTTTGAAAGCGTACAACAGTTTTATGATACTACCCCATCTAAAACACGAGGGGGTCTGACTTTATTACATTTGAGTTGAGTGTTTCGTCAACTTAATGTGTTGCTTAAAATAATACGTCTGCATACAGTATATGTGACAATGTAACTAAGTGTTGCACGGCCAGATACGGCTCGAGAAGCTGACTCAGATAAGGAAATATTGTGATATCGATGTGAGATCGATGATCTGATTGATGATGTGATGTCAGTGTGATATGAATGATAAGTGCGACACGTCGGCGTCTTCTCAACATACGGCAGTTTAAACTGCATTTCCTTTTTCCTGTAATATGACTTGATAGATTTAAACTCCGCACACTGAGCTCTGATCGGTCAGCAGGCGGTGCTTTCACTGAGTTGATCTCTTTTCTATAGACGCCGGAGGCGGGCAGCGTAAGATGAAAAAAAAAGTTATTTAGCCTTCCCAAAGCTGAGCCTCACGCGCCGCCTATGTGTAGGCCTACTGTATACATACAAAGGCCATTCAAGCTAGAGTTCTTCTGGAAATGTTCACATCAGGCACCTTCAAGTTAAACAATACTAAACAATTAACACAGTAGGCCTAAATTATGTGGATTAAACCACATTTATTTCGTTAAAAATAAACGAAATATGATTTTGTTTGAAAGATGAAATGTCATCAGGCACCTTCAAGTTAAACAATCAGGTGCACACTTTAATGTGCCGCCACCTCCGGACTCGGCTTGACTCGGTTTAAAGAATGCACAAATGTGTTTAATCGTTTATGTCAGATATGTACTAAGTAGCCTAAATACATTTGTTCCCGCTCAAGATTAGATTCAACTTTATTGTTATTGCACATATTGCAGGTACTGAGACAACGAAATGCAGTTTAGCTTCTAACCAGGGGTGCAACAAGCAGCGAAAAGTAATGTGCACAATACTACAGTAAACAATTAACACAGTAAATTATGTGGATTACACCACATTTATTTCGTTAAAAAGAAACGAAATATGATTTTGTATGAATGATTAAATGTAGGGTGAATTGCCCTAATGATGGACATTTTTGCATTTCAGACTTCGGGAATATATTGCGATATGAAGCCGATACAATAAATCAAAATCCAGTACCATTCCGAAATCCCCAGTAATATTAGACACTAATAATACAGTAAACTATTAACACTGTACATATTATTGTTTGCCCGTGGGATTAGGATGATCGGTAGTGAGACCCGTGCTGCATTTTCCTCCGGTCGGATGTGATATAAAAACAAAGCGATTATTTTTGTTGTTGTAAACTCACGTGGATTAAATTTAGTGCATTAATTTCAACTCGTGAACATATGATACATTAAATGATCGTGAGGATGATGATTGAAAATCGTTTGTTTGAGCCTGGATGCATTTCCTGATCTAAAAACATAGCGATGGTTTTGTACTTACGCCAACGTGAATTAAACATTATTTTGTTAAATAAAAACATGGGGATGTTTAGTAAATGATTACATGTCCCTTATTTAGCACATAATATGATCCTATCCGTGACATATGGATCTTAACAAATATCCGCTATATCAGATACCTGGAGATCAGCTGTTTATTTCACATGAGTTCCAGTGTGGCAGCTTTTTAATCACGGCTCCCCCTGGTGGATCCATGATCCATTGCAGCTGGTTTCATTATAATTAAATGTATTTATCAAGGGGGCGTTTCAAGTCCTGCGGGGGGGTTTTCCTTTTCAGCAGGGGCCCACCCCGTGCCGATCACGGACCCGCACGGGTAGGCGTCTGAAATGGAGCGCTACATCTGTAATAAGTACCCTGTATCAAGATTGATGCAAAACAAGTGAAATTTGACCTGGATTTTCCATATCTCTGGCCCCCCTTGGTCGATTTTGACGAATGAAATCTCTTTATAACCGCTAGAGCCAATGGAATCGAGAGGAAGTTCTACACACACCAACACATGAACAAATTAGGAGTGAGAGTGACGCGTGACCAAAACCGGAAGCTGCATACACTCTGTTGGCTACCATTAGCAGCTAACTTTTTTGCTCCGATTTTTACATAAAAATGGAATTATGGATTATAAATAATTGCTTCAAAGCCACAGAAACATTATCAACCTATGGATTAACCGATTCAGCCGCGTTTTTTCTCGTTTTAATGCCATTGAACACGTCTTTTGATCAGATTGACATCTACGGTGAGACGATCTCCCGTAAAAGCTCCGTAAAGGTACGTGTTGTGATGTCTGTGTTTGATTCCCCTGTCCCGAGTTCGGATCACTCAGTGATGATACTATACTTATATAATCTGTGGAGTCTCAGCTTTAATCGGATATATTGTATGTGCAGTTTCGATAAGTAATTAGGGTATCTGTATTTTGAGTTCTGTGCTAAAGTGCGTTAGCATTTTTTCGCTTAGTGCTAATTCAGAGGCTTGGTATTACCCTTGTTTTGTTTTGGTACAAATGGTTCATATCTTCAGTTAGCTGAGATTCTTCCCGTTAATCTGGTGCTACACATTAATAGTTTCATAAATGTTAAGAAGCCCTGAGACACAGTCTCGAAAAAAAACGGTGGGGGGGGGGGTCCACTGGGGGTACCGTCGTCCTTAAGAGGTTAAAGTTGGGAGGTTATTGTTCTTGTAGCCAGGGCAGACAGCTAATAAGAGCTGTGTGTTATGTGTGGAGGGCTCGAGGAATTGGTTAGTTCAATGTTAAAAACTAGAAAAAAAGTCTGTTAATCTGTTCAAAGCAATTGTTTTGCTTTTGAGCCTTTTTGTATATCTTAATTTACCACAAAGACAGAATTGTTTCACTGGTCTGTTTACATCTGTTTTCCCCACTTGATAAGCAACCAAGCTAATCGCAGTTTTGTAAGAAGGATTAACACTAGAACTCAAAATGAAGTTTAAGAAAGCTTGAAGGTGTAAGAACATGAAGTGGTTTAATGTTCATTTATTTAAATATATAGATTTGACAAAGTAACTGTTTCAAAATCAGCTAATTGGATTTATTTATTTTACAATATCTTCAGTTTATTTCATTACGCAGTTAATCATCGGCTACATTTTAAAATGAATCAGACTGTAGGCTACATAAACAAGTAAATAAAACACCTAATAATCAACTTATTGTAGATTAAGAAGATTTAGTAAAAATTGAATCTACTTTGGATAAAAACGTATGAAGTCGCACTGTGGAGCCCCCCTCTCTCTTTCTCTCCAGTCAGTTTGCATGTATCCATTAATGATTGACCCAATGCTAAATAATGTATATATTTAAAATACATTTAGGTAATGGAAGAGATAGGCAAGATTGCTAAATGTAATAGTTCTAACTAGAATTATGCGACTTAAGGATTGATAGGTGACTGGCCATGGCAGCATCATAATGCTGTGTCCATGAGGGGGTAACACATGATCCCATTGGAGGACACACATATTTGAAAATGCAAGGTGGTAAAAATGAATGAATCTTGGAGGTAGGATGTTATGGCGACAAGTTCAGGATAGATAAATGCAGCTTTACAAAATGATGGAAATCAACAAACAGAAATAAACAAATGTAACTGTTTCGACAGAAGCAGAAATGTATAGTTTACGTAACTCTGAAGGAACAAATACTCCTAAATCAGATGTCCTTATTTTTGTAGAGAGAAAACACAACTAAAGGGGAATCTCTGAGTTTATGAAACATCAAGGGACCTTCTACTCCTAAATCAGATATTTGATATGAAGCTTGGTGTCACAAAGAGCATATCAAAGATGCGTGTACATAAATAACTAATAAACACTAATGCAGGTACAAGATCAAATGTAATGAATGCAGTAGTAATTACAATTTCAGGTACATTACACTAGTATTTTACTTTATACGTCTAATCCAATACTTTTGTAAGCCAATATATGGTTCTGAAATGGGCCATTAGAGTACTTTCCCCTTTTCAGTAAGATTTTCAATGCAGTACTTTGACTTGTTTTACTGTATTTTTACTATTTGGAATTGCTTGTTTACTTAGTATTATTTCCGAGGACTGCTTTTTCCACCACCGCTGAATGAAAGCAATATGAATATCATAATGTATTTCCAACCATTGGAGCCACCTTAATATAAAAAAAGCGACCTCGCCTCACTGCTAACAGTATGGCTGGCCACTGTAACCTGTATCCTCAGTTTCTAACCTTACGGTTACTAATAAATACTAATTCATTAAAAAGTAGTCTGCAAAAAGGGTACTTTTGACTAATTCATGCAAGCAATGTTACAAAATAAATTGTCATGCTACACCCAGCAGGCTCCTTGCTCAAGCTGTTTAACAGTATAGCCTGCGTGAGGTTAAACACGGTTAGGCCAACCAGTCTTTGTTTGACTTCTTCAATATACTGTAATGGGTGAGCTGTTCCAAGCTTCTCTCTCTCTCTGTCTTCGCCTTGAGTCAGCCCTTTTAATTACTGGTTAATATTACATGAACTTGTGAAGATGTAGAGCTCCCTTTTTCTTACTTTGTTTCTGTGCTTCTCTCAGTGCTGCCTCCCACTATCATTAATGGCTCCTCTCCTATTGAATCTCTGGAGTGCAAAGTTGGAAAAACCCTTATGCAAGACAATATAGTTGCAAGTATTACAAGAAAATACATTACAGAAGCAGAACACTGGGAAAGTATTTTTCTTCTTGGGCCTCACCTGCCAAATGGAGGAATCAATGTGGTCGGAATCAAACTCTGATTATTTCTTCTTGCTTAAAGGTGGGGTAGGTACGAATGGAGAAACCAGCTCGAGTGCGCTAGAGTTTGAAAGTACGCAGCCGAAAAAAATCTGCCCCTTCCTTCAGACTTCCTCACAGAGCCCCTCCTCCAACACACACGAACGCGCACATGACCAATGAGGGCACGAGATCAGTTTGTGCACAGATGGAAGGCAGGTCGGCCATCCAGTTACTTTAGCCGGCTCAGATGATTGGTCGTGCTTTTTACAGCACGGCTTCCACAGATGACGTTTTTTTATGTATTTATTGTCAAAGCACTTCAGATATTCATTGCTATCGGGACGTTAAGAGCATTCCATGGAATATAACAACAAGTGTTCTGAAGTGAATGACCTACCCCACCTTTAAGTCATGCTTTTTCTACTTTTTATTTGTTTCTGTATAAATAACAGTTTACCTTTCTGTCTTGTGTCTCTATTCTGTCCATTCAAGCTGAACATTTAAAGAAGCACTCTGTCCTAAAATATTATGGTTTTGGTCAAATAAGTATTTTTAGTAGTTACGTGATTTAGGAACATACACAATAAGTTACATAGGAACGGAGTTAAGTACGAATGTAGTTACGTATGTATAAATGGTGTTACAAACTTTACTTAAAATAACTCAAGGTGTTTTAGTATCGCACAAAAATGTAAGGATGTTCTTCTGGTTGAAAGTCATAATTTCTACAAACTTCTAGAGGTTGCAGCGTCAGTTAAAAAAACAAACATATATGGGCTTAAGTATTGTATTGGTGGTTTTATGCTTTTAGATAATGTTAAGTTAAGGCCATTGTAGATATATAGAGGCACTCATGTGATCCTTTTAACAATGAAGTCTTTAATGGCAGGTGGTTAATGTCTTCTAACTTGACAGCCCTTGATTAGATGAAGGAATGATCTTAAACTACATGTTCCAATAGTGTGTTAACTTGCTGACTCTCTATCAGCACTAAAACAATGTATTTATGAAAGTCATGTCCCTGTCTATTATTGTATCTAATGGGTTACCTGCAGGTATTGAATCTTGTCAAGGGTTATGTTAGTCTTAGTTACAGCCCTCTGCTGTCGTCGTGCTGCATGTGATACCTTTACTTCATCTAGAACTCGGATGTCTTCGGGCGCAGACCTGGAACCACTACTGCTAGGAAGATCAACCGTCACACATCCTCTTTTCCTCTGAGTCATCCCCTAATCTCTTCCTCCTAATTTACACACTTTGGAACAGAATCATAAAGTTTAGGAAGGAACCACTTTTACTTAAAGGCTTTTAAATGCACATATTTTCAAGGGTATATGTATAAAATGCTTTGCTAAAGTAAGAGGTGAAGTTTGGCATATGCCGTTTATTTAGCAAATGATACAGTTAGTACCATACGCATTATATTTGTATATTAATAAAAAGGTCTGATTGACAACATATTTAGACTTTTCCACTGATCCCATTTAGCTGTCAGTTGAGTGATCATTATTTCTGCATTTGTAAAAGCAGACAGTGTTGTGCTTTTGCCCAAATGAGGATTTGGCACCTTCACAATCACAACACAGCATGAAACACATCATTTTGTTTTACCACACAATAAAAAGACTGAAATAATACACTGGGAATAAACCCCATGCCAAAAACAAAGATGAAAGTTAATTTCACACAGGATCACACACACTGCATGTGAGTTCATTATGTCTGTCTATAATTAGAAATGGGTTAGAGGGAAGCCATCTTGTCTCTGTCATATTATCTATGACTGAGCACCTGACCGTCACTGTGATTTATCTGCTGGATATTACATTTCCATAATCCCACTCAGACTGTGTGTGTCTCTCTGTTACGCTCACTTCCTCTTTACATCCTTCTTTTACTTTATTACATTCTATTCATTGTGATCATGGCGGCGAAGCATCACCACTGGGAGGGCAGAGGTCAAACTGCTGTTGGGGGGGTCAGGGCTTCACTTGAGCTCACATTAATATGGTAGATGCTTGCTAGAGGTTACTGTAGCGCAGCGGTTCTCAAAGTGTGGGGCGCGCCCCACTTGTAGATGCGATAGGTGCGTCGCGAATGGACGCGAGATTTTCTTTTTTTTTAAATACAGTTTTTGGACCTCAGGCCGGAATCGAACCTGGGTCCTCGCGGGTGGTAGTGGACTGTTACATCCGTAGTCTCGCAACAGCGGTGGACTTTCACAGCGCCGCTGCGCCAGACCCGCCGGAGCCTCGCAACAGCGGGTGTTTGCGGTGGCGGGTTCGGTACCGGCGCTGTGAAAGTCCACGGCCCACCTATTCCAGAGCCAGCGGCCCACCGAAGGCAGCAGCCCACCAACAGCAGCGGCCTACCGGAAAGAGTCCCGAATCTCCCGATGGCCAATTTGAGCCTGCTCACACACACAACTGAAACCAAAATACAGACATATGTCAAAATCAGTGGCGAGCCGTGACTTTTATACCTAGGCCCTCTGACCCCCCCCCCCCCCCTTCCCTCGAAAAAGAAAGAGTTATTACGTGACAGCGTATACTTCAGAGGAATATCAAAACAACGGCCCGGGGCGCAAAATGCACCAATGACAGCGACCCTCTACCACACAAAACAACACCTGTAAATAACCCAATTTGTGTTCTTTGAAATTGAAAAGGATATTGATAAGATAAGACTGTATTTATCCCGAAGGAAATTGTTGTGCCAGAGTAACAAAATACAATAAACACAACAGCAAAACTGTACACTAAAAGTGCAGCAAAAAGAGCAATTAAATATCTACAAACAACATGAAACATAGATGGTCACACAATCAATGCAATTATTAGCAGTAGTTAGTAGTTAGTGCAAAAAATAAAACGTAGTGGCAGTTACGTAATTGCACGTTATCATAGCATTATTAATAATACTAACATTGCACTGTGTTTGTTACTTTCGTTGCAGTTGTAAGGAGGCTGTGGCTCAGTGGATAGTGTGCTGGACTTCGAATCAGGGGATAGCAAGTTCTGTACATTTTATAATTATTATTATTATTATAACTAATTTAAGGAAGGTTATTAAAAATGTAAAACTGGAAGAACCCGGAGTGCCCGGCGATAACCAAACATAACAAATTAATTACGTTTTTTCATCCCACAAAGAAAGGGTACAATTGCGCCCATTTCAAGTGGAAGGACTCCCTTTCTGGTCCGTCAACAAGCCTGAATCCATGAAGAACATCCGGGCTGTTCCTCGATGTTCTCCGGCTGATCGTTCGACACATGATGCGCCGGGACAATTGGGAACTGGACTTTTCTCTCAAAGAACCCCTTGACTTTTTTCCAGAATTTAGGCTTCTTCTGTGTGCCGGAAGCCTCAGTGGGAATTTCGTTAGCATGCACGGGACGTTCATTAGCGTTGGTTCGCTCCTGAGGTCCATCATTCTCGGTCTGGAGTCCATGGCTATTATTTGGTAATAATGTCTCCAGTCTTTTTACATTCTGCTTGTGCCTATCGACGTCTGCCTGCAGAATGTTTTGATTTCTCCAACAGACAACAATGTCATCTTTGTAAATGGTTTCATTTCTCAGTAAGACACCATTATCCTTCTTTAGTTGTATGCTCCGCGCCAGTAGTGGGGCTTGATTCCCCATTATGGTTCTGTTGTCTTCCATTAGCCTATTTCTCTGCACTTGGAGAACTCTGCTCTCCTGCTGCACTAAGTTAAAGTTCTCCGTCAGTCCGTTGTGCTGAGTCTCCAGATTGTCTTTGTCTTCCATTTAACCCTTCACATTCCAACAGAAACTGAACAGGCAGATTTTGAAGGATTTATTTATTTGGAAATGTTATTTTAAATACAACTAAATCAAGTTATTTTGATCAAACTAATGAAAAATATAAATTCAAATAAATATATATTTTTTTAATGTTTTTAAATATTATTTTGTAGAATATCTTAGGCCCTCAGAGAGGGCCTATAGGGCCCTGACGGCTCGCCACTGGTAAAAATCTCTCATACACACGTGTGAAACACACACAACAGCGTTGCAGTCGGGAAGAAAAGCAATGTGGAGCGGCACCTCACCACTTCATAAGGAAAAGTATACAGCTCCCTTTCATCTGAGTGTTGAGAGCTGTATCCATAAATTCATGTGTTGCTCAAAGTGCTCCAGATTGACGCATTTAAGTTCAACATTAAAAAAAGCATCTTCCCGGGGGTGCATGCCCCCGGACCGCCTAGAGGAGGTGAGGTCCACCCCCAAATAAAGCAGGTTAAAATAATTAAACTGAATACATTTTATTTTAGTAAACACTGCAAACGGGTCCCACAGACCCAAACAGCACACAAAGGTTAAAAGTCAGCATATCATAATGTTAAAATGTGCTAAATATATACATTGCAAAAAAAAAAAGAGAAGAGGAATAAAAGTAAAAGTAGCCCCCGACTTGTTTTATTTTTTGAAAGTAGCTCTCATCCTAAAAAAGGTTAGAGACCCCTGTTATAGAACAACACATTTGACAATGTTAAGCTTGGCCTACCATTTGATTGGAGCGATGAGGAACAGGTGGGGCTTGAAAAGGCCCACCTGTTCAAAGCGGGGAATGACAGAACAGGTTTGAGATCCACTGCTGTAGCGTGTGATGCTACATGGCTAATGGCTCAGCGAGTAGTGCAGGAATGAGTCCTAAAACCCAGAAATTGAAGTCCATGGGTTTTTAAACATGTTTGTAGCTGATCTGTGTTTGACACAAGCTTAAAAGGTTTTCATGTTTTGTTTAATGGAACAATCCCAGTGCTTTTTGTCAAGGGACTCTTGCGATGCACATTTCATGGGAAGTGAGGGTGCTTTTAACTGCAATCGAAAACATTTATGAACTGTTATACATTTTTTATACTGGGATATTTTGGGTTTAGTGTTTGCCTAACACTCTGCAGTGAGTTTGAATTCTTTCCATTTATTTTCAAAATGTGTATTACGGTTACCATTCATATTTGTCTTTGCCAATTGTAATTGCAATATTTATTCTGCCACACGTGACATGGGTATTTAGTACTTGTTCAAAATAAATGTACGGCTTTGTACCAGAAATGTTTTATTCCTTACACAGAGTAGCATTTCAGATTATTTGAAGACAATTTTAAAAATGACTAATAACAGGTTTTTCATTTTTGTATTTTTTTCCAAAAATAGTATGAACCGAGATCAAATACAACATTTTGCAAACAGAATCAAGAAATAAGGGTAATATTAGTTTGGTGTTTTTAGTTTTGGCTATAAAAAAATACCTCGATATAATTTGTAATCCATCGTTTTAGATATTTACATGTAGCTAGCTTTAAATGTATAAATGTTAGACCATTAACAGTCCCACATGCTACACATGTAAAAGCCTATCGATACTGTAAAGTAGCAGCACATAAATCATTTATCAGTTCTGATGTTAGGCTTTGCTCGATTCACATGTTAATATTATAATGTATTTCTGCTGAAGGAAGATTATTCTAAATAATTTAACATAATAATAATAAAAGAAGAACTTAGCGCTCATCATTATCAAATATGTGTTTTACTTCAATCAAAAAGCTGGTTGTCTCACGAGCTAAACTAAAGGGATGTGTGTGTGTGTGTGTGTGTGTGTGTGTGTGTGTGTGTGTGTGTGTGTGTGTGTGTGTGTGTGTGTGTGTGTGTGTTCATCTTGAGCATCCATATCTGCCTCAGTGACAGCGTGTGTGCCTTTAATGTTGGAGTCAGATTAATGAAGTGTGAACCTTGGAAGATTGTAAATGAACACACACTGTTTAGCTATGGCACGCCGCGCTGCCACAAAGTGCTTTGTGAGGCAAGATGGCAACTTATTAGCTTTGTTCGTTATTCTCGCGTCCAGGAGAGAAGCTTTAAAAGTAATGAGACCAATGGAGTCTCTGAGAAGGTTCAAATGGGTACTTTAATTAAAATGGCGCGGTAATGTCACAAGCAGAAGATGGTTCAGAGAGAGGAACAGCTGTGTTATCGGGCTCTTGAGAGTGAAGGAAGGGCCGAGAAACAGCACATCAGCTGTATAAGAATCCTCCGATGGCTCCTCCCCGTGTGCCGGTTGGCGCTGCTGGGGGCCGGCCCTCCACTCGTCTTCAATGTCCGTTGTTGCGCATAATAGAGGACTCAGCCATTGTACATTCAATATATAACTAAACAGGCCTCTTCTCCTCATATTCTCTTTCATCACTTTTCATTTATTGCATTTTAACGGCTGTAATTCATTACTTTTAATAATACTGGAAATACTTCACGGCAGTTATCATTTACGGTAGTTCCGGATGTTGTCATATGCTACCCACGTCTGTCAACAAAACGTATTAAAATAACCTTCATTTAATATTCAGCAATAATAATATCTCGACGTCTATAGATGTAGTGTAGGTTTCGGTGTGCAACACTCCGTGTCATTTCACTTCTATATTCACCTCTATAGGGAAAGGAATATTAGCCACATGCTAAATGCTAACCGGAGATGAAGGATTTTCAGAATAAAAGCTTGACATCAGACATTGTGCGCGAGAACTTCTGGTTTTTCAGAATAAAACAGCATTTAAGCTGACAGTATGTTTAAACTAAATTATGCCATAAAACATTAATTTTAATTTCTAACAAACTTCATAACGGTCCCTCAATAACTGTCAATTACACAACAGAGCTAGAAAGAGCGGGGAGGTGTTGAGAGTTTTTAAGTTCCTACCAATTACAACATGCAACAAATGTCTTGTTTTATTATTGACTGCCAGTGTTCTTTTAAGGACACCTGGGCAGAGCAACATGTTTAAATTGGTTCTATTTCTTACTGTTCAGAAATGGACAAATCCAATTAATTGGAAGAAAATGTTTTCAGCTTCTATGTCAGTTCTTAAAAAGGCAGTTCTGTTCACCCTCAACAGAAAACATTGTGTCGTGTTGGGGAAAATAATGATAAAGGCTTACTTTACTTCTTTGTACCGAGACCATGCATATTTTGGAAAGGTGTGTTCAACTAAGACGAATGTAAATTAAAAGAAATAGTTTGGCAGTTTCATTTAAGCAGGCTTTCGTTACAAAGCCAATATAACAGTGTCTTGACATGGCTCGTTGGTCTAGACCAGGGGTATTCAACTAAAATTCAACGAGGTCCAGTTAGAGAAAATGTCCCCATGCAAAGGTCCGGAACATCAAAATGTCTAAGTTGCTTTATGAATTAGTGTGATATATATTGAAGTAGCTGCAGCTTTATCAACGTCTGCATGTAATCAACAACTGACTGCCAATCAAATAAAGAAAGTACAATTCAAAAACAACAATATGTATTGTCAATGAACATTGAACTATACAGATATACAGTAAATATGTGGATATGTGTAATGTTCCTCTCGGGCTGCATTTACAAATAAAATGGAGAAAATAAATAAAATAGCTTTTGAAAATATGTGCATCTTAAAAGTGCTTCATTTTAGATAAATAAAATAAAGTGTAGCAGCAGCTTGAGTTTCCCTTTTTCTTTGTTAACCGTTTCACATCATGACTTAACAGTTTCAGCCGATTATAGAACAATATCAGTCTTTACATCATAACAATTGAACAGTTTTAAAGTTTCTCTTTCTTTCCCTCTTATATTGCAGTCCCTCACTCACTTTTTATTCAGTGTGAGAATTGAGCTGGAGCTTGTCCTGCCAGGAGTTTGAATCTGGGCTGAAATGGAGTCAGGGCTATTCTCACACACATGCAGGTGCTCATTGGTTACAGTGATGCAAACACAGGTAGGTGAAAAAAGAGAGAACTATTCGAAGCAGAAAAAAAACAGCGTAATATACCATCTGACAAAGGCCTGTGCTATAATGCTTCAATGAACTGCTATTCTTTATAATATACTCAGATCAATAGGAAACAGAGATGTTAAGTTAAAAATCAAGGGTTTTTATTATTATTTACAGCAGGGGTGGGGAACCTTTTTCCTTTCAATTTTTACAACATCCTCCGAGGGTCGTACAAATGATTGAACTCAACCTCTGCTTAAAAAAACTAAAATCACAGCCCATTCATTTGGCCTTTCTTTCATGCTGTGCAAAGAAAAAGCAACCTCTTAATCCAGATATCTCACCATGACTCACGTATGCAGGCATGTGCACGGTGTGGCGTGACCACCAACACAGAAAGATATGGACACAAGATGTGTGCAAATGTATTTAGTTTCCTATCCATGTGGACATGATTTAAGTGGGGGGGGGACCTAACCTCCTCTAGGGGGGTCCGGGGGCATGCTCCTTCGGGAAGATTTTTTTTTAAATATTGAAGTTAAAAGCATCAATCTGGTGCACTTTGAGAGCAACATGAAGAGATCTATGGATACATCTCTCAACACCCATATGAAACAGAACTGTAAGCAGATTCTTCTTTTTGGATATTTTACAAATCACTCCCCTTTTAAACTCTATTCTTGTTATTTTTAACAACTTTTTTGTTACTCTCATATAGTATTTTATACTTGTTTTTCATTTAGTCTCTGTCTCATTAATAACTATAATGATCATATCAAGGTGTGCCTTAACCTCACTGAGCTGAGGTTATTTGAGCCTCTCGGGAGAGAGCTCTCTTCCACCTGGTGGTAGAAAAGCTCTTTAAATTTGTTAGCATAGCTAGCTAACCAGATGCTAATAACAAAATATCGCCACTGTGCTTACAACTAAAGACACAGCCACGCATGGGCGTAGGAAGCATCCTGAATGTGGGGGGGACATTTTTAATGGAGAGTGTGGTGGTCCCCCCAACGAAAAAAAAAATAGATTTCCTGTATTCTGGTGCATTTTAACAGGTGGTTTGATACTTTTATGTGGCTATACTAGCATGAGGAAAATTATGTAGTAAAGAAAGGAAACATATTTGATTATTAATTCAGAGCCGTCTTTGAATTAATAAAAAGCAGTTTAAATGCCCATTTTTGGTACATTTATATACAACAATAAATATTTGTGAGTGCATTGAGAGATATTGTTGTGGAGAGTCATTTATATATATATCGCAAAATACATTTGTGAATCCTTCTGTGAGCATTTATTAATATTGAGACTGATCTGACTCCATACAGATGTTAAGTTCACCTAGGAATGGTATCATTGACTTAAATGTTCAAATAAATGTTGCTCTTCTAACTGTTAGGGAAATCATTTGGTTAGGTATTCAACCTTCGACACAGTTCATCATTTTCTCCTCTGACTGTCTCCTTTCCCATGGCATATGTCTACGGCCTTGGGTATTGCTGCTATCTCTCTTAAGGAAAGGCAGCTTGGGCGCATTGTTGTTGCCAGTCTATGACAGAGCACAAGCCGCCATGAGGTAGTGTACTGTTCAGGGACGAAGGTTCCCTGGCGCAGGGCCGTATCCAGGATTTCCTAAATACCGAGGTCCAAACCTTCTGGGGGGGTTCGGGGGGGTTATTCCCCCCGAGATTTTGGGGATTTTCATGATCTAGTTAGGTGCTTTTTAAGTCCTGTGGGGGGTCCAACATTGGATAATATATTGATTTCAAACCAAGTCAGTGGGCTGCAATATAAATTATTTTTGAAAGTGTAATGCATAAGAATCAGTTGATTGTTACTATTAATGATCTGGACATGCAGAAGAGGCTAAAATGATCACAAAACATTGTCAACATTCATTTTCCAATGTTTAATTCAATTGTTCAAGTAAACAAAATTATTTAAGAAACTATTTACATCTATGTTTTTGTGTTTTGCGCGTTCATTTTCTCATGGTGAGGGCAGTGGCATCATTTGAAGAGAGGACAATGTTTTGGGTTTAATTAAGTCTTCTTGAAGTGCCACATTTTTAACCATTATCATGTCATCTCATTTTCTATCAAATGCCAAAACTATACGCCTGTGTCCAGAGGCATCCCAGCGTTTGAGGACTTTTTCAGGATCCAGTGCTCTGTTCCTATGCACATGCATCATTGCAAGTCCTGATAGCCTGTCATTACCAATGCTGGATTGCAGCCAGGTCTTCAGCCGCCTCAAGGCAGAGAATGACCTCTCACATGAACAGGTGGTCACTGGAAGTGTGAGGTAGATGGAGAGGATACAGTGGATGTTGGGGTAGTATTGAACATTTATAATATTCAATGTGTCTTTTGCCGTCAATACCAGGAGTGTTGGAGGTTGGTTCTTTACCTTCCATCTGTGAATCTCCTGGTCAATGGAGTCTGGCTGAGGTAGGTCTTCTCTGTACCATGACACCATCATTTCTTGCTTGTCTTTTGTGAGTCTGGACAAAGCTGAAGGAATCAGGTATGTAGCAAGCATGGCTGGCTCAGAGTTTTCCACAAACCTGGTGTTCAGTTGGCTTGTCACATGGTCAATAAAAGGATAGAACAGATTGAGTCTGTAGTGTTCTTCGATTGACTGTGAGGGTGTGTTCGCTCTGTTTTACTGCCTATTGGTAACTCGCTTTTTTGATGGAACCACATCTATGGAGCTGGCCAGTTCTATTGACTGTGCATAAATATCACAGAATCCTTCCTCATTCCTTAGAGTAGAAATGACCTGAGCCACCTCTCTGGCCTCTGTGTATGCGGTTATAAGGTCAATATTAGGTGACTGTAACCCTTTAGTCAACGGCTGGATGTAGCCTAGAATTTTGTGAGTTGTGACAGCCGTGACAATTGTGTCAAAGGACTCCATACTGTGTCGTAGGTTGTTAGCCTTGTTTGCGTTTGATGATGTTCTTGATTCCAAATCTGTGAGTGCAGAGTGGGCTGATTTGAAGTGATCCAGGAAAGCACCCACCGTCTTCCCTCTGGAGCCCCAGCGTGTGTCCGACATGAGTGGTATACCTCCTGTTTTCCTTTTGACACTTGCGTGTGTTTCCATGCTTCCTGTTGGTTCTTCTTGTAACATGTGTTTTCTGACAGCAGATGCTGAGAAAAACACTGCTATATTCTCAATGGTAGCCATGGTGTTCCTAACAAGGGGGATGTCAGAACATCCATGGACTACCACAAGATTGAGTGCATGGCTTCGACAATGTGTGAAAAGGGCCCGGGGTTGAAGCTCTTTCATGCGTTGCTGTACTCCACTCACATGCCCACTCATTGCGCTGGCGCCATCATAACCCTGTCCTCTGAGATAGTCAATCTCGAGACCCCACTTCTCCAACTGAGAGAGAATTGCTTCTGTAATTGAAGCAGCATCTTGTTTGGCAAGAGGACAGAAACCCAAGAACTCCTCACATATTTCGGCTCCATTAACATGGTTAATGTAGCGAATGCAGATAGACAGCTGTTCTATCCCGCTCACATCCATTGATTCATCTGCAAGGACTGTGAAAAACCTGGCTTTTTTAATTTCTTTGACAATGTCCTCCCGAATCTCAGATTCACAACATGCAATTAATTCATTCTGAATCGCTGGACAAATGTATTTGGCATTTTTGGCTGCTGTCTCAAGGTGATGTTTCAGTGTGGGATCAAATGCAGACTTCCAGGTGAGGAAATGATTAAAGTTGCCATCTTCACTTTCTCCTGTCCAGTTACCGCGCAGTGCTATGTTCCTCTTTGACAGATTAATGACAACATCAATAATGGAAAGTAGAGCTTTGCGATTCCTTCCAACCTTCTCTGCATATGCACCACTCAGAACAGAATTAATGCTTTTCTGTTGCCCTTGGGCTACTGACAGAAAATTCTCAGCCAGCTCCGAGGCATGTAGGTGTGCTGGACTACAACTGTGGTTAGAAATGATGCCCCGCTTCTCTCCAATGGCATTTTTCCAGTCTCGAAATCCGTCATTTATGAAGATTGTGTTTGTTTGTTTTTTACTAAACGACATACAAATGGAACAATAGGTGGAATCTTCTGAAACAGAATATCTTAGCCAAGGATATTTCTCCTCCCACTTCATGTTATAGCGTAATTGCTTTTCACCGAACTTTGTTTTGGGGTAATTATGTTCATGTTTGAACCACTTATTTTTGAGAAGGCAGTACTTTTCTTCATCAGTTAGTGCTTTATTTTTATACTTGGCTGGATCAAATTCATGTAGAATTGTCTCTCTTTGACCGTTATCAGCTCTCTCACTGCTCATCTCTCTCTCATCTATTCTTGCCACCTCTCTTCCCGCCTGGTCTACCATACTAGTACTGGTAGTTGGTCTCTCTTGTCCCCTTGTGTCTCCTGTGCTATTTCCCTCAGTCTCCATGTCCATGTCTCTCTCCTTTCCACAACCTGCACCCTCTCTTCCATTACTCTCTCTGTCCTCCACTCGTTCTCTTTGTTCAATCTCTCCCTCGTTGTTAAATGTTTGCTCCTCCTCACTTGTCGCTCCTGCCAGTGAATTAAAAGCAATTCAGCAATTTAGTTCATTTCACTTGTTTGTTTGCATTATTTTTTAAATTTAAATCTGTCTCGTTTGATTCTCAAAAGAGAACAAAGATGTAAGCAAATTGTGTTTCATACAATTGTATGTTATTATGAGATCATAACTGCAATAGATATATGTTTTAAAATGATGCCTATTGTCTATAAATGAAAACTATTGTTATCGATAATATAGATAGATAGATAGATAGATAGATGGGGTAAATAAGCCTACATTCTTGTGTGTGACTGTACCTGCAGTTCCTCCCTGACTTCCATCACTTTCTCTCTCTCTCTCTTTCTCTCTGCCTGTCCTGTCTCTTCCTTGCCGAAGCTGATCTTCGACTGACGTAGTCTCTTCATTATATCTGAGTCAGTGTCAAAAGAACACAATACAATGTTATATCTTCAATGTTTTACTCAAATTGAAATGAAAGAAAAGCATTACAACGTTTGTTAAAAGGTAATCCTTCTGACATTGGATGAATGTAATTAACTTTAGCTCTCTAGCTAATTTATTCACGCAATTTAAACCAAAGTATAGCCTATAGCTGCAATATCAGTTAGTGTGCATGTTGTCGGACGTCCACTGACTAATGTAGAGCGTTCACACAGGATCTGCTGGTCATATGACGTCCTGATGAGCAGAAACACAAGCAGCCCGCTGGACTCAGATACCTCATCTCCTCCGCTGCAACGATACAAGCCCGGGCTGCTGTGGTTTGTTGATACATGTGGTCTTCTTCTGTTTGCTTTGATCGGGGCTGCGTAGTTACGCAACAGCGCCCCCTTCGTCAGTAAATGGAAGTACTACAAAGAACCCCGTTTAGTGCCGTTATTTCACAAGTTTTGTTATATACACAGTTCGGAAAATATAACCGAGGTCCGGACCTCGGTGACCTCAATGGTAGATACGGCCCTGCCCTGGCGCACATTCTTTTCTATGGACGAGAGCTCTAGTTAGATTCAGGGTCCATATTTGTTTAGTCTCACTGATGAAGAATGTTGATTATTACACTCCGAACTAGATAAAACCTCGAACTGCAGAAGAGTTCTTGAGAATTGGTTTGGCAACCGCTGTGTCAACTCGTGACACACCACCTGTCTTGTCAACTCTCCGGCCGAAACTCCAAATAAACCATCAGTGTTTGCCATCAAAGCTCCTGCTCATCCCGTGTCTCCTTCATGAGTCGGTGACTCCCACTGCATTGCTACACAGAAGTTTCCTCCACACTCTATATTGGTCACATGATGCCCCTTGACTGAAATGCTTCCTGTTCAATATCCCCACTGATTTCCTTAACATTCTGGGATGAGAGTCCACATCACAATTGACTCTAAACTGTCATTTCCCTTTCATCCCTCACCTCAGCAATGAACCTCTCTCCACTGTCCCTGTGTTCTGTGGTTCTGCCTCTGACTCACTCTCAAGCGCCTAGATGTCAAGAGAGGTGGTGAAGTGATCATTATGTATTGAGCAGTATACTCTTTCACATTGAATCATAACAAGTCATACTGAATGTAAATACAACTGACTCTAAAGTAAGTCCCAGTCTGTGACATTGGACATTTTGAAGACTCAAAGTCCCAAGCAGTAGGTAGAATATTAGCTAGTCTATGTAATGTGCGCAGAAAATAAATAGTTAACTGAATACTGGGATGGAAATGGCCTATAAGCACTCAGTAAAACATAAACACACAAAAACAGCTTCTGAATGATAAGAAGTATAATTAAAACATAATGCACATTATCATTTTGAGAGAGAGTACCGAAGTTAAAGAACTCAGAAAATAATCTCTTATCGAATTGAGGCTCCAGTAAAACACACTGACTGCGTCTCTACATGGACATCATGGTGTTTACATGAGCACAGAGAGATCGGGTTATTCATGTTCCCTGTTTACATGATAAATACTAGTAACCTGGCATTTCGATGCCTTTTCTCATCTATTCAATATATGTATCTCTCTATCATGACATACAGACGAAACTCCTCTCCAGAAGTGAGACGCCGCCATCACTGTTAACTGATTAACTGCTACCAGCTGATGACTTACTTTCCTCTTCTTTGAAATGTTCTTATGTCCATGTTGTCTGGGGGAGAAAACATATCAAACGAAGAGATCGTCAGCTTTGATTTTCACTGTATTAACCATTTCCTGACCACTTACCTCCGCTACCGGCATCGCTTCATACAACAGATCTGAGCTGTCCAACTACGACAACACTCCTTGAACATGCGCGCTATGGGAGAATCTGCCTTGGTACAAAGTAGCAGTGAAAACATGGTACAGAGTTTCATTGATTTGGGCATTCTCTCAATAAGCAAGTGGAATGGATATGATAGTGAAGCACTGACACAGCGCTCTACAAAGTGCGGCGAGTGGATAGACTGATTCACGGACATTCCACATGGTAAAAGTGGGGGGGGTCTGTGAAGCTGACAATTGAGCGTCCCGACCAAGCAAGGATGCAGAGGCAGAACGTCCAAAATACAACCCGGTGTGGGCATTTATTAAGTCAGGAACACATGACACACAGCCTCAATCCTGCTGTTTCTCCCTGACCACAGCCTGCAGCCACAAGGATCTCACACACACTATCTCCCAAACAGCCAAACCCCAGAGCCTAAATGCCCAACCCAATCAACCCAACAGGACAAAGGTGAGGGGGGAGGAGACACCACAGAGCACCAGGTGCACACAATCAATGGCCACAAAAATGGGGAAAGGGGAACACATTTCAAAATAAAATACAATAAACACTACATCAATAAATAATATAAACTGTATAAACATGTGCACATATGCAAGGCCCGAAGCCATCAGTGACAAAGTACCTTCGTCACATTTCCTTACCCCTCTCCCCAGGAAGCACAGTGTCTTAACAGTCTCGGCTTCGGGACAACCAGTCAGCCACCCGGTTTTACTTCCCTGGCCGGTACTTAACCGCAAAGTTGGATGGCTGCAAGGCAAGGGACCACCTCGCGATGCGCATGGTTGCGTCTCTCTCTGGTGTTTCCTGGACTCCTCTATGTGCTGCGGAGTGGCTCTGACCTTCTCCAGCCTCAGCGGCCTCTGCACCGGATCCTCATCGTACCCCTTCCTGACACGCTCATCAACCAGGAGCTTCTCTGTCTCAGCTGTACTGTCTGCTTCAGCGTCTGAAATGGTTACCTTTGGGACGTCTATCCCCACGGCAACAACCTGCTTCCCCTTGTGCAGCAGGGTTTTCTCAGAGGGGGCCGTGAAGTCGACAGGAAGCTTCCCTTTCTTCCTCTTCGGGATCTGATTCGTCCTCTCCCGGCGCTCCTGCTGTATCTGCTGCATGACGCGCTCTCTCTCCTGACGGATTTTCTCAGCCATTTTCACCCGCTCCTCCTCTGCCAGTTTCTTCTTAGAGAGCCGGCCGGGACTGCGGCCTCTCTAGCTGAGCGGGATCCGCCCGGGACCGCTGCAGTTGCATCAGAAAGGCTATCTGCTGCTTCATCTGGATGAGCTCCCTCTCACGCTCCTCCTTCTCCTCCGTGCTGCGCTGCAGGTGACACTGCAGGCTGATGTTCACCTTCTCCAGCTTCTTAGCGGCCGCTCGCTCAAATTCCCTCTTCATCTGGCAGTTATTCTCCTCCAGGATTTTTACCAGCTCCTCCCGCTTATATGTTTCTTCCTCCTGTTGTTTTCTACGGTCCTGCTCCCGAAGCTCCATGCGGTACTCTTTAATCTGCTGCATCACTTTTTCCCCTCTTTGGGTCCGGTCCCCATACCGGACGTTGATGCGGTCGAGCTCCTCAGCCAATCTGCCGTCTTGCCTCCGGAGTCTCCGTTCCTCTTCTATCTCAGATACCTGTTGCTGTATCCGTAAAAACTGCTGCTCTCCGGCTGCCTGAGACTGCATGAGTAACATCATCATCTCCGTTAGTTCCTCAAACTTGTGGTTATTCTCCTCCAGCATTTTCACCTCCTCACTTGGTCAATCCCACTTCTGACATCAATTGTGAAGCTGACAATTGAGCGGCCCGACCAAGCAAGGAGGCAGAGGCAGAATGTCCAAAATACAACCCGGTGTGGGCATTTATTAAGTCAGGAACACATGACACACACAGCCTCAATCCTGCTGTTTCTCCCTGACCACAGCCTGCAGCCACAAGGATCTCACACACACTATCTCCCAAACAGCCAAACCCCAGAGCCTAAATGCCCAACCCAATTAACCCAACAGGACACAGGAGGAGACACCACAGAGCACCAGGTGCACACAATCAATGGCCACAAAAATGGGGAAAGGGGAACACATTTCAAAATAAAATACAATAAACACTACATCAATAAATAATATAAACTGTATAAACATGTGCACATATGCAAGGCCCGAAGCCATCAGTCTAAACTAATCATTTGAAAAAGTGGGGGGGACTTGTCCCACCCTCATATAATGGCTGCGACGCCCATGCTATAATGTATTTACAAAGTGTGAAGAGGAGGCAACTTCAGAGTAGGGAACCTGTTCAGGTCAATTAGAGTCAAACTACTAGCTTATTGGTTATGAACAAGACTTCACTTTAGTATAAGGAACATGTTTTTAGACAGAAATACCTCATTTTGAGTTATTTAGACTTGTAGTTTAACACTTGTTTCATGTCTTGTTACATAAGAATAGATCATATTTGACCTGTTAAGCCCGAGAGACCCCGGTAACGGGGGCCTCCTGCAACATCTTGCAGGAAACAGTGTCTGAGGGCATGTTCATTTAATAAACTATGAATGTTTTATATCCATGTAACGGAAAGAAACTCATCTAACTGATCATTTTAATTTAAATTTTTTAAAAACCCCACAATGCTAACGCTGAGCCTCTGAATTAGCAACGAGCGAAAAATGCTAACAGATGACTGCACCGAAATTCACTCACAAAACCTTATTATTTATCTTTGCTGCACAATCCAACCCATCGTTTCACATCGTGAGGGGACACAGAATCGAAGGGTACCCTTCATAATCACTCAATTATACGAACTCTCGGAGATAATAACAAGAACACACATCAAAACATATGGAGCTAGTTAGCCAAAAACGGCAAAATGGCTCACCTGTGTGGTAGTCTGGTCAAACGTGGTCTTCAATGGCATTAAAACGATAAAAACGATGCTGAAGTTAATCCAATGTGTCTGTGTCCCTTTGAAATGATTTCTGATAATCCATGAGCAATAAATCTGCTTTTCCGTTTTGAGATGTCAGAGCTACTGTATAGACAGGTTCACTCTGGAGCAAAACTCTCTGCGCGAAGCCCCCACCTTTAAGTTTTACCATGTGTGAGTGGGGAGATTCCCCTTCGATTCTATTGGCTCTGACGGTCAGAAAGAGATGTCACATGTCATAATCGAGCAAGGGGGGCCAGAGATATGGAAAATCCACCCAAATGGCCCCAGAAGAGGTTTTTTTGGTGCTAAATCTCTCTAAAAAGGTCACATATCACTTGTTTTGCATCAATCTTGATACAGGGTACTTATTATATGTTGTAGTTTGGATTCCTAAAGCTTTTAGTCTACTAACCCATCATCCAAGGTTAGTTGTCACTATAAGTACAACATATTTTTTGGACGGACACTATAATTTACAGTTTTTTACTATGTTCAATCTGAATTTTCTTTAAAATAAAAAAACATCTATATTGATTCTGACGTTTCTACATCCAACTCACAGGTTTATCATTACTTTGAGAAAAAAGATTATTAATTTAACCCTTTTAGAAGGGAAGATATGGTCATTTGTTCTGGGAATGTCATTTGTGAGCCTGAGACCTGAAAAACAGGCTTAGGGCTAAACTGGTTGTTATTATGGGAGAATTACTATTCTTGTGGTACTGCTGCCTTAGACCAAAACTCATGTACAACAACTTCCTTACTTGCAATAAATCAGCACTAATTAGAGGGTTATTGAGGAAAAACTCTCAACTAATGGCTTATTACTTGTAGAATACGGTCATGTAGAATAAGGCATTAATAAGTGTTTTATAATGACTAATAAAGAGCCAATATACTGCTAATATGCATGTTAATGAACAACTAGTTGATGGTTAATTTGTGTACCTTAATATAAAGTTACCAAAAATCAATAACAAATCAATACATTACGTTCTATAACTATATAACAAATAACATCAGTCCAAAAACAGAGAAAATCAATAACAAGTAACAGAAGAAATCGAAAAAATAAAAGTGCAATGGAGTCAAGTTCTACATCTTATAACAAATAACATCAGTCAATAATAACAAATAGCATCAGTTCAAAATAGAGAAAATCAATACATTCATACATTCAGCAATGCAAATAACAAATTGAATGCATGAGTCTCATCACTGGATTATCAGTGACTGCAATGAGCCTGTTTTGCACCGCACATCTTCTCAAAACGCAGTTGCAGGCTTGATACTGCCTCTCAGGTCGTGCTCAATGTTGAGCCTAGATCTGTATTTGGTTTTCAGTGTTGCAACATCTGGAAAGCCCATTTCACCATTTCACAGAGATAAGACGTGGCGAAGGGAAGAATAATGTGCACAGCTCTCTGCCCAATGGCTGGATACTCCAAGCCAGAATTCACTTTGTGTGTGAGCTGTAAACTGTAGCCTCAGTGTGGAGTCAGAGGTCATCTCAATGAACCGGTCCTCTTCGGCAGAGCTGAAATCAGCAGGTGCTGCAGATAGAATATAAATATCTCTATTTGACAACAACATATAGCAAGTAGGCTATATCTTCTATGCCAACCTGCTGCATGGAATGGATCCATAACCCAGTCGTACTGAGCACTGCTGGTGGGAAAATGTGTTTGAAATAATCTTAGCAGGGATGTGATGTGCTGCTTAATGGGATCACAGCAGTGGCTCCAGAATCAATGGTTTCAGCGATCTCACTCAGACTCTCAAAGGCATCAGTTCTTCCTTGGTCGAGCCGCCTGCCCCATACCTCCAGCTTTCGGGTGAATCCAGTGATCTTATCTGCTAGGCGAGGTAGGTGTTTGTCTTTGCCTTGTAGCTGGAGATTTAACTCGTTGAGCTTTCCAAAGACATCGCTGATATAAGCCAGCTTCATCAAAAAAATGTCGTCAGTGAACTTGCTTGCGGCTTCATACATGCGCTCCTCCTCCAAGAAAAGGCGGATCTCCGCTCGGAGCTCAAACACGCGCGTCAGCACTTTGCCTCGGGAAAGCCAACCTTGCCTCGCTGTGAAACAGCACAGCTGTATGATCGGCTCCCATCTCCTCGCAAAGTGCGGAGAACAGACGCGCTTTCAAGGGCCGGGTTTTGATCAAATTCACCACGCTCACAACCTCATTCAAAATCTGATTCAGATCGGGACTGAGCTGCCTCGAGGCGAGCGCTTCCCTATGAATAACACAGTGCGTCCACTGCGCATCTGGCGCAACCCTCCTTATTAGTGCCTGCAGGCCATTTATTTTCCCTGCCATCGTCTGTGCCCCATCCGAGCAAAAGCCCACACAGTTTTCCCATGGTATGTCATGTTCGGTCAGGTAAGTGTTGAGAATGTTGAAAAGCTATTTTTGACATACTTGCAGAACAGAATATCTTCGGTCAGGGTTAACGCATCGACAAAGCGGACGTATGCAATGAACAAACAGTCTTTGTTACTGTCAGTTGCCTCGTCCACTTGCAAGGCAAAACGTGAATGTTTCAGTTTGTCAAGCAGTTGCTCTTCTAGATCCTTAGATATGTCATCTATGCGTCTGGCAATTGTGTCATTTGACTGTGGGATAGCCTTCAATTTGGCTGCGCTTGTCTCGTCCAGCATGATTGACACCATATTGCCGCGGGGAGGATGAGTGTGTTTTTTTTGACGGGGCAATTATGTGTGCAACTTTATATGAGGCCATTTGGGCTTTACTAGTCACTGAAGTAGTCTTTACCATGTGCCTTTACGTCTGCTGACGGTATTCTGTCAATTTTCTTGGGAAGAAATCCAGTGGCTTATTTGCATGACTGGGGTGCGTAGTCTCTAGGTGTCTTCGCAATTTGTTGGGTCTCATGCTGTCCGCTGCTAGAGGCTGAAGACACAGTACACACATGGGTCTGTCCTCTGTGAATCGCCAGCCTTTGTATTGCGTGTCACAAATGCATCCATATTGGTAATCGCTACACTTTCATGCCTCCCGCTGCAATTAATAGACGAGTTTGCAGCACATTTCCAGTCCATTTCTATGAGGGCCGTTACATGGACGCGGGACGGTGGGGTGCTGAGGGGGCTGCAGCACCCTCTGTTGGCGGAGAGTTGTAACTGCAACGCCAAAAAGTTCACTGAACAAATCAATACACACGTTTTATTTTGAGTTACTATTTTTGAGTTAGCATTTGAGTGTAAGCAGCAGGGACGTGCACAGACATGTGGAGGGGCTATTCCATAACTTAATAACAGAGATGGTCAAACTAAAGTGGAGACATGGCAGAAATCCTACAATAAAGCGGGAAGTGTTCTCCGTGAGCGGGCGATCAAGAGAGAGGGCGAGGGAGTTTACGGAGCTGATGGAAAGACACAGAAAGACAGAAGCACAATAACAAGTATATTTAGGTGTTTTTTTGTAAATAACCGACGGTGGCAAGAGGAAGTCAAGTCCCCTGGTTTGTCCCCTATACTTTAACTGCCATGAGAAAACTCAAAATCAATATAAGCATATTCAAAAACGGTAGGTGGGCCGTGGACTTTCACAGCGCCAGTACCGCATCTGCCGCCGCAAACACCCGCCGTTGCGAGGCTCCGGCTGTAACAGACCACTACCGTCCGCGAGGATCCAGGTTCGATTCCTGCCTGAGGTCCAACATTTTTAATTTTAAAATATATATATTTTTTAAATAATAATAATCTCCCGTTCATCACGTCCATTCGCGACCCACCTATCACATCTCTGCGCCCCACACTTTGAGAAACGCTGCTCTCATCGCTCGAGTTTCACCGCGGCTGTCAGCTGTGTTTACTCGCAACATTCAAACAAGACACGCTTATATCCATGTGAATACTACAACAAAATGAACATATTTTACCGTGATTTAATTGTAATACACGTTTCAAAATGATGCCGAAGTAACAACATACTGATAACAGTTAGTAAAAACCATGAATTAATGCTTTGATAAGCCTGCAGACAAGGCGGCAGGCGAAGAACCTTTTTAAAATGCGTGTTTTTCTGAATGGAGATCGGATCGATCAGGCTAAGCTAACGTTGTAGTTTCTCCGTCCAAACTCACAACAACATGATACAGACACCGCTGGTTGGCTACCAGCGGTGAGGAGTCATGTGAATTTGACGCTCTAGTTGAAAACATTTATTAAAGAGACTCACACACACTCACACAGAGACTTTTGCATTTCAAAGTATTGCTTGTTCATACAGTTGAATGTTGGAGCTTCACTGTGCACTGCTGAATGATTTATGTGCAGAGTTTGACCCTTGAAGGCTGTTTCTTCTGCTCTGAAATGGAATATATTTGTTACATATTAATAGAATTTTTGATTTTAGATTTGTGAATAGGAGAAGTTGTAGATAGAAAACATACCAAACACTAATTATTCAAAGTAGAGTATTTTATTGTATATACGGTAATACTAAGGAGGCATATGCCTATATGATGATATAATGTTTGACATTATTGATATTAAAAAAGTGATCTGTTTTCCATGTCATTCGTGTGCTTTTCTTATCAGAAAGTGAAGTTATTTATTTGTAAGCTCCAAATCCTAATGTTTCCCTCAATGGCCTTTGTTGTGCCCTGGCATGTGGCCTTTGCGCCCTAAAAAAATGTGTGACACCAAAGGCCAAATGGCCTAGCCCCTAAAATGACGAAATTTCCAAGCCTGGCCTAAATCTATCAGCCATTTATAAAATATTGAATCTTTGAAGGGCCATGTCAAAATTAAACACGGGAGGATACAGGACCTTCAGATATCGGCGTAATGACCACTTTACCATCAACCGGACAGAAGTAAAAAAGCTAAAGTGCTAACTGAATGCCAACACAACTACAGCGTATCCTGCATATATAACTACAGGTATATATGTATTCCGACATTTCATATTTTACACCTTATTCCATGTGTAGTGGTTTCTGTTACTGTAATTCAGCTATATCGACCTTGCAGTAAACAGACTGCTGCCTTCCAAGCCATTTGACGTCTCATGCTTTCTCTCCCCTCGTGTGAATGTTGGAAAATAGTCAAATGTATTCCCATATTCCTTGTTGGTTCATCATAGGAGAGGTTCCTACAGTGAACAAGACAACAGTACATTCCAACCATGGTTAAAAAGTAAAAAAGTTCCTCTACTTAGCTCGCCTTACTTGTTAACTCAATGGGTTGCGGTCGCTGGTATCCTCGAAAAATGGCCAACTTGCTGCTGATGACATCATATAACAAGGACCCGTAGCTTTAACCTGGTGTTACGGCTGCTGCCTTTCTGGTCGTCTTCTGTCTTATATGATACTTATAATTATTACCAATTCCAATCTGGTGTGTGTTGCATTTCCTCATCCCTAGTGGGGACGTAACATTATTTTTCCCGACCCTACATGAACCCACTTTCCGTCCAATCCCAAATTCAATCAAAATCTTGAATTTCCATTTTAATTCTAAATATCTACATATATATTGACGTAAAGGATATTTCATAAATAGCCTACTTTGGGTTTGGACCCTTGTCTTTATTGTCTTTATTAGGATCCTCATTACCACTAGCATGAGCATTGGCTATTCTTCCTGGGGTCCTCACACACACAAAACATACATAAACATACAACAAAATAGCTCGTCCTTTCATGCAATGTACATTGATGAAATGGAAACTAAAATGGTTATCCAATGTTCGCCATCCTAAGGCCAAACCAGAAAATACAAATAAGTGTACATAATAGTATATACATACCCACAGGCACAATTCAATTGTACTTTATAATACTGAGATAATTTGTTGGCAACCTTTTGAAATGTACTTGAGAATTGTGTGGACCGGTAAAGAGTTCCAGCTGACCACGGCTCTGGACTGTTTTCTGTCCCATATTTGATTTAGATGTGGGAAATACAAACCTTGCTTCTATTTTATGTCGTGTTTGTTATGTTGAGCATACCTATAAATCTTTGTGATCATATATCTGGTGAGTGAGTCACTGTAATATTTCTGACAAAACTTAACAAAATATAAATTGACCTCTGTCTGACACTTAGCCATTTCAGTGTCTCCAGCATTCCAGTGACTCTGGTTCTGTAGGAGCACTGCAGTGCACATCGTGCTGCTTTATTTTGTGCTACTTGTAGTTTGTTTAAATCTTTTTCTGCAGCACTAGACCAAATAGCCAAAACACAATCAAGCTGTAGATATCGTAGATTAAGAAACGCTGATGTTCTTCCAGTTATACAGACTGACCACCTTAGTAAGGTCTAGCAGCTCAATTGGGGCCACATGAGCTTAGAAAGAATAGTGTGTCCATCATTACATAATTATAGAGCTTTATTTGACAGAGGTTGCTACTGCATTTCAGGCTCACATCTGCGGCATAAAGCCATAGTGAGAATTGAGCAGGGTAGAAAAAGGGAATAATTAGAAGTGACAGTCATACATCAGGAAATGACTGAGCAGCAGGTTTTGGTATGCTTGCAGATACATACAACATTAATATAGAGACAAGTCTCCGATTAAGACCATTAGGCTACTTCTGTAATTCATTTAACTTGAGGCAAAAAGATCCAGTTTTGTTAGATTGTGAGTTTTGTAGGGAAGTGGCTCGTCTCTCACTTGCTCTCTGGCCCATAATAATCTTTCTTGCCCTCAGGGCAGAACCAACCTTTGAGATACATGGCATGCTGATGTGTGTGTAATGTTTGATCATGCTTATGTGGAAATGTGTGTTCGCATACTGAAAGTGCACACATGTTTGCGAGCATTCTCTTACAAAGTTTAGAACGTTCATTTGAGACAATTTGAGAAAAATAATTGTTCCACTCAAAGGGTTTATACCTACCCTTGAATTTAGGTTTGAGGTTAGGATTAGGATTAGTTGGTTCCCTATGTATTAAGGCTTGGTCCGTATTACAGCGAATTAAAAGCAACCTCAAGCAGTTTAATTAGGCTCTGCCCTGCGAAGGCTAAAGCTATTTGGTAATGAAGTTTTAATTTGACTAACATATTAACGCAGGTCGGGATAAAGAGCACATGTTGAGCAAATCCATGTGGAAATCAGCAGGAGAACTGGTTATGCAGTTATAGATCGATATCCTCTTGACACCCATACATTTAGGATGAATGCACTTTCTTATGGTTAGACACATCGAACTGCCCGATTATTACGCCATATTATTAGTTTTATGAAGAAGATGTCCAGTCGCCAGGGCGTGTGTGCGTGTATGTTTGTGTGTGTGTCTGTGAGGGCATTTGTTTTCAGACGATATTATGATAGTGGCGTTCGTTCCGGTGCACTCCGACAGCATTTAGCACTAGCCTACATCGAGATTAAGATTAAACGAATTTCTTTCACTTGGGATGTGTGTACATTACTGTTCATGGTCATTTGAAAACAAATGCTGATGTCGGACACACACACACACACACATCATGTAGCATTTCACGTTTCCATAGCAACAATAACTTCCTGTCAACAGCGTAAACTCGCCTTCAAAATAAAAGCATCTAAATAAAACAGAAAGTTAACCTAAATTACATTTAAGACATATACAACTGCAACGAAAGTAACAAAAACAATGTCATGTCCTTTTCAGTTTCACAGAACACAAATTGGGTTATTTACACATCATGCAGGTGACCGGACATCTCCTTCATAAAACGAGTAATAGGGGGAATAATCGGGCAGTTCGATGTGTGTGTGTGTGTGTGTGTGTGTGTGGCTAAAACGTAGCAGCCTCGATCTCTATTCAGCTCTTCTGAAGGTAAACACAGTGAAGGCGCTGCGTAAACGACACAGCTCTCTGCAGATAGCAGATACTGTGAGAGTCACAGACATGGATTCATAGATCAAGGCAGACTGGTTTACTCTCCTGTTTTGCCAATCCGGTGCTTAAACAAGTAGCTCTACACCCCTGGCCGAAATGTCCTTAAAATGAAGTCCGTGTTTGAAATATATCTCAAATAATGTAGCACTGCCATTTCCCCACATAAACATAACAGTCTGCAATCAAACGGTTGTCTCCTGTGCGCTCCTCTTCCTACTTGGCGCACCGGTAACTCGTGCGAACGAGAAAGTATATCGTGCGCACGAATGAATAAAGCGTGGCCTCGTTTTATTTATTTTTCTCTCTATGGCTCCGTAGCATTGCAATTCACCTTTGGATCATGCATACTCATAAGGAATGCTGACTGCTTCAAATTAAAATAAGACACACCGGGAAATATACATGTAGGTTAGTTTATTTTATTACTGAGACTGCCGCTGCCCATGAATGTATACAAACGACTGGAAACAGCATCGCAGGCGCATGAGATATTTTAAAAAGTGCCTTTACTAGGCCCATAGAGCATGAGCACTTGAGTTTGTAAGCCCCACCTCCAATCTCCCGCTCTCGGCTCAGTGAAATGAATGGAGAGGGAAAAATACCCTGGGCGTTTGGCCACTACGCCATCACGCTTCAACTGCCCTAAAACCAGACCAAAGTATGAATCTTGAATGATGACAGCATTGTTGTAACATAAAGGCTTAGCTTGTGCCGTGATGTTGTTCATTCTTTTTCTGCTTTACAGACAAAATAATGGACACATTTAAAATATTTCCTTTTCTTTATTAGCATTTTAAGCATTAAGGTGATCCAAAGGCAACGGAATCAAGTCACGTTTTTCTAACATTGTCTTACTTGAACAAAATCACTGACTATGTTTGAAAGTGATCGGAATACATCTTTGAATTTACCATCCCTCATTTAAGTGTATGTTGAGGTGCATCCTTATGCTTGTGTACAAAATGAATATATTGACATATCTATTACATCTTAGTATAACCATTTGGACACCTACCTCTATAGCAGAAGCTAATTGATTAATTAGTCACTCTTATTGATTTTCCATTCCAAAGCTCACATATCGACCGGTTGTGAGAGCTGGCCCTTTTTACTTTGAGATGTAATGTAAAAAATGATACTCTGTCCCATTTCACTTCTTCACCCTGGCCTTCTAATCAGAGCAGAGCACGACTCATGACACTTCCCTGTGTTTGATTTTTATATTTGATGTTGTAATTTATTGTCTTCTGTTTACATCGGTAGGAATGTGTTATTTATTATCTGCATGTGCAGCACTTTGGCTCGACCGAAAATCGTTTTTAAATGTGCTATAGAAATAACATTTGATTTGATTTGATTTGATTAGATTCCACCACTCCAGATAGTAACCACCACCACCAAATGCGTGGTTACCAAGCGGTTATTTTAACATGTAATGTTGCATTACACGAACTGTGTAATGCAACATCTCACTTTGGTCTCTAACTTAAGGGGTAATAATGCTCATATTTAATGATTTGTGTGGAGGAAACTTCTGTGTAGCAATGCAGTGGGAGTCACCGACTCATGAAGGAGACACGGGACGAGCAGGAGTTCTGATGTCAAACACTGATATTTAATACAAGCATCGGCCGGAGAAATTCACATCACAAGTCACACAGTCAAAGGTTCTGACTGCACGGGTGGGTTGCCATGTCAAATCTGATCAGCCCTGCATCTTGGTAGACCTTTTAACTAGTTTACAGAGAGCCAAATCCACATATTGGGGATGGGCGTAAACACATCTGCAGACACAGGAGATGTCTCTCACATCTCTGGAGCTTAGAAGCTAGCGTTCTCACACTCGCAAAACCTCCCTATGCCCTGTAGGTCAAGCTGTAAAACCTAGTATCAACATATGACTGCATTAACACATTCCTTACGGGAGATTAGAAGCAGGGATGGTCGTACATGTCAACACACAAAATAAGGTTAAATGTCTAGGAGTAAAGACAAAATGAATCCCTAACAATTTGTAGAATTACTTATATGGCTACAGACAGGCAAATCAATAACCGTGAACATGGACCATTTCTGCCTGAAGCAAGAGGCATCAGAGAGAAGAATATAATATCTGGTGTCATCAAAAGGAGTCCTGCTGCAAAAACATGAGCTGGGAGCTAATGTTGTGGAAAGTGTGAATGAACTGAGACATCAGCACATATTCTGGCTTGTAAAATTAAGAAGTAAAAGGAACTCAGATGGGTTTTCATTCACTAAGAAAACAGTATTTTGGTTTGATATCAGTTGAGCAGCATCTGGACTAAGTATATTTCTACTTTCGGTTCGGAGTTTTGTGTAAATGAATGTTGAGAGCAGACTTGTGGTTGTGCTAATGGTACATTTGACATCAAGCTGTGGAAGGGATATGTCCAACACAGGGTCAGGCGGATGTCGTTTTATTCAATGGTTTTGGTCCTTAATTCTTAGTTAGTTAGTTGTTGTTAGATTTCCTGCTTTATTTTGAATTGACTCTCCTCACATGTTGTTGTTTTACTTAAGGGTTATTAGTCTTTCTGTAATACATAACACATCATGATAAATGAGGATGCACAGGGGAAAGTATCTAGATGCATTTTTATGAAGTCAATCTAAGGAAAATTGTAGTTTCCCCATTGCAGACGCACATTAATAACTTAGATTGCCCAGAACAAATACAATTGTCCTTTCCTAATACCTGATGAAGAACGACGCTTTATTTGACAATTGAACGCATCATGGCCTTTTTGTCTTTTCCCACAATGTTAGTGATTGTTTGCCGCACGCCGATTAGATCCACCTCTCCAACCGCACAGCCGTCTGTGGCTCTTGTCATTAGTCCAGTGGGTACATCTTTAGTGTTCTCTTTTTTTCATCATAAATGTTTCAGAAGACAGCGCCACAAAGCAAGATGAGTATTCCAATGTATTTTCACCAATACGTTTATGATAAATAATACATTCTTATTTGCCCGGTTGTTTTTATTTATTTACTGAAATAAGCCCTCACTGGCTCTTAAGAAAGCCTACTATAAATGTACAGGCATCATTTATAGTTCACTATATTATCCACATAATAAAACATGGTGTGAGGATAGTCTCGCTTTGCTGGAGTGTATCATATTTAGCCGTTATCAGTATTGAGGCTGGGGGTGGGTTAATTATGAATGCAGCTGGGAGAGCAGATCTACGGGGCAGATAATAGCAGAGGTGAAATACAGCTAATAATGGTAAGAAGCCAAACTAATGAATGAACTGCCCTCATCCCGTGGCAGACACAAGAACCTAGCTCACAACATAAATGATAAAAGATCATGACTCCATGTGTGTGTGAGGGGAATGAGTCAGTGCTAGCATGTGTGTGAGTGGTTGACATCACAGACTCTTACTTCAAAATGGCCTGGCAGGTTGAATATCATTAGCAGCACCGTGAATCACAGGCAGGGACGCTTTCAGAGTAATGGACGCCTCTCACTCACAAACATCATGTCTGGCCTGCCATAGAGGAGAAACATTACTCATCTATTCAACCCTGACTGCGTATGGATGGTGTTTGTGTGGAAGGTTCCTTAATGGTAGCGTAAAGGACACATACATTATGATTGAGAGGGACAGGGGCCACCGAAACACTTCATAAATATAGGAGAAGAAAAGCCATATGCCACTCAACATGCACACCAAGAAGAGTGATAAAGTGTTTGTTGTGGGAGAAAAGGCTTGCGTAGAAGCACATGAATTCAGAGCATTCAGAGCTGGGGACACGGCAATTAAAAGCCAGGGACCAAACTATATCCAGGGACACTAGCAAGGACCTGAGCTGATCTTACAGTGCAAGGGTCCAAAGCATCTCATATTCCAGATGGGTACTGGCATCCCTCTTTGTACTCACAGCAGCTGTCGAACCTTGAAGACCAGGATTCATACTGTATACCTTATTGATATGGAATCAGTGGAAGAGTTTGAAAGTGCGTGTCAGTTCATCTCAGCTTGACAGCAGTTGCGATTTGTGTTGACCTTTGAAACATCTGATTTAGATGTCTTTATAACGATTGTGAGAGGAGGTAGACAAATAGATGTTCTTCTTTTGGTTAAAGTAAAGCTTTTGAGTATCTGTCGATGAATCTCAGGCTCACTCCCTGACAACAGCTTGAAAAGTTAGTCATTAGAAGTTATCTCTGCAGTTTACTAAATCAAACTGCAGAGATACAACTGTGAGAGTACAATGCCAGGAGATAACTGTACAACCACAGATCAATGACTGAACTGGCCCACCAGGTCTCTTCTACATCAACATGTGTCCCCTCTTCTACATCAACATGTATCCCCTCTTCTTCATCAACATGTGTCCCCTCTTCTTCGTGTCTCTCCTACATCAACATGTGTCCCCTCTTCTTCATGTCTCTTCTACATCAACATGTGTCTCTCCTACATCAACATGTGTCCCCTCTTCTTCATGTCTCTTCTACATCAACATGTGTCCTCTCTTCTTCATGTCTCTTCTACATCAACATGTGTCCCCTCTTCTTCGTGTCTCTTCTTCATCAACATGTGTCCCCTCTTCTTCATGTCTCTTCTACATCAACATGTGTCCCCTCTTCTTCATGTCTCTTCTACATCAACATGTGTCCCCTCTTCTTCGTGTCTCTCCTACATCAACATGTGTCCCCTCTTCTTCATGTCTCTTCTACATCAACATGTGTCCTCTCTTCTTCATGTCTCTTCTACATCAACATGTGTCCCCTCTTCTTCGTGTCTCTTCTTCATCAACATGTGTCCCCTCTTCTTCATGTCTCTTCTACATCAACATGTGTCCCCTCTTCTTCATGTCTCTTCTACATCAACATGTGTCCCCTCTTCTTCATGTCTCTTCTTCATCAACATGTGTCCTCTCTTCTTCATGTCTCTTCTCCATCAACACGTGTCCCCTCTTCTCCATGTCTCTTCTACATCAACATGTGTCCCCTCTTCTTCATGTCTCTTCTACATCAACATGTGTCCCCTCTTCTTCATCAACATGTGTCCCCTCTTCTTCATGTCTCTTCTCCATCAACATGTGTCCCCTCTTCTTCATGTCTCTTCTACATCAACATGTGTCCCCTCTTCTTCATGTCTCTACTACATCAACATGTGTCCCCTCTTCTCCATGTCTCGTCTACATCAACATGTGTCCCCTCTTCTTCATGTCTCTTCTACATCAACATGTGTCCCCTCTTCTTCATGTCTCTTCTACATCAACATGTGTCCCCTCTTCTCCATGTCTCTTCTACATCAACATGTGTCCCCTCTTCTTCATCAACATGTGTCCCCTCTTCTTCATGTCAATTCTACATCAACATGTGTCCCCTCTTCTTCATGTCTCTTCTACATCAACATGTGTCCCCTCTTCTTCATGTCTCTTCTACATCAACATGTGTCCCCTCTTCTTCGTGTCTCTTCTACATCAACATGTGTCCCCTCTTCTTCATGTCTCTTCTTCATCATTCACCACCCAAGCCCCCAGGAAGTGCGCCGGACTCTGATGAGAATATTCGTGGTGGCCAAACGGCAGTACTACACTTCCTTTAGGTTGCTGGGCCCGGAAACACTTTTTCCCCATTGACTTACATTGGGAAAGAGTGGTCTGTAACTCGTTGGATAATTTTTGTTAAACTAAATAAACAACCCAGTATGAACACTTGTATAGCCCTTATTAAAAACATTCGTTCCTCAAGTTTTAAAATGTGCTAATAACGTTATTCTGAGAGTTATTTTCCTCTGCCCGGCACGTTCATGTAACGTGTTCAGTACTACATGCGTTTACCTTTACCCATGGATGCACAATAAGAACGGACCCATATCGCCTTACTGCCATCACACGGAGCTGTAATAATGGATATATTGCACATGTTTGCTGTAATTCATCATTTGTAAAATATTATACTACATGGGCTGTATGATGTAAATCTTGTACCGTAAATGTTGTATTAAATAAAGTTAATATTACCGACGTAGATTAACGTCCCTGTAGCTTCTTATTGCACTAAGAAGCTTATTGCACTGTATATATATATATGTATATATATATATGTTTATAAAATGGACAAGTCAAATCAAGCAATCTGATTGGTTCTTAGCCGTGATACTGAGCATATACCACGGGTAGAATTGTAGTTACTTTTCACAACAAGTCAGTATCCCTCCGCGTCTGAGAAAAACAGTATACAGTTGGGCTGAAAAGCAAACTGCAGTTACTACAGTCTGCTTTTCAGACTGGGACAAGAAAACAGCGGAGAAGTAACGGGGCAGAAACCCTCCTTTTTACGCAGCGGTCCAGACATAGACATCAAACGGCAACACATATTCAGTGTGCAGTTCCTTTGGCATTATGGCAGGGATATCTAGATACTTTCCAAGATTTGACATAATGAATTGTGCTACTTTTAAAGCAAGCAACGATGTTTCCAAATCTGTAATCAAAGAGGTCCGCAAAAACGCTATCGACCAATCAGATTGCTCGATTTGACTTGTCCGTTTTATAAATATATTTACATTTCTTCCGTTCCGAAACAAACTTACAAAGCATAAGATGGAAACATTTAAGATTAACTTCGACCTCCGGGGTGGCCTTACTATGGAGGAGTGGATTGAGCAGTGCCTATATATCTCCAGAAAGCACCTAAACGACGACATGCAGAGCTACGTGAAGAGCAGGAAGACCAACTGGAAAAGTACCACCATTCAAAAGCTTTCTGATGCGGGTCTTGAAACAAAGCAGAGAAATTATGACCGTTAGTGGCCACAGGTGCGAAAGCTCTCTCCAGAGCTACTGGAAGCCAAATCTCGGGGACCGGAGAAAGTGGAGCAATATTCTTGCCACACCAAGCAACAGCCTAGAACAACCTCAACCTATACAAGTGACCTCGTAAGCCACTCTACTGATGCTGGACAGGTTCTATTTATTATATGGCTTTGCTCTCTAAGGCTATCGCTATTGGGTTATCCCCCTGCGCCCCCACGCACTGAAACAGGGTTTTACCCTAACCCTAACCCGTTGAAAGAGGATATTTCCAGGGTTCCTCGAAGGGAGGAAAATCAGGGGTTTTCACTCCCGTTATTTTTCTAATCCCGAAAAAGACTGGGGGAATGAGACATCCTCGATCTGTCAGTATTCCACATGCTGACGATCAAACAGGTGCTGGAATGTGTTCACCAGGACGACTGGTTCACTTCCACCTAGTGTTGCACGGTGTACCGATACTTGAAAGGTACCGCGATACCCTGCCGTTAAAAACGGTACGATTCCTCCGTTTCATTAGTATCGGTACTTTAAGAATGACGGGGAAAAGTACTCCGGTGAGAAAGCGCCGTTTTAATAAGAGCCGTGAGTGTTAAGCGCTCTGCTTCCACTCCCTGCACTGCAGCCGTGCCTGCAGTCCCTCCCCTCTCAAGCACGTTCTAAGTCCCTCCCCTCTCTCGTGCACGCGGCCATGCACTAGCTGCCAGAGCATGTGAGAAAACGACAAGCATGGCTGCAAGTGGGAGTGCAACTGCCGCTGCGCCTCGGCTTGTTGACAAAAAAGACGCCAGAAGCTAAATTTGAGCTATATCTCTGACAGTGAGGGCAAGCCTTCGGACACCACGAGGCCTGTCTGTGAGAAATGTTTTAGATCCCTGCAAACCAAGGGAGCCAACACATCAGACTTGGCTAAGCACCCCGCCGACCGGAATCCAGAGCTGTTTAAAGAATTTAAAGACAGACAGGTTAGCGAATGTGATAGATAACATAATTACATCATGCTCAATCCCTCAAATCTAAGTCAAACAAGTGTAATTTATTTTGTGACAATGGAAAGTTTTCGTAGTTTGACGAGGCAATTAATGGCAATGATAACTGTCTAATATGGCTATCTTTTTAGCTAACTTACCAATGTGGCTAACATCTGCAATATACATTTTGTCTAATTATTTATATTACTGTACTATTACATGTTAATAAAATATAAAAAAAATTATATTTTATAAAACAACAAAGTTGTTTGAGATGATGCTTAATTTTATTTAATACGAATTCTTGTCATTTATTTTGTTTATTGTTCTCATTGTTTAAAAGTTTGTGTTAACCATATGGTTCTGGTGTGAAATAAAGCACAATAATTACATTTAAGACTGTTTCCCTTTTTTTTAGAAAAGTATCGAAAAAGAATCGGAATCGCAATTCTCGACTTGGTATCGAAACCAAAATGTTGGTATCGTGACAACACTACTTCCAGCTGACCTGAAGGATGCATACTTCCACGTACCCATCATCCCGAAACACAGGAAATTCCTGCGTTTTCCATTTCAGGGAATATCAGACGAGACAATCGTCTGCCGTTCGGATATTTCCTGGCTCCTCCCATTTTTGTGTAGAGAAAGCTGGAGCCGCTACACAGAGGAGGGATGAGAGTGTGTTTTCCTCTGGACGACCTGCTATTTGCTGGCTCGCTCCAGGGAGGAAGTCTCTTTACAGACGATACATCTCGTATCACATCTGTCAAAGCCTGGGTTTCATAATAAATTGGAAGAAGAGCTGTCCTCTTCCCTCTCAGACAAACGTTTATCTGGAGTGGAATTAAACTCAGCCAGCAGAGGGCGGCTCTCGCGGCAGCGAGTGGAGAAACTGACAGCTCTCCTCCGGCATGTCACAACCCACACAGCCCTCTCTGTGACTCAGCTGGTCACGTGATGATCCCCTGGGTCTCTTCCAACAGGGGGACACTCCAGAGGTGGTTCATTCGCTGCAGAAGCCTGCTGTTTTTAACCTATTGGTTTATAAACTGCAGAGCTCGCGGCATTCCTCTGTCCCAGATATGCCTCCTACACACGGTCATAATAAATCCACGAGCACCGTTATAACGCCTCGTGTGGACAGCTACACACACCTCTTATCCTCTGGGCGTGTACGCGCCTCATGATGAGAGACGGAGTGAAATGCAGCGCGTGGAAACTCCCTCGCAGCCCTTTTGCCTCACGGGCAGCGATGGCGTGGCTCGTCACCATGACGACCATTACGGCACATCACAGAGAAGCCAGCAGTTCCATGGGATACAAGAAACACTCCTGTCATCCCAGGAACAGTGTCTTGCGCGGTTTTTACTCCCGCTATTTTTCTAAATCTCGGAAAATAACGGGGGAGTCGCCCCGTTGCTGTACAATCAAACATGTGTTGATTCGCACAGACAACAGGCCACGGCTATGGAAGCAGCCTACCTCAATCGCCAGGGAGGAGTATGATCTGCGCAGCTTCTGAACGCAGCCAGGCGGCTGCTGTTCTGGGCACGCACACACACGTTGCTCTCCATCAGAGCAATGTATATTCCCGGCGAAATTAACAGAGGGGCTCGCAGAACGCAGCAACCATTGTATGCGAGGAGTATGGAGACTCAGACAGGGGTAGACATTAAGGGTAAAAAGCCACTGGCCCATTCGTCCAAAAAAAATCGACTAATAATGAAGAAAATTAACACATTTGTTGCAATAGTAATTTATGCACTAACTACATTACTACATCATTTGAACAATCAGTTCTTCCTCATTTTCCTCAATTGTTCATATTTGGTTTATTAAAATAATGATATTGTGGTCATTGTTAAAAAATGTCTGCTATTATTATGAGTATTATTATTTGTATAATGCACTTTCTGCCTTCCTGTCATTAGGAATTAGACATGTAATGGCTATAGATTAGATTAGATCCTTCATTAAACTGCTGGGACATTTCCCTATAGCCAATACCTTTATATGTTCTACTCTTCACTTACTTCTCAGCATAGGTCGGCATTGATGTCCAGAGCCGACAGAAGACCTTGTTTATATTGACAGAGAGGTGCAGCCAGTGACGCGTCATAAAACCAGGAAGTAAGCTGCTGGTTCCCTCGACAAAAAGCAATGGGATTTCTCCACATGGTTTTGGAAAATAGCTGGAAATAAGGTCTGTGGAAAACAAACCTGTTTGATAAATGCACGTTTTGTTCAGCCGGATCATCTCCACATGTCTACCCTACTTTTATAATTTTCGAATAATAAATCTAATCAATAGATTATAAAGGGTTTTAGGATGCGTCACTGCACCACTAGAAGCCAACTCCATCTCTCCCTCTTCTTCTCATGCTCCCTGTCACTCTCCTTTCTCCTTTCTCCGGTGACTTTCTTTTATTTGAAGATTGTTTTTTGCACGGCGCTTGGCCGGTTACCGCTGGTATTAAAAACATTTTGGCGAATGGTTAGGTGGCGCGATAGTCTGTAGTGAAGGAGCGCGCTCCCGCTCACGGGAGCCTGCTCGCGCTGCGCTCCGCATCAAACAGCTGTTTGCTTTTCACCCAACAACGACAAGCGACTCACGAAACGCTATGTTGTAGCGTTAATAAACGAAACAATTTAACAAAATTGCTAGTCAAAATACCAATACCACAGGAAAAAAAAAATTTTAAACAATATTTTTAGTGGCCGAGCGGGCAAGTGGAAAGTACGTTATGCTGGCCCGGGGTGTCTAAATAGTGCTTCCGGGCCAGCGGGCCATTTATAATGTCGAGCCCTGTCAGACCTGTGTCACGCACACTGGCGTCTCAGTGGGAATTGGCTTTGGTGTTGCGCGCACTTAAAGGTCCCATGTCATGGCCATTTCCACTGATCATAATTCCATTGTTGAGGTCTACTAGAATATATTTATACTGTGCAATTTTCCAAACTCACATTGGTTTCGCATACAGCATCTCTGTAAAATATGTGTATTCAGCAGTATTCACTCTCTCCACTAAACGGCTCGTTGCAGCTCTTCCCCCCCCCTCCCTCTGAGCCCAGTGTGCTCCGATTGGTCGGGACCAGTCGGGACGTTGTGAATCGCGCTGAACTCCGTGGAGGTGTGATTTCCTTGTTTAGCGATACACAGCGAAGCACACACAAAGTCACAGCCGAAGTAAAAACAATAAGTGTGGCTTGATATTGAGTTAGAAAAAGGTTGATAAACGCTGTGAGAATGGGTCTGCAGAGAGAATGGGTCTGCAGAGAGAATTTCGCCGTGATCCCAACTGTCTGTTATCAGCCTGCAGCCAGGGAGGAGAAATCAGCTGAGCTGCCTGCACTGAGTGTGTGAGGAAGTCCGTGGATTGGTCAATTTGGACCAATCAGCGGGGGCTTAACGTAACGTAACGGCTCCACGGATTGGTCCATTTCGTTCCGGGGACGACATGACATCATGATGTACCCGGAAGAATCAAATGGACAATGACGTATCTCCAACGAGGCGTTTTGGGGAGGTATTTTCTGTGTTAGAGTTTACTCGCTACATGGTGTACTTTGAGGGTTTTGACTCTGCACACCATTTACATGCATAAAAACCTTCATAACACACAAGGGGACGGGTAATAACCGGAAAAGCATGACATGTCACCTTTAAGCAAAGCCCCATTTGAACCTGAGCAGGTTCCCCTTAAACTGTTATCAGCCAAAGTAGTACTGCTCTTGGCTCTATCAGAGAAAAGGGTGAGTGATTTGTCTGCTCTCTCTGTGGCTCCGTCATGTCTCCGGATCCAAGGAGATGGCAGTTCAGCTGTTTTACGCCCTAACCCGGCTTCATGCCTAAGGTCATCACAACTCTTTTAGGTCGAGAGTGATCACCCTGGCTGCTTATTCCCCCCTCCTTACAGGTCGGAGGAAGAAGCCGCGTCTCATCTCCTCTGTCCTATGCGCGCTGTCTTGCTATGTGGCGCGCACGGCGGCCTGGCGCCGTTCTCAGCGCCTGTTTGTGCATTACAGAGAGCGCTCGATCGGGCAGCCTCTGTCTGCACAACGGCTGTCACACTGGCTGTGTGAAGCTGTGTCACAGGCATATGTCTCCTCTGGGGTGGAGCCCCCGGAGAATATCAAAGCGCACTCCACCAGAGGAATTTCCTCCTCCACGGCTTTGCACAGAGGAATGTCAGTGGAAGATATTTGCACTGCTGCATCTTGGTCTTCCCCCTGTTCATTTATTCATTTTTATTTGAGGAATGTCTCCCATTCCTCTCTGACGCACCCTGTACTGGGTGTCCTGTCGGAGTGAGTGACGTCAGGGAGCCAGCTGTGCGCCTCTCTCCTGCCTCTCGGCACGCGGAGAGCGGCCCCGTTATCCCTCTTATAGGAGGGAGGTTCCTTTTTCCTCTGACACACTTTGTACGGCGTGCCTGGTCAGCGTGAGTGACGTCAGGGATCCAGCTCTGCGCTCTCCTACCTGTCTGACACGCAGAGAGCTGCTGTTCCCCCTCTATGATCGCTGGACAAGGTGGGACCTTCGTCTCTACTTTCTCACAGCGGCTGGTATGTATTGTTCCCAGCCTTCACCCCGTCGGGAAGATAGGCATGTTTTGCTATGTTCCAGGGACGGTGATGCGCCATTACGCATGGCACAACAGGCAGGGGGTGTTATTGAGCAGGTGTGTCTGTGCTTCTAGTGCCGGGTGGACCCAGTGGGGCGCAGACTACATCATGCTTCGCCCTTAATCCAATAGCGATAGCCTTAGAGGGCGAAGCCATACGAAATAGAACAGAGGTTACCTACTGTAACCCCAGCTTCTATGAGTATTGGCGTAGCCCTCTAAGTGCTGGGCCCCACTGGCTCCACGAATAGCTGAAGAAAAGTTATTTTGTATGGGAGCAGATTGTCGGGCCTCCTTCCTATTTATACCGGAAGGAGTCCGAGGGTGGGCCCACCTTGCGCGGGGGCGCAGGGGGATAACCAAGCGGCAAACTGTGGGGTAGAGCCGGGAAGCCAATACGGAAGTGCCACACACTGCAGTTCATATATTGGCCGATAGGCGATGGCTGCAGAAAGGAGCAATTTCCATAGACCCCCATGTTAAAATGCCCAACTTTACAGCAGAAAAAAACATGTTTCTACCCCTGGCTCCATACATTTTATTAGCGATATAGTTAGATTCCACCTTCATGATTATGGATCTGTGAGTGAATTGTTTTCTAACGCGACCCTTTTATTTATATTAGGTCTTAAAGTTTGTGCATAGATTAGGGCGTGGTCACATTGAGTGACGGCTCTGTGAAGTGCCTGCCGCTGTTAGCTTCTTGTCTCTCTGCTACCTGCTCCGTGAAGCTACAGGGACTCTGCCTGCTCAGCTCATCCAGCAAACACAACTTGTAGCCGGCCGTGGTTGTTTGTTCTTCATGCTTATATATCGGACTATTGTGACTCGCTCTGCGGTTAAAACAGACGGTGCATGAATGCGGTAAGTGAAATTCGAGTGCTTTATTTATGTGTTAATGATTTTAATCGGCTACGTAATGAATGGTAAGGCTTGGGTTAGTTAGTGGCTAGTGGTAGCTACATCGGTGCTAACGATTGTAATCGTAGCCTCCAAGTTAAAATCATAGACTGTATATATAAAGGTTAAAACTAAATAGACAAGCGTTAAGTGGGATAATACTGTTGAACAAACGGCTTCTGTTTGAGGTTGATAAAATAAGGTCATCCTTGTAACTTAGAGATATTTTATTATGTAGGTAGAACTGTATGCATCTAAGGTTAATTTAAATTGGCTATGCTCAAGTATGTAGACAAGCTCATGTCGAAGTAGTGTATGTGAAATCAACCTCACAATAAGATGTGTGTATATTACAATTATTAATGTCATATTTCAAGATGATTACTTAGATATTACAATATGGTTGGTTGAGCTGGAGTTCATTATCGAGCTTACACGTTAACGTCACAGTCATCTGAAGAACGAACCCAAACCTTGTTGTTTTTATTAATTGCATTACCAAATGGGTATCAAATAAACAGTAAGCATTGGTAACACAACTTCCAAAGTTACAGTAAAATAAAAAGGACCCTGACTCGGACAATACACAATCCAACATGTTCAACAGAAGATAATCAGTTATATTGTTTGTACACATGGTACTTTACATATATATCTGTTTGTTTAAGGTGTCCAGGTGATGCAGACAGGCTGGACCAGAGAGTGAGAGACAGAACTGGACTCCTCACAGCAGTGAACTTCAGCACAGGTACAAAGACTCTTTTTTCATACTGTACAAAGAATCAAGAAAGATATTGGTTTAAATGAATGAAGTATTGACTTGAATACACTGATATACATTCCATTAAACAATACTAAATACTAGATCCCCTACACATCAGTGAAGTTGAGGGTTTTTTCCATGCAAAAAGTTACGTTTAGATATTTAGCAATATGACTTTGTCAGCTTTCTAATGTAATGTATTGAAGGCAAAGATATTTAACACATAGTGAGAACTGCTACTATTTATCTCTCAATATTGTCTGTAGAAAACGTGGTAAAAGTGATTCTTTCAGTGAGACAACAGAGCAAGCTTCTACAGTTGCACTACGTTTTGATAACAGTTAAATATTATTTTGATAATAACATATATTTCAATGTTGATGAACTTCATACTGTTCATTCATAATCTGATTGTCTTTGTAGCTCATTGTTGAAATAAAAAAAAACATTACAATTACAAAATAATTATATCAACAGCCCCTAAACACACAAACACACCGCTTTCATAAATAACACACTTGTTCTGCAATAATATGTTTTATGTTTCCTGTCATTTTTGTTAGGAAAGGACATGCCTGAAAGACACGACGATGTTCTCTTTCTCTGAGGGTCAAGAAGAACATCCAAGAGGAACATTAAAAGCTGATGTTATGAGATTTTAAGACCAGTACAGGACATTCACTAAGAAACTACTTTTATTGTAAAAACAGTCAGCTGATCGAATGCACCTATTTCCACATCTACACTCCATCAGCTGATTATTTATATTTGCCTCACTTTATGAGCTTCACAACATGTACCTTGTTTTGCAACGTCACAAATAAATGGGGCCAATCTTCAGTCAGATGTGAATGTGTAATCTAACATTTCAGTAAGAATAATGGACAAAAGGATTGCAAATACAAATACAATTTATTGAAATGTGAACCAAAAGCACATATGGACAGAAGGTGTAAACCTATTAAATGTATAAGTAAACACATTTAGTCAAATAAAGTGACAGACTAGGCCTGTGCAGTTGGTATCAGCTTTGCCCAGCATGGGCTCCTCCATCAGCCCTGGTCCTCCTCGCAGAGGAAAGACCCTCAGTCCTCTCCAAACCAACAGACAGGACGTCCATCACACGGAGGTTTCTCCCTGAAGTCTCTGCAGCTCTCTGGACACCATGCTGTCTCAATCCGTCCACACTGAATATGAGATTGGAAAAATGAAAATAATAAATGCTTTAGACAATAAGAAACATAAAGTTGACTGTTGAGTTGCTCAGTTTTTTTAGATTGTCAATACTATTACTGTATAACTAATATCTCAGGTTAAGAGGCACATTCAAATAAAGATTGGTCTTTAAACACATTTTGTCTTTTGAATTGTTTGTCTAAAGTCAAGGATCTAGAACTGGTACTTAGTTTTAATGATAGTCTGGTTATTATGCTGTTTGGAGGAGGCCTCACAGGTAAGAGCACTAACTAGCTACCATCACATGTACCTTAGCTTGACTTAAATGTATGAAACGTATAGTTAAGTGATATCAAAATATAAATAACTAATGTCATGCAAACATATTAATATTTGCTTGATTCCAGTGTTGAATTTAGCACAATTGCATACAAACGTTAAGGGGTTTTAAGATTCTGAAGTATTATGCTAAAAACTCAATAACTTAGATTATTATTTATGGTTTCATGTCCGCTTACCTTAGAAACGTAAATGTTAGCTTAGCTTGGTAGCTTCAGCTAGCTCTGGAACTTTCAGCTCGGTGGAAGCAGGTCCCGCCTCGGCTCCGCCTCTTTGCCCTTATTTGGAGAAGGCGGGAGTTGAACTCTAACGTCACTGTCGAGCCGTTAGTGGCCGACTCCGCCTACTAAGGGCTTCACGGCAACTCTGCAGAATCCTATGGGTGACGTCACGGAACCTACGTCCATTTATATATACAGTCTATGGGGATAACCCAATAGCGATAGCCTTAGAGGGCGAAGCCATATATACTCATAGAAGCTGGGGTTACAGTAGGTAACCTCAGTTTTCAGTGGCTGCACAATAAACGGCAACAAACAAATGAATGTAAATAAATAGCCAAATAATGGATCAACGCTCTCTGTCTAATATGTTCGCTAGCTGTTAGTGTTGTTGCATAGCAACCACCTCGCACTATGTTTCGTGCAGAAGGCAACGGAAGGACTATTTTATTTTGAACATCATTATTTACTAATAAAAACTATTTAAATTAGAGTATTTTTCTTTCATATTGCCACACTTGGTAACTGTTTTATAAAAGCAAAGGGGGTTGTCGACCAAGGGGCTTCGCGTCGGGCCGAACCACGCCCCTTAGCTGTGATATAATGAGCATATACCACGGCCTGTCGTGAGCTATTGTTTAAATATATACATGTATACACATATACATATATATACATATACATATACACATATATACATATATATATACATATATACATATATATGTTTGCACCTGTGCCTCATTAACTGTTGTGTATATGTAGCCCTGTTCTCCTGTTGTCTTTTGTCGGTTCGTCTTGTCTCTATACCAAGTCCATGTCTGTACTCCCTCGTGTAAACCTTGAGCATACTCGTCGAACCTAGTGAACTATTGAGTATCCTAGTAGATCCTAGAAACCTTTTTCTTTGTAAAGTCTTTTGGTACTATTAGTTGAACCTAGCGAACTTTTGAGTGTCCTAGTTGATCCTAAAACCTTTTTGTATATTAAAAGGTACTTTTTGAAATCAAGAAAGAATCGTGCATCTGAGTCTTTGTGAGTCCTTCGTGTCAGTGATGTGCTGCTGAGCAACACCGGAGCCCCCCAAGGAACTGTGCTGTCACCTTTCCTGTTCACTCTCCCTTTATATCTGCTCTTCCCTCTTGTCAGCTGTCATTCCAGGTGACAATACGCAAATGGTAGTACACTAATACTCCTCTTCCGTTAAACACTTAGGAATATATAAGCTCAAGATGTCTAATTGTCTAATGTCTCACCTCTCTGAAGAACCAGCACCTTACCGTGGTAGAGAGGTTTGTGTGCCCTGATGAACCTGGGGGCTGTGTTGTCTGGAACCTTGTGTTCCTGGTAGGGTCTCCCATGGCAAATTGGTCTCAGGCAAGGGGCCAGACTAAGATTGGTTCAAAAGACCTCATGAAAGAAAAACTAAGAAGTGAGGATACCCGGCCCGGAGGAAGCCCGGGGTCCCCTTCTGGAGCCAGGCCCAGAAGGAGGACTCGTCGGCGAGCGTCTGGTGGCCGGGCTTGCCACGGAGCCCGGCCGGGCCCAGCCCGAAAAGGCAACGTGGGCAACACCTCCGCTTCTCCGTCCCGCGGGCCCACCACCTACGGGAAACATCGATGGGGTCGGGTGCGCTGCCAGAAGGGTGGCAGTGAAAGCGGAAGGTCTCGACGGACCAGACCCGGGCGACAGAAGCTGGCTTTGGGGACGTGGAACGTCACCTCTCTGGGGGGGAAGGAGCCGGAGCTTGTGCGGGAGGTGGAGCGTTACCAGTTGGATCTGGTTGGGCTCACCTCTACGCACAGCGTCGGCTCTGGAACCTTACTTCTGGATAGGGGTTGGACTCTATTCTTCTCCGGAGTTGCTCAAGGTGTGAGGCGCCGGGCGGGTGTGGGGATACTCACAAGTCCCCGGTTAGGTGCTTCGTTGTTGGAGTTTACCCCAGTGGACGAGAGGGTCGCCTCCCTACGCCTGCGGGTTATGGGGGGGAAAACTCTGACTGTTGTGTGTGCTTATGCACCCAACAGCAGTTCAGAGTATACGGCCTTCTTGGAGACCCAGGAAAGAGTCCTGTATGGGGCTCCTGAAGGGGACTCTTTAATCTTGCTGGGAGACTTCAACGCACATGTGGGCAATGATGGAGACACTTGGAGGGGCGTGATTGGGAGGAACGGCCTCCCTGATCTGAACCGGAGTGGTGGTTTGTTACTGGACTTCTGTGCTAGTCATGGATTGGCCATAACAAACACCATGTTCGAACATAAGGATGCTCATAAGTGTACGTGGTACCAGAGCACCCTAGGCAGAAGGTCCATGATCGATTTCGTTATCGTATCATCGGACCTGAGGCCGTATGTTTTGGACACTCGGGTAAAGAGAGGGGCGGAGTTGTCAACTGATCACCATCTGGTGGTGAGTTGGGTCGAGTGGCGGGGGAAGCCTCTGGATAGACCTGGTAAGCCCAAACGTGTAGTTCGGGTGAACTGGGAACGTCTGGAGGAGGCCCAAGTTCAGGAGGCCTTCAACTCACACCTCCGGCGGAGCTTTTCGGGCATTCCTGTGGAGGTTGGGGACATTGAACCAGAGTGGTCGGTGTTCAAAGCCTCTATTGCCGAAGCCGCGGCGGGGAGCTGTGGTCTCAAGGTCCTAGGTGCCTCAAGGGGCGGTAACCCTCGAACCTCCTGGTGGACACCGGTGGTCAGGGAAGCCGTCCGACTGAAGAAGGAGGCCTTCAGGGATTTGTTATCCCGGGGGACTCCCGAGGCAGTTGCAAGGTACCGACAGGCCCGAAGGGCAGCAGCCTCATCCGTGGCCGAGGCAAAGCAGCGGGTGTGGGAGAAGTTCGGAGAAGACATGGAGAAGGACTTTCGGGCGGCACCAAAGTTGTTCTGGAAAACTGTCCGACACCTCAGGAGGGGGAAGCAGGGAACCATCCAAGCTGTGTACAGTAAGGATGGGACGTTGTTGACCTCAACTGATGGAGTGTTAGGGCGTTGGAAGGAACACTTTGAGGAACTCCTGAACCCGACAACTCCGCCCTCTATGTTAGAGGCAGAGCTGGAGTATGACGGGGGATCAACACCAATCTCCCGGGGGGAGGTCACTGAGGTCGTCAAACAACTCCACAGTGGCAAAGCCCCGGGGGTGGATGAGATCCGCCCGGAAATGCTGAAGGCTCTGGGTGTTGAGGGACTGTCATGGTTGACACGTCTCATCAACGTTGCGTGGAAGTCGGAAACAGTACCGAAGGAGTGGCAGACCGGGGTGGTGGTCCCCCTTTTTAAAAAGGGGGATCAGAGGGTGTGTGCCAATTACAGAGGCATCACACTACTCAGCCTCCCCGGGAAAGTTTACTCTAGGGTACTCGAAAGGAGGGTCAGGCCGATTGTCGAACCTCAGATTGAGGAGGAACAATGCGGATTCCGTCCTGGTCGTGGAACGACGGATCAGCTTTTTACTCTCGCAAGGATCCTGGAGGGGGCCTGGGAATACGCTTATCCGGTCTACATGTGTTTTGTAGACTTGGAGAAGGCGTATGACCGAGTTCCCAGGGAGTTACTGTGGGAGGTGCTGCGGGAGTATGGGGTGAGGGGGTCTCTACTCAGGGCCATCCAATCTCTGTACTCCCAAAGCGAGAGCTGTGTCCGGGTCCTCGGCAGTAAGTCGGACCCATTTCCGGTGAGGGTTGGCCTCCGCCAGGGCTGCGCTTTGTCACCAATCCTGTTTGTAATATACATGGATCGGATTTCGAGGCGTAGTCATGGGGGAGGGGGTCTGCAGTTCGGTGGACTAAGGATTGCACCACTGCTTTTTGCAGATGATGTGGTTCTAATGGCTTCATCGGTCTGCGACCTTCAGCACTCACTGGATCGGTTCGCAACCGAGTGTGAAGCGGCTGGGATGAGGATCAGCACCTACAAATCTGAGGCCATGGTTCTCAGCAGCAAACCGATGGACTGTCCACTTCAAGTAGGGAATGAGTCCTTACCCCAAGTGAAGGAGTTCAAGTATCTCGGGGTCTTGTTCTCGAGTGAGGGAACAATGGAGCGTGAGATGGGCCGGAGAATCGGAGCAGCGGGAGCGGTACTGCAGTCGCTTTACCGCACCGTTGTGACGAAAAGGGAGCTGAGCCAGAAGGCAAAGCTCTCTGTCTACCGGGCCATTTTCGTTCCTACCCTCACCTATGGTCATGAAGGATGGGTCATGACCGAAAGACCGAGATCGCGGATACAAGCGGCCGAGATGGGTTTTCTCCGCAGGGTGGCTGGTGTCTCCCTTAGGGATAAGGTGAGAAGTTCGGTCATCAGGGAGGGACTCGGAGTTGAGCCGCTCCTCCTTCGCGTCGAAAGGAGCCAGTTGAGGTGGTTCGGGCACCTAGTTAGGATGCCACCTGGGCGCCTCCCTAGGGAGGTGTTCCAGGCACGTCCAGCTGGGAAGAGACCAAGGGGTAGACCTAGGACCAGGTGGAGGGATTATATCTCTTCGCTGGCCTGGGAGCGCCTTGGGATCCCCCAGTCAGAGCTGGTTGATGTCGCCAGGGAAAAGAAAGTTTGGGGCTCTCTGCTGGAACTGCTACCCCCGCGACCCGACCACGGATAAGCGGAAGAAGATGGATGGATGGATGGATGGATGTCTAATTCAGACTTTTCCGAGAATAATAGTCAAGTGCAGCATAGGCAAGACGAGAAGATTTGTCATAACTTTAACGAAAACGTCTGCGCCCACCCATATTGTACATTCCTCCACATCTGCAGTTCCTGCAAGGACGCTCATCCGAGGTCTGTATGCCCCAGGTGCAACCGCAGCTTTGCCACTACCTCGCGCCAGGAACCACGTGGCAGATAATCTTTCGACAGTCTAATCACCCAATCAAGTGCATCTAGTGCAAATCAGCTCTCGAAGATCAACGTGAGGAAGGCAAGGGGTCCAGACCATAGACTGTATATATAAATGGACGTAGTGTCCGTGACGTCACCCATAGGATTCTGCAGAGTTGCCGTGAAGCCCTTAGTAGGCGGAGTCGGCCACTAACGGCTTGACAGCAACGTCAGAGTCTAATCCCGCCTGCTCCAAATAAGGGCCAAGAGGCGGAGCCGAGGCGGGACCTGCTGCCTCCGAACTGGAAGTAAACAGAGCTAGCTCAGGCTAAGAAGCTAAGCTAACATGAAATACATGCATACCAAGTTACTGCTAACAGTGTAGTTCCCCTATATAAACGTTACATTCATAATCAAATGAGACAATCTACAAGAGAATTAGCTATATTTTGTTATTCTTAATGCTTGTCATTCACACGTTGAGAAAAGACGGACTCCACCGCCCGGACCTAACGGAGCCGCAGTGGGCTAGCTCCGGGACGCCGGCTGAAGCTAGCCCCCTGCGGCTCCGTTAGCTCCGGCGGCCACCACTGGGATAATTGGGTCCCCTATTAACATTTGCTCCCGTTTAGCATTATGGGCGTCATAGCCATAGACTATAAAAGTCTTACCCAAGGCTGAATCATAAACTAAAATGTATATGTATGCATAAAGGGTTATGTCCTTAGCTGGCTAATAAGTAACAAGCTAAGCTACCAAGCACACAAACACCTGCGAACGGGGTTAACATGTATAATATTATCATTTTAGACTTCTTGGAAGTTCTGTTAGTACATTCAAGCGCATAGCACGACATTTTAATTGTCTGGTATTTGTAACAATATTCCCTAAAAGGCACAATCACCACGAACACAGCTAAAGCTAAAGGGTCAAGTACAGTACTATGACTAACTAACGTTGTAGCCTCTATGGTTGTAGCCTAGCAGAGTGGACATGTTGCTGTTAGCTGACAGTGAGGCATGTACGTGTCCATCAAAGTGACCACGCCTTAATTTATGCAAAAACTTTAAGACCTAATATAAATAAAAGGGTCGTGTTAGAAAACAATTCACTCACAGATTCATAATCATGAAGGTGGAATCTAACTATATCGATAATAATATTTATTGCATCCATGGGTAGAAACATGTTTTTTTCTGCTGTAAAGTTGGGCATTTTAACATGGGGGTCTATGGAAATTGCTCCTTTCTGCAGTCAGAAGTCCCATGCGGCCCATGTATGAACTGCAGTGTGTGGCACTTCCGTATTGGCGTCCCGGCTGTTCCCCAGAGTTTGCCGCTTGGTCCAGACAAAACCAACCCCTGAGTGTTCAAGGCGTGTGCCGGTCAATTAGCAGGAGTTTTTCAGCACCTCTTCAGTCTCTCCTTGAAGCTGATGAAGGTGCCGGACATCTGGAAGACGTCTTGCATTGTCCCGGTGCCCAAAAAGACACACCCCAGGAGACTACAGGCATGTTGCTCTGACTTCACATGTCATGAAGATCTTTGAGAGACTGATTCTGCAGCACCTCAAACCCCTCGTGTGTGACTCCATGGACCCTCTACAGTTTGCCTACCAGGAAAACATTGGTGTAGAGCAGACCTGGGCATTGTACGGCCCGCGGGCCGATGATTCTGACCGGCCCGCGAAAGATTACATGATAATTAGAAAATAAAACATATTTTCTAATTATCTTATGGGTGGACTAAAACCGCATTGCTTTTATTTTGAAGCCCATTTATTCTCACAGTGCACACAATCGTGCACGTCAACTGTGCACGTGAAATGCGTGTCTACCTTCCTTGTCACCCCTGAAAAATGCCGGCTCATGCCAAAAAGAGGAAAGTGGATGCCGAAAGCAGAACTTTCAAACAAATATGGACTACTAATTTTTTCTTTACTGAAGTCAAGGGTAAACCTGTGCGTTTGGTTTGTGGGGAGCATGTCGCCGTGTTTAAAGAGTACAATTTGAAACGGCATTACGAGACGAAACATGCCGCGAAATACAAAAACTTGACTGATGCCGAACGAGCGCGGACATCAACGGATTTACTAGCAAAGCTAGAAAAAAAACAAGGCTGTTTTACAAAGCTGCATGCAGACAGAGATGCAGCGACCAGAACCAGCTTTGTGATAGCCCACAAAATCGCCCATAACAGTAAGCCATTCTCGGAGGGGGAGTTTGTGAAAGAGTGCATGGTCGAGTCTGCAGCACTGCTATGCCCAGAGAAAAAAGAAGCGTTTGAAAACATCCCGCTGTCCCGCCACACCGTGACGAGAAGGGTGGAGGACATCGCAGAGAATCTGGAGTTTCAGCTGCAAAGTGAAGTGGGAAGCTTCGACTTTTTTTCTTTGGCTTTGGATGAGAGCTGTGACGTCCGTGACACAGCCCAGCTGCTCATATTTATCCGGGGGATAACGCGCGACTTCAAGCTTACGGAGGAGCTGGCAGCAATGCGGCCAATGAAAGGAACCACAACGGGGAGTGATCTGTTCACCGAGGTAAACGCATGCATGGACAAACTGGGACTCGAATGGGACAGACTGGCAGGTGTCACTACGGATGGATGTCCGAATTTGACAGGGAAAAATGTTGGGCTTTTGAAAAGAATGCAAGATAAAGTGAGTGAACTCAACGCAGAGCAGAAATTGGTGTTTATACATTGCATTATTCATCAGCAAGCGTTGTGCAAGTCAGTGCTAAAACGTAGCCATGTGGTTGATGTTGTTACTACAACAGTTAATTTCATCAGAGCGCGAGCATTAAATCACAGGCAGTTTGTTTCACTATTGGAGGAGCAGAGCGAACATGGTGATGTCAGGTACCACACAGCTGTCAGATGGCTCAGCCTGGGCAAAGTGCTAAAAAGGTTTTGGGTTCTGAAATCAGAGATAAAAGAGTTTTGTGAGATGAAAGGCAAAACCATCCCAGAGCTGTCTGATAAGGACTGGATGGCAGATTTAACATTTGCTGTTGATGTGACTGCAATGATGAATGCACTGAACACACAACTGCAGGGCAAGGGCCTTTTTGCTCATGAAATGCATAGCCATGTGAAAGCCTTCATGACAAAGTTGCAATTAATTTCAAGGCAACTAGGCAGCAACAATCTCGAACACATTAAAACCCTGAAAGAAGTCAAACCATCAGCTGATCACCGGCACAGGTACTCATCCATGTTAGGAGCACTGCATGATGAATTTTCAAGGCGTTTTCAAGATTTCAAAAAGGTTGAGGATGAAATGCAGCTGGTTTCCTCTCCCTTTACCTGCAGTGTTGATAGTGCACCCACTGATATTCAGCTTGCAGTCTGATTCACTACTGAAAGAGCACTTTAAGTCAGCATCACTGCTAGAGTTCTACTCTGCTCTCAAGGAGGAGAACTTTCCAAACATGAGGAGACATGCTCAGAAGATGTTGGTTCTCTTTGGATCCACCTACACATGTGAACAGTAGGGGTGTAACGGTACACGTACCGAAATTATTCGGTACGGGCCCTTCGGTTCGGTACAGGTGTGTACCGAAGTGTACCGAACGAATATAACGTTAAACGTAAAAAATTGAGAACGTGAACAACTTTTTGGAAGTAATCTCAGGTGCTGCGTCGCAGCATTCAGAGTAATTTGGTCACATTGGGTTCAACGCGTCATAGAGCGAGCAAGTCATTTCATTGGATGAGATTCATACTATGAGAGCTGGTCAGAGGGATGCGTTCAAATGTAGTCAGTAATTTGAGGAACTGTCGAAAATTAATGGCGAACGCAGATAAAGTTGAGCTCGAAAATCCTCCAGCATCATTGAAGTCTCCGGTTTGGGAACATTTTGGTTGCGCAGTTACGTACAAGGATGAAGGACAAAGACAGGTGGACCGGCTAGCAATACATCAAACTTGCACACTATTGAAAAGGCATCACCCGAACGTGAATATCACCGGTACCAAAAGAAAAAAGACTGAAGTGCAAACCCAACTCCCGCTAGCATTTAAGCCTCCACCACTCGCAAAAAGATCAGACCGAGCCACAGCTATTACAAACGCCAAATATCCTTATGTTGCCATGTTAGCAAAGCGCTACCTGGCTGTATCTGCTACCTCTGTCCCTAGCGAGAGGGTGTTCTCCACAGCAGGAGACTTTGTTAGTGCCAGCAGATCTGCCCTTTCGGTAAGCAATGTGGACAAGTTAATTTTTCTTTAAAAAAACATGAAAATACAATGACAAGCAAGTCATAATGTCAAACTGGCTGCTTAGGTACTAGTACAGTACAGTTCAAATACAGATTATTTCAGTTCATCGAAAAGCTGCACCTTAATGTTTATTTTATTATATTTTGTATTTATTTGAGTGAATATTCACAGTTTAATAATAATTAAAAACCCAAAACTAATAGTTTATGTTTTGTGAGTACTAGTAGCCTACAGTAAAGTTCAAATACAGATTATTTCAGTTCATCGAAAAGCTGCACCTTAATGTTTATTTTATTATATTTTGTATTTATTTGAGTGAATACATTATTCACAGTTTAATAATAATAAAAAATATATATATATATGTTTTGTTCTGTGAAAAAAAATTCTGCTGTACCGAAAACGTACCGAACCGAACCGTGACCAAAAAACCGAGGTACGTACCGAACCGAAATGTTTGTGAACCGTTACACCCCTAGTGAACAGACATTCTCTGTCATGAAGTTTACCAAATCCAGGTACAGATCCTCTCTCACTGATGAACATCTGTCAGCTGTGCTTCGCATCTCCACCTCAGACATTCAACCTGACTTTGATGGACTTGTTAAAGCTCAACAGAGACTGGATTTCTTACAATGAATGAAAAAAAAGAACTGAAGAACACTAAAATGTGGGAATATAACAAGTGAAATGGGACACTTGATCTTTTTTTTTTTTTTTGCACAGTTCTGAAAACATTAAATGTTTAATATAGGCATGTAATGTCAAAAAGGCTACAAAACTGGGACACTTTTCTTTACACAGTTACACAGTTCAGTGACATGTCTTGTTTATTTTGGCTACAAAGATGATGTGATGTCTTTAGAAAGCTAAGAAACTCCTTGTTTCAATAGTATATGAAACTCAAAATGCCCTTTGTTATTAATGTGACTGAAAATGAGTCAAATGTTTCACATTTTGTTTATCATTTTGGAAATTCTATTTGAATAAATGATATTTTTGAAAGCTAACCTCACCTTTTAATTGCCAAATAATAACATACACTCTTACCAGCGGTCAAAACAATTCAATTTACTGCTTATTATATAGAAATAAAATGTATATTATGCATAATTGAGTTCGGCATTTTGGCCCGGCCCTCCAAAATATTTTCAGTTGCTCATTTGGCCCCCTGGGAAAAATAATTGCCCACCCCTGGTGTAGAGAATGCTATCACCTACATGCTCCACAGAGCCTACACACAGCTGGAGGAGCCGCACAGCTCACTAAGAATTCTGTTCTTCGACTTCTCCAGCGCCATCAACACGATGCAGCCACACCTGCTAGCTGAGAAGCTGTCAGTGATACAGGTGGATCACAGCCTGGTGGCCTGGATCACAGAGTACCTCACCAGCAGACCTCAGTATGTCAGACTGCAGGGCAGCGTGTCTGATGTGCTGCTGAGCAACACTGTAGCCCCCCAAGGAACTGTGCTGTCACCTTTCCTGTTCACTCTCTACACCTCCGGCTCATGCCACCTACAGAAGTTCTCTGACGACTCCTCCATTGTCAGCTGCATCACAGATGACAATGAGGAGGAGTACAGGGCCCTGGTTGAGAACTTCGTAGGCTGGTGTGACAACAATCACCTCCAGCTCAACATCAGCAAGACTAAGGAGCTGGTGGTGGACTTCAGGCGGAGCAGCAAGACGCCTCTGACCCCCATCACCATCAGGGGGGAGGATGTGGAGGTGGTGAACAGCTACAAGTTCCTGGGAGTGCACTTGAACAATAAACTGGACTGGACAGACAACACTGATGCTCTCTTCAGGAAGGGACAGAGCAAGCTGTTCTTCCTGAGGAGGCTCAGGTCATTCAACGTGTGCACGAGGCTGCTGCAGATGTTCTACCAGTCTGTGGTGGCCAGTGTGCTCTTCTTTGCCGTGGTGTGCTGGGGTGGAAACACAAACACTAGGGACACTGGCAGGCTGAACAAGCTCGTGAGGAAGGCTAGCTCTGTAGTTGGAGTACAACTGGACAATCTGGAGGAGGTGGCAGAGGGGAGGACGACGAGGAAGCTCGACAGCATCCTAGAGAACCCCTCCCACCCACTCCACGCAGAGCTAGTGAAGATGAAGATACGTTCAGCCACAGACTCATCCCTCCACAACAACGCACCAAGCGCCTCGGACAGTCCTTTGTGCCTGTAGCCATCAAGCTGCACGATAAGGGGTTAATGATGAAATATAAATAAAATTAAATCACTGGTCATAAATATACACTGTTTCCACAACCCATGTTAACATGTCACTTTAACTTATTCCGCACTTTATAACTTAGATGATGACCAAATATGTATATATGCTGACAGTTATTTTACTCTTATTTTTATTCATCTCCTATTTTCATAGTCTTTTATTATTGTTATTTATTTGTGTGAATCTTTGCTGTACTGTTTTTTTCACGCTTACCCTGTTGCTGCTTTGTACAACTGAATTTCCCCTCGGGGATTAATAAAGGTTCATCTTATCTTAAAGCTGCAAATATTATGAAGCTAAATTTTTCTGTAACATCTCATGAAGACAACTCTAAATATAGTTAGTTAAATACGTTCTGATTATCAAGGGTACAGCATTTGTTTTGGCAATATGATGTACTGTAATTACATTTAGTTTCCACCATCTGTATCCCCCAGCAATCAGGGAGGATGAATACTTCATGGCAGGGAAGATGATAGCCGTGTCCATTGTTCATGGAGGACCAGGCCCACATTTTCTTTCAAGGGACCTGGTGAACTGTCCATAGCTGGACAGCCTGGTTTCTGTGCACATGTGACAGATGTGACAGATGATGAGATAGGGAGAGCTCTCAGTGAGGTATTGCAAGAAACTACACCAGTCATTGTCATAAATTGGTTATTTTTTTAAATGCTAAGAAGCACCGTACTTTTGTTTAAGTGTATAGAAAAGCCCCTTATTCAAAAGACTGTGCAGAACATCTGAAATGCTCAAAAACAAATTTATAGTATTCCTTTTTTTAAACATTGACAGTCGTTCAACTACTTTTGACATGTTTTTTTTTTCTTTTGTCCAATCAGAAGATTGATATCTATTATAATAATTTGCCGTTATGTGGATATCTTTGATGGTGTGTGTGTTTTCCATTTAGATCGAGTTGGCACATTCTCTGAAGTCTCTGCAAGATGTGTTTCTGAAACACAGCTCCATGCTTCAGACTGCTGGCTGCTTCAGGCGTGTCAGATCCGTGGCAGAATACCTTACCTGGTACACCATCGGCAGGAATCACAGTGTAATTGAAAGGTAATGATACTGTAGGTGCTTTTAATTAAAGGAATTGAATGTTGATTGAGGCCTTATTACCGCTGCTGCTGATGCTACTTTTACTCTACTTACTTACAATATTAAGTATTGGTCAAGTTCAGACAATGATATGAAAAGAAGTGTTTCATAGTAATATACAGTATTTAAATACTACTTAGAGATATATAACCCTTACAATTGCATATGTTTTACTGCCTGTAACAATGCACTATATTCTTGAACAGATTCAAGGATGGACTGGCTAGCCTACACTTTTTGGATGCCCTTTGCCAACATCCGAGTGTACTGGCTCCAGTGCTGTGTCATACGGACAAGAGGCTGACTTCAGTTGAAGTGGAACGACTCTTCTTACCACAGCTCAGTCCAGCAGGGAGCAACAGGAGGACTACAGAAGCCGTGGCACTCAGCTTCTGGGCAGACTATCTGATGGACTGTGAAGGTTTGTGCAGTAAAATACTGTTCGGATCAGAATAGGATCTGCTGTTATTACATGAATGTTAATGTATTTAATGAAAGCTCTTTGTTTCACAGAACAAGGGCCAGTGTCACTGGAGGAGTTATTCATGTTCATCACGGGCCTGAAGACACAACCAAGACTATCTATCCCATGGCAAACACCATAACACTTCCACTGCTAGGAATGTACGCTAGTTTCAAAGCCAATATGGACTTTGGCATCCAAAACTCCCCAGGTTTTGGATGTCTGTGAAATAGTAAAAGACCATCACTGCAGTATAGCTTTTTGGAGTTTTATAAACGTGTAGAGTTCCTCATGTTTGAGGAAAAATATGTTTCATACAGCGGTTTCTTTAGACGTCTATAAAGACAATGTTATTAGTAGTGCTAATATGTTTAAGGAACACAATACTGTTTTGCAGCGTTTTCACAAGAATAAACATTTATTTTCTTAAATGCAAATAAATCACTGTTTCCCAAATCCTCAAATGTCTTGTGCCAACTATGTTAGGGCTCACGGCTGCCCAACTGAAGGTACTATCCCATTCACAGCCCAGATATTCCCTTCAGTGTAATCAACAGCTGGGATGCTGCTTGCCAGGTATCAGGATGTTCAAGTCCATGTTGTTGCATTGCCTGCTGAAAATAGTCATTGATGTCCGGATCACCACATGGATCTTCTGCCGTCTTGAAAAATGTGGGTTGATGCTTCATCCAGAGCAAAGCCACAGTCCCGTGACCCAAACCTATAAAACAGTTAGTATTATACTGATGCTTGAGGGGAGATGCTTGGCAGTAAAGTATGAGAATACTTTATCACAACGGCACACTTGTGTTATGTAAACTAAATGCTCTGAAATGTTAGTTTTTGAAACTATGTCATGATGTGTTTTGTGGCCATCTTGGTTATTATTATTAGTGTGGTGTAAGCCTATATATGGGTGTAAGCTCATATTTCCCATTTAATTTTTTTATGGTGTGGCAGAAATACGCTTATGTCTGCCTGAAGAACTGGGATAAACAGGATGTTTTGTTATACACAAATATGATGTGGACTACTTCTACTTTACTCATCATTTATTCACATTTGCCCCTTTACACTTCAAGTCAATCAAATCAAGTTTTATTTATATAGCACATTTATAAATGATTTTTGGTCGAGCCAAAGTGCTGTACATATAATAAAAATAGCCTACAGTAGAGACACTTTACAGCAAATACAACAGCACAGATTGTTCAGAATATCAGTATGAGAAAAACGACACCCTCTATCCCAGAGGTGCCCAGTACGTCGACCGAGGGGGCAATGCTGGTAGATCGCGAGTCATTCATAAAAATAAAAATAAATCCAGCTCCGTTAAAATAGACAAAACAGGTTTTGATCCCTCCTCCCTTGGCCTCCCTGCCACTTAATTCAGGTGTTTACTTGATTGACAGAAAAAGCGACCTATCGCTTTCCAGTCTGTTAACCCAGAAAGCAAAGCGATACAAAATCAGTCAAGTGCCGGGAAAACTCAAATGAAGTTAAAGAGACAAACAACAAAATGAGTGCGGGACCGAGCAAGAAGCTAAAGACACTTCCACCCAGAATGGGAGGAAGAATATTTTGTTGTGATGTCACATTCAAAGGTTATTTGCCTTATTTGTAAAGCAAGCGTCGCTCTGCCAAAGAAAGGTAACGTGGAGAGGCATTATCGGAGTGTTCACAAGGCATATGACAGCGACTTCCCTCCGAGTAGCGAGTTGAGAAAGAGAAAGGTCATGTATTATTGCTACACAAACATTATCTCGCAGTCTTAGTGTCGCCAACTCGTTTCTAATATGCAAAAAGACAAACAAATGCGTCTATGGTCGGTGTATTTTCGACCTTTCCAATCCAGACTAGTGATGGGTCGTTCGCGAACGATTCGTTCTTTTTGAACGAATCTTTGAAGTGAACGAGATGAACTGATTCCTCCCACAACGATTTGTTTGTTTGAGTCGCCGCCTTCCGCCAAAAGCTAAAGAGAAGCTGTTCGCGAACGACGAACTTAAAGAACTGGCGGAAACAGTTCAGAACTGTTTCCTACAGTGTACTGTAATCAGAGCCCTCTCATCTGAGCTCCGTTACACACACACACACACACACACACACACACACACACACACACACACACACACACACACACACACACACACACACACACACACACACACACACACACACACACACACACACACACACACCTCAACCTGTCCGCCATAAATGCCTCAGAGGACGGATACCTGAACCATAGCGTCCAGCTAGCTTAGCGATACATACACACATCGTTGTATTGTCCTCCCCCTGTCGGCCCTAAAAGCTTCAGAGGGCGGATACCTGAGCTCCATAGCGTCCCGCTAATGTGAAACACACACACAGCGTTAGCGGGACATTCTCCTCTCCCTGGCTGTCGACCCTAAAAGCTTCAGAGGGCGGATAGCTGGGCTCCGTAGCATCCCACTAGCTTAGCCGCTAGCTAAAGGTAAACATAGATGGGTACATAGAGTATGAATAAATCGTCACCGATGTAGAGGATATATTTTTTTTATTCACTTTGAACTCGGCCAAATTGAGTTTAATGCTTTGGGATTTAAGTTAGGCCACATAGTACGTGCATGGGTTTGAAAGTATAACGTGCTAGCCTGCTTTAATACATCGTATAGTCAGGCACACATTTCTGAGAGATTTGACAATGGCCAATTATATTTCTTAAATAATATGTAGCCTATTCCCAGAGCATAATTCATGGGGCAACAAGGTGAGGTGTAAAATGTGTTTTAATATCATAAATGTTACGCCAGCAAACTTCTTGTACGGACTTCGGCAGTAGTGAAGACTCACTGAACGAATTAAGTACAAAGACGAATAGTTTGCGAACGTGCAAATCACCAGAAGTCGTTCGCGAACCGGTGAACGAATCAGTGAACGAATCTTTAAAGTGAACTGAATCAAAAGATTTGTGTCCCCGAAGGGAATCTAAATGCCCATCACTAATCCAGACGAGATCTCTCTCCCGTCTGTGTGCGAGGGGGCGGGGCAGTTTACACACACGCGGCTGCTACATGCAGCAACACACACACGGAGGAGATGGCGGAGAGAAGCGCTCCAATGTGTGGTTAAATGTTACCCGTCTCGATGTGGACAATGCTCCTTGCCAAGAGTGCCAAGGGCGGTAACACGAGCAATTTGTCGAAACATTTAGCAAAAGTGTTCCACATTCAGACGGAGGAATGCACCGGGTAGTAGCTCTGTAGCCCCATCCACGAGTAACTTTTCCACGTCAGGTGTTATGTATGCTAGCAGCACCACACGGAGTTAGGGTTGCCAACTTCCAGAAATGGAGAAACGGGACACATGCATGTGTCCCCCGCGTGCGAAGATTTTCGGGTTTCTGGCGGATTTAGTTACTTTATTTCGGGGTTAGGTTAGGGTTATGTTATTTTATTATTTTGGGGGAGCCAGCCCCTAGGGTTCGAAAATGTTTTTGGGGTCAAACCCCCCAAAACACAATACAAACACAATGGTCTTACACCTGCATTAGGCTACTACATCACATTGTACATCAGCATGTTCAAATCGGATAGGTGGGCACTAGGGACATCTGGGCACCTCGATGTACAATTGGCTATTTTGTCCAAAATGTTAAAAAATCAAATATTTGAAAAATGGTATTAAGTAATGCAAAGTATACATGATGTGAACATGCACGGTACATCATTATTAGACTTAATGTTATCCTTCAACCAACCATTTTCCCATCAATCAGCTGACTGACTCTCTCACACACGCCACACAAACAATGATGCCGTGCCAGCGGCCCACTGGAGAAAATCTCACACACACACACATGCGAGCATTGTGCCTGCCCTGTCAACTGAGCGGTCCTAGCGCCCTTCTCATACAGCACACAAACACACAGGCATGCAGCCAGACACACTGCATTGCACGCAAACAGAAACATATTTTTTATTTTTCCCTTTACACGGGAGTCCGGGACAAACAAAGTCCCGTACGGGACACGCCCCTTTTGGCTCAAATACGGGGCGTCACGGCTAATACGGGACGGTTGGCAACCCCACACAGAGTTAACACAATTATACAAACATGGGTTAATGAGAGGTAACAGAGTTACTCTTTATTTTGTTAAAGTTTCAGCTATTCTGTTTACAGTTCTGTCATCAGATTATTTAATACGATTTGTTAAAACATTGTTGTTTCTTTTGATGTGAAATATTATTTTATTTTTTGCAGGTCACCCTTGAAAAAGAGATCTTTGATCTCAAGGGGCTTTCACCTGGTTAAATAAAGGCTACAAACAAACAAACAATTTATTTAATTAATAAAAAGCAATGTTAATTTTGTTCACAATTGGTTAATTTAATAATATATGTATTTTTGAATCAAGTATTCATCTTTATTGTCTTCATTGTTAGTTTCCACATGCCTAAAACAACCTCAAGCTAAATCTAAAAGTTGATGGCTAAATAAGAGCGTTTGAGAAATTGGGCAAGGCATACAGTAATAGTCTGAATAGTCGATTAATCGTTTCATTAATCGATTATCAAATGAGTCGTTTGTTGCAGCCCTATTATCCCATGTATAAATAAAACGTGTTATTCAGCAACCCTTGCAATTTGGGATTTTATTTTTGGTTGGTAGACCTCGGTGAGCTGGTCATTTCAAAAGTAGCTCACCAGCCAAACAAGTGTGGGCACCCCTGCTCTATCCTTAGACCCTCACATCGTACAAGGAAACACTTCCAGAGAAAACCCACAGTTTAAGGGTAAAAAATGGGAGAAACCTCAGGGAGAGCAACAGAGGAGGGATCCCTCTCTCAGGACGGACAGACGTGCAATAGATGCCGTGTGGAAATCGAAGAGATAATACATTTTACAGCATATAGACCGAATGTTAGGAAATGCATGTGTCTGTAATAAGAAGCTACAATCCTGTGGAAGCCATCAGGGAGGCAGCATGGCGAGACCCAAGGCAGGACCGCAGAGACAGGTTCAGCCACGACCCGAAGTCCACGACTTAATCCAGAACTCAGGATAGAGGATCCAAGACACAGGACTACAGCAAGAGGATCAGCCTCGACTCCGGATCCCGGAGAAACACCTAACAAAATGTATACATTTAGCTTATTATAGACAAAGGTCTACTTAACCTATGTAACTTTGTAATTGTTCTTTAAAACAGGCCTAAATAATGTATTTTTACAGTCGGGCTGGTAAAACAATATTATTTGATACAGTATCCACAACGATACTAACTCTGGCATTGGGCAGCACGAAACAACTCATGTCCATTCTTACTTAAGTGTATTGGTGCCATACTAGACAAAGACATACATACCTTTGTTTTCTGAATATTGACCACCAGGACTCGCTGGTTGCTCATAGAAGACCCAAACATGTGGTGTTGTTACCAGCGTAGTAATCACTGTGGTCGTGACGAAGAGTGCACTGGGCAGAGGCCATTAACCCATTCTCTGTTCCACAGTCTGTGTGCAGTCTCATGGGAATAACGCCAACATTTCTGATACAGTCAATAAAGTAGTTTTTTATCACTTCTGGGTTCTTGTTTGTTGGTCCACATTTGAGCCACATAATTTTGCGGGAGAACCCGTCTATACAGCCAGATATCCCAATGCCAAACGGTTTCAATTTGTCATATCCATCTACGTGCCACACATAATTTGGACCCATAGAGTGGTACGTGCGTCTGACAAACCTACGGCGTGTCCGCGACAATGTTCCGAGTGGGTTCAGTTCACGAAGCATTCTCATTACCGTCTCCCTTTTAACATGGAGTCCATGTTTCTGCTTTAATGTCAGCCACATAGTTCGATAGCCAAACATTTGTCCAGGTCCCCGCAGCTCTGAGAAGATGGCCCTCCTGACTTCACTTATAGACGAGTAGTCACCCCGTCTCCTCAGTCCTAACTCTTTCAACCGCGCTTTCAGGTTTCTAAGGGACATGTTGATGTCGTGATGGGTTGAAAGCATGTCGAGGATCACATCGTATGTGTATCCTTCGTTAAAATATTCCCTTAAGATTTCCATCTCTTCTTCCATTCTTTCCAACTCAGTTTAAAATTCGTGAAGAAACAGCTGAACAGTACCAAACAGGAAATACTGGTGCTGTCGGCCGGGTGTTGACCAATCACGAAGCGTAATTTCTTGACTGGCAGCAAAAACAACCAATCACAGCAGTGCTTCTCAAACAAGAAGTGTTCTCCCTAAAGGAATACCCTTTCCGTCCAATGTGAAATGCTGTGGTGTCTTGCACTTCAGGGCCACCGTAATGATGTGACTTGATATTCTTAACGTAGGCTCTGGCAGGAGCATCACACACAAGTGAGGAAACCAGTACTTTCAATCAGTTACCATTAGGAACAACGCCATTAGCCAGTACATTTTTAAGGTCGCTAATAAATTGCTGCAGATACTCAACAACACACTTGGGCTTGCTTAAACCACAACAGATACCGACAATAAATGGGGACTTAGTATAATCATATTTCAGAATTGCAAGTATAGGCCAGAATTGAAGTCTTGAACTCTTAAAGAGAGGGAGACCATCTATGTTGAACTGTAAAGTAAGAGTTCTGAGGCTCACTTGTAAACTCAAACATTTAAATCGTGAAAGTATCCCTTGCACTAATCCAAAATGGTAGTACTCGCCACCTTGCATTTGAGTGGTTGCAACATCATGTTGTGTTCTAAGCAGAGTTCTACCATCCTTAGGGAGCATCGGGTGAAAAAGCTTTAAGATGGACAGCAGAGCAGACAAAGCAACCAGACTGATTGAGTAGGATGTTGCCCAATATCTTAGGCTCCTCATAAGCAGATCCTGACTAGGCTGATGCTCGTCATGGCTGTCAGAGTCAGAATCTGATTCAACATCCCCAGCTACACTACCATCAGTATGATCATTTTCCATGTGTACATGGGAAGCTGGTAGTGTATCTAGTTGGGAAACGTGTGAGATTCTGAAGGGTGGTTCCCTATTCACACAGGGGTCTAAATGTGACTTGTTATTATAAAGAGTTTCCTCATATTCCTTAAGGATATCTTTCTCTATGTCCCTTACAGTTCTGATGACTCTACGTCTTTTAGACCAATAAGAAGAGAGGTGGTGCTGCTATAATTACATTACTTGGCCTTGTGTATTGCAGTGAATGCCCTCGACTTGTCTTGTAGTATAACCCTGAAAATGGAGGAAAACAAAGCAGATTTTAAAAAAGTATGCATAAACTAACAGTTGTAGTGCCGAGCGACGGGAGTCGGAGGCGGGGTATCAAAGGTACAAGCTAGACTTTTATTTGGCATCAGAACAACATGTAAACAGCTTCAAGCCCGGGAAGCGAAGACCGGAGGAAACAGCAAGTTTAACGGTTAACTCAAATGTCCATGTGGAACAATACCCCAACCCATAGATCCGTGGATGAATAATGTCAATCACCATACAGTACAAATATATATCAGCCTCCCTGTGCAATGCAAATATAACTGTACTGACAACATTCCCTAGTATGACATGTTTTATTCCATGGGTCTTCAACAGGGAGTCGAGCTAGGTGCTAGTCCGGGCACTAAAATATCAACTGCCCCTGCTGAAAAAACCAGCTTAGACCAGCTCAAGATGGTTGCTGGTTTTAGCTGGTTTTCCTTTCTCTTTTCAAATAGTGCTTCAGATGGCTGAATTCACAAAACGTGGAGAAGACCGAGAGGGAGAAGTTGGCCGGTTACTACATTTCACAAAAAATACAGGACCTTGTGAAAAACGTAAAGAAACAATTGAATGCTTAAAAATATGAAGTAATGGATGTTTTGAAAATGTTTTCAAATGTGTGTTAATGTTCATTGTGTGTTATAAATTATTTTCCTGCTTCTAATCATTTGATGTATGAGTATTTATGTACAGACATTCTATACATTCTGGTACCTTTCTGGTAAGGTAGGTGCTCTGATCTGAAATTATAGATGTTCATTGAGCTACTGCAATTGGGTGAGAGTGTTTCATCATCATCATATATGACCAGCTTAACCATCAAGTAATCCCAGTTAAAGTTCTACTCAAAATCATACCAGTCTGACCAGCAAATGGTGACCAGCTAGAACACTGTGGCCACCAGCTTTTACCAGCTAAACCAGCTATCCCAACCAGCAAATGGTGACCAGCTAGACCACTGTGACCAAACCAGCTATCCTGACCAGCTAGACCACTGTGACCACCAGCTTTTACCAGCGAAACCAGCTATCCCGACCAGCTAATGGTAACCAGCTAGACCACTGTGACCAAACCAGCTATCCTGACCAGCTAAAGTGTCCAAAACCCCTCTTAACCAGCAAACTAATCCAGCCTAATATTGACCAGATATTGGGGCGTTCGATTCCAGTTTTGGATAGTCTGGCGTGGTTTCGTTCCATTTCAAACAGCTGTTTGACGCTCGGCGTAACCTTGGCGCACTGCCACTCCAACATCCAATCCCAGAGCTTGAAGATCAATCACGGGGACTGTAGTCCTAAACGATAGCTGGGGATTATGGGTAGTGTAGTGTCTTCGGCCGTCCTAAACTCCTACGTCTGTTTCCGGTTATTTTTTATTTTGAAATTCAGTTCCTGACAGACGCCAAAAAAGCCTGAGATTATGGAATTAAACCAATAAATAAAAGCAAGGATAATTGTGTGTTATTGGTGAGTAAATAACAGTGTGTTAGTTTGAAAAGAATAACAAATTAGAAGGAAAAAAAGATTTAAAAAATACAGATTTCAGTATTCTGAATTTATTTTCCTCACGGACGGCAACAGAAATGATGTGTTCTGGCTGTTGCCTTCTCTGCAACAAACCCCCGAAGACGTCCCAGCTGTTGCCTTCACTGCAACATTCTTCAGAGTGACACAGTCAAAAAAAAAAAAAGGAACCAACACCGTCCCTTTTGAACCCATGGCCCCTCCCACAGGCTCACCGTCAACAGGTGACACAATCAACTCAAAACCACATTTCAACATAACAATCCGACCCAAACATAAACAGGTTAACTACCTCTTAACACAATCATTCCCCATAATTAGCAAAAGTAAAAATAAATAAGAAATTGCATGGTTCATTTGATGGAAGAGAGCAGGAAATGTGTGTGTGTGTGTGTGTGTGTGTGTGTGTGTGTTGTGTGTGTGTGTGTGTGTGTGTGTGTGTGTGTGTGTGTGTGTGTGTGTGTGGTGTGTGTGTGTGTGTGTGTGTGTGTGTGTGTGTGTGTGTGTGTGTGTGTGTGTGTGTGTGTGTGTGTGTGTGTGTGTGTGTGTGTGTGTGTGTGTGTGTGTGTGTGTGTGTGTGTGTGTGTGTGTGTGTGTGTGTGTGTGTCGGCTGTCAGTGGCGGAGTCAGTCACTCTGTGACCCGCTCCGTCACAACATGTGTCTGTAATAAGAAGATGAATACAGATACAGATTTCAGTATTCTGAGGCTCTGAGTCCCATTTATTTTCCTCACAGACGGCAACAAAAGTCCGAAATTATACGATTTAAAATAAAAGCAATACTTGTGGCTTGATATTGAGTAAGAACATGTTTTTATGAACCACACAGCTTCTGGTCTCCCACGACCCGACCGGAGAAAAAGACGTGCTGCAGGCACGAAACACATTACCAGTAGAAATACATTGCTTTTAAAATCGTGCTGTGCAACACGAAAAAAAGGGAAAAATCGTGTTGGTGAACACGAATCAATAGATTAAAAATCGTGTTGGTGAACACGAATCAATAGATTAAAAATCGTGTTGGTGAACACGAAATGCCATGAGACTGGGTTGCTAGTTTATGCTCACCAAAGCATTTCACTCTGGGCGCAGCAGGTACACAACTAAAGAGGGGCTTCCATATCCGGCAGAGCAGACTTTTATTTCGGAGGAAGATTAAGATCTTGTATTTGCATGCAGTCCAAGTCATTTCTGCGTTTCTGTGTAATATCTGAATACAATTGCCCTTTTTCCTGGCAAATAAAAATCCCTGTTTTAATAAGTTCAAGTGTTTTGAATTCTTTCAACAGCGCACAAGTTCTTTATTACCAGATCAGGGTTCAGCATGCAGCTCTTTAAGCCCTCTTGGCTCCCTTGACCTTAGACAAAAATAAGAAGGAAATTATAGAGGCTACAAATATTTGTAGGAATATTTATATTTTGTTGCATGGTTGAAAAATGTTTTGTATCTTGTATTTTGAGGTGATACTGTGACACATAAATAATGCGTTATATCCTGCTACGGTCCCGCACCAGCGCATTTACTTGCAGGTGAATAACCTGACCCCCGGCTCGATGAGCGAACTATGGATACATTAAAGAAAATAAAAGTATCTAAGGAAAACGGAGGATGTAATGTTGTAATGATGTAGTGTTATGCTGTGTTAGTTATTCTCGCGTCCAGGAGAGAAGCTTTAAAAGGAGACTAAATGGAGTCTCTGTGAAAGTTCAAATGGTTACTTTAATAAAAAATATGGTGCGGTAATGTTACAAACAGGATATTGTTCAGCCAGAAAAACAGCTGTGTTCTGGCTCTCTTGAGAGAAGGAAAGAGAGCGAGCTCCACCTCTCCAGCTGTTATATCTCCTCTGCTGGCTCCTCCCTGCAGGCCGGCTCTCCACGTTTTAATGTCCGTTGTTACGTTAAACAGAGGATTCAGACATTGTACATTCAATATATACTTAAACACGCCTCTTCTCCTCATATTCTTTTTCATTTAACACATTCTAAATGCTGTAATCAATACTCCAAAAAATACAGGAAATACTTCACGGCAGTTTGGTTTCCGGTCGTTCCGGATGTTGTCACATGCTACCGACATCTGTAAACAATAACGTATTAAAATAAACTGTACCTTCATTTAATATTCAACAATAATAATATCTCGACGTCTATAGTTGTAGTGTTGAAATCAGTAGGTTTCGGTATGCAACACTCCGTGTCATATCGCTGCTAAATTCACCTCTTTAGTAAATGGTATATTAGCCAAATGCTAAATGCTAACCGGAGATGAAGGATTTTCAGAATAAAAGCTTAACAACTGGTTGTGCACAAGAACTTCTGGTTTTTCAGTATAAAACAGCATTTAAACTGACGGTATGTTTAAGGTACTTTATGCCATTAAAAGATTGATTTTAATTTCTAACAGTAGACAGAGGTATATGCTTGCACGTGTGCTTTCACAGCTAACGATGCTGGCGTCCGTTTGATAGAGAGAAGTTGTTAAAAGGTGCTTCAGCCTTTACGTAGGCATATTGGAGGAAAACCACGGAAGACAGCTGACGATCTACAGTCATAATTCAATCAGTTAACTATTTTTAGGGTGCAGATATGTTTTATTTATTTCAAAGTGGGCCCATTTTAATTGTATTTATGTTCTTCAAATGTGCAGAGGACTCCAGTGCTGTGTTTAATTTATTTTTAAAGTAGGCCTGTGTATACACCTGTGTATACTCCTATTACGCCACTTCCATATTTATTTACGTTATACAGTACGTAAATCGTAATTTCACTTTTACTCATAAACACTTTAAAAGACGCGCCAGAAATGACATTGTCAAGCAGCAGGCTACATAATGTAATTCATTTCAGAGTACCAGAGTTTTTACAGGAAAGTTGTGATGGATCCAAATGTAGTTTGCGAAATATTGATTTACAAAACAAAAAGGCAAATATCCCGATGGTGCCTCGAGAAGTCAGAACAATTTAATCCGACGACGATCGATGAAATATGACATCAAAGGTGAGAAATGTAGGCCTACATATAGCCTATGCCTACTGTATTATAAACTATTGTTTTGTGTATTGAATAATCGTTTCTTCATTTGAGGTTTTATTCAGTTATGATCACACTATCTATACCATTCCGCAGAGGTCAAAGTAGCGTAATATAGCGTAAAGGGCCCCAGAGCCCGATGTTTTTCAATATACAAACAAAGTTCAACTGCAGTTCTATTGTACTTTTTATGTATTAGCAATGGAACCATTTTTTAACAGTACAATAACATGAGGAGATTTATTCTTGAAAGGTAAATCCCAGAAAATCAAAGTGGTCTGTGGTTCTGAGGAAGCGGGCAAAGTCTTCATAGACTTTCATGCAAGCCCCACAGGTGCACACTGCGGCCAAAGGAAAACCCAGAGATGCCATCTCCAAATGCTTTTTCTGGCCCGGAATGTGCAAAGACAGATCAATGGGTGAGCAACCCTGACTATCGTAAACTCTTCTCATATCCACATAACTTCAGCCCACATACATCTGTTATAATTAATGATGCGTTATCAACCGTAGGGTTACAATGGTAGTGCAGAAATGTGAGAGGAATTGATGCTTATGTTGAACTTTCACCTTAACTTGTTATGTTGAGATGATCAATTAAAACATCAAGGAAATGTACCAATAACTATTGAAATGTTATGATAACATGACCATTTTCCTTCATTAAGGATGCACAATGTACTGTATGCCAGGCCGGTGCCATTGTCATCAAACAGGAGGTGGAGTACACCCCAATCAAGGTATGTATATTTTGTTAAAATAAAGACCTACACATTATTCATTTGCAGTATAACAGCTTGATAGGATGATTATAAAGAATCCTCTAACCTATTATTGTGATACTCATGTTAATATCTAATTATCACACCCTTTGAACTCATCGGGATGGATTTGTTTGGGAAGCTGGCAATAACAAAAAATGGGTACCAGTATGTCTGTGTCATGATTGATTACATGACCAAATGGGCACAGGCATACCCTCTCAGGACCAAATCTGCTGAAGAAGTGACCATTCTCAAATTATTTTATCAATTTGAAGCACCAAAAAGAGTCCTCACCGATCAAGCCAGATAATTTGTCAATGCCGTAAGTGTTTCTTAATAAAGGCTTTACATCATGCTTAATCAATGTTTACTTAATTTAAGTGTTATTTAAGACATTTCAATTTATTTTACACCATGCAATTATAATTAGTTTTGAGGAAGTAATTTCATGTTTTGTTCCACCAATTTTCAGATCAATTCCCGGGTCTGTGAGGTTCTCCAGATTAAAAGAAGTCTGTGTTCACCATATCATCCTCAGACCAATGGATTGGTGGAGAGGATGAACGGTACAATACAGAGGTGAGCAGAGAGTCTGTGTTCATTCATGCCCTGTTCCATTATTAGAAGCAGCAAGAAGTGCCTGTCATAAAGATTCAATATTTATTTAACTTTAATTGTTATGAAGACATATTTTGTGAGTTTAAAAAGATAATGCAGCTTATTCAATATAACTAGAATGTTATAGAAACCTCTGTGTCTACATGTCAGAATCATACTTCAATCTCATCTGATCCTTTTTTTTCTTTTTTCAGAGCACTCAGCAAATTGGTCGGACAGAGGCCAGAGACGTGGGACGAGCACCTTGATGCAGTCATGTTTGGTCTTCGGACAAAAAAACAGATGACCACAAAATGTTCTCCCTATTTCCTCATGTTTGGAGAGAAGCCGATACCCATCAGAGGTGCCTGACCACTACATGGTTGGTTAACCTATATACATTGAGTCCAATCTAATCTAGGCTATGTGTGCATCATTACATTTTTACCTTGACCTTTTTTATGAAATATATTTTCTGTAATATACTAGTTTGTCACTTTGAGTAATGTATTTCTACAACTTTTTGCAAAGGTTGATGGTAGTGTGGAGGATGTTGTGGGCCAAGAGACTTTGACTGAGGAAATCCTGCACCTGGAAGACACCCTGAAGGAAGCCAGGGAGAACGTGACAAGGGCCCACACTCAAAGAAATGATATGTTAGATGTACTTAATCTAGTTATGTCAACCGGTTGCACGTAACAAGGCTAGGTAAATAGGAAACAGACTAGTAAACTAATATTTACTTCTTGCATTTAAGTAAATCTTACCAAAGCATCTTAATTAAATGCTACACCATACAGTTATGTTGTATTTACTTAAAGTTTGCACTGATTTACCTAACACAGTTGGGATTGTGTTATTTGCACTTAACATTTAATCCAAATTGCTCTATCAATATAAGTAATTCAAATGACTACAACTCAGTCATTTGTATTCCCCTCACTTTATTTAAAATGTGCAGTAGTGTAAACTACTTGCATTTAGCAAACAACCATCTGAATTGCCACAACAATTCAACAACAAAAAACTTTGACTGAGGAAATCTTGCACCTGGAAGCCAGGGAGAACGTGACAAGGGCCCAGGAGAAAACAAGGCAACGCCTGAAGTCTGCTGGTAAGACCATTTTTAAGGTTGGCGACAAAGTTTGGAGGCAGAACAAGCGCAGCCAGCAGAGGGAGGGAGGCAAGTTGGAGCCCAATTGTCTTGGTCCATTTACAATCAAAAGCCTTCAAGGAAAAAGTGCAGACCTGCAGGGGAAAAAGGGGCCCTCATACAGTACTGAAGGTCAATATAGACAGGGGTGCACATCACTTTTTTGCCCTGGTTCTCAAAGGAGCACCTGGAGATGTTGCTTGGTGCTCATCCTTAAAATGAAATAAACCGTAACTTTTGAGGGGGTCTGAACACACATGCAGAGGTGAACACAGAACACACATGCAGAGGTGAACACAAAACAACATTAGCACGACCAGTAATCCTACAAGCTGTCATCACTACCCTCCTGACTGTTCTCCTCACTGTCTTCCTCTCTGTTCTCCTCACTGTCTTCCTCTCTGTCAGACATGGTAGCTGATGATGTAGGCCTACTTCTTTCTCTCTGGTTGAGTCTGTGATTAGCTGCTTGCATCCACAAGTCAACAGCTGGTTTTGGGTCGAAAGTCTCTGTTGTCATCTTAGACAAGTGGATGTAATCAAATAAGTATGTGAACATAACCAATAACCTACCATAGCCAATAACAAATGAATGTAACTTATTTTATTTGTGTTGTTCATTCATATCTTATTTTACCTTAACATTTATGCTTTTTTTTTTATCTCCTGTTTTAAAGGATATTTTTGGTTACTGTCCTATAGTATACATTGGAATGATTTCAAACCTGTTTATCCCAATAATTATAAAGGAGTGCCTTGGAAATATGTGTTTACATAAATTGTGACCAAACCGTTTGAACTTAGACTAAAGTGAACTATCTAAACACTCAGAGTCCTTTACCTCACTGAGCTGTAGTTATCAGCCTCTCAGTCTGACTGGAGAGGACTCTCCCTCCACATTATTGTAGAAACATCTTCTTCTTATATCCGTTAGAGCAGCTAGCATGGCACCAGATTCTAATAACAACAGCGCTGGTACCGGTGCACCCTCCCTCTCTCCCTCGCATTTTGGCTGTGAGCTGCGGGCGCCAGATAAGCCAACATCCCCCATTTTCATCACTTACAGCGCCCATCGTAGAGGACAAATTAAACGTGTAACCGGGGTGAAAAGGGTGTTACATTTACTTAATTGTGAATATTGTTACATCAAGGCCGAAAATTAGGATGAGCCCCAACGGTCAAAATGTTTTTTTCCCTCCCAGAACTGCCAGCGCAGCGCCTCCACAGATCTGGCGCCCTAGGCGAACATCTAGCCAGTGCTACCGGCCGACCCTGAGTTCATATCATGGTTCATATGCAACTCGCAAATATCTTTCTCTCTCTCTCTCTCTTCTCTCTCTCTCATCTATCCTTTATTTTCTCTTTTCCCTTCTCTCTCTCCCTCTCTCCCTCTCTCAATGTTGGTACTCAAATGCGCTTTGTTTCAAATGACCCGGTGCTCTTTTTTTGGCGGAGGTGCGCATGCGCACCTGCGCACCAGTTATATGCAGCCCTGAATATAGACCACTTAAAACATTGTAAAGAGGAGGGCCCAAGAATCCCTCAGAAAATTAAGGATGTTAAAAAACCAATGACAAGACCATCGGTCATTGTGTTTGCTGCACCACCTGCATCCTCACCAGCACCACCTGCTAGGACCTGCAGCAGCTGCTCCACCTGCATCCCCACCAGCACCACCTGCATCCTCACCAGCACCACCTGATAGGACCTGCAGCAGCTGCTACACCTGCATCCTCACCAGCACCACCTGCCCCAGGACCTGCAGCAGCTGCTACACCTGCATCCTCACCAGCACCACCTGCCCCAGGACCTGCAGCAGCTGCTACACCTGCATCCTCACCAGCACCACCTGCTAGGACCTGCAGCAGCTGCTCCACCTGCATCCTCACCAGCACCACCTGCTAGGACCTGCAGCAGCTGCTCCACCTGCATCCTCACCAGCACCACCTGCATCCTCACCAGCACCACCTGATAGGACCTGCAGCAGCTGCTACACCTGCATCCTCACCAGCACCACCTGCCCCAGGACCTGCAGCAGCTGCTACACCTGCATCCTCACCAGCACCACCTGCAGCAGCTGCTACACCTGCATCCTCACCAGCACCACCTGCTAGGACCTGCAGCAGCTGCTACACCTGCATCCTCACCAGCACCACCTGCATCCTCACCAGCACCACCTGCAGCAGCTGCTACACCTGCATCCTCACCAGCACCACCTGCATCCTCACCAGCACCACCTGATAGGACCTGCAGCAGCTGCTACACATGCATCCTCACCAGCACCACCTGCCCCAGGACCTGCAGCAGCTGCTACACCTGCATCCTCACCAGCACCACCTGCTAGGACCTGCAGCAGCTGCTACACCTGCATCCTCACCAGCACCACCTGCTAGGACCTGCAGCAGCTGCTACACCTGCATCCTCACCAGCACCACCTGCTAGGACCTGCAGCAGCTGCTACACCTGCATCCTCACCAGCACCACCTGCAGCAGCTGCTACACCTGCATCCTCACCAGCACCACCTGCTAGGACCTGCAGCAGCTGCTACACCTGCATCCTCACCACCTGCCCCAGGACCTGCAGTAGCTACAAGCGCCAAGATCCAGACTCTACCAGAGAAAAGTAAGAAATGTTTACACACCTGCTTGTTCTCCTACTTGGAATGCTTTACAGGCTAGTGGTATTTATTCATGTTGCCTTTTTGTATTGTTCTTGCAGTTGTGGAAGACGCTTGGGCAGGGAATGAGAGCCATGTTCTAGTGTCCAAAATAAGTCCTTATAAAATGTATTACTGGGACATAAAGCAAATTGGTCCAGACATGGAGCTTGAGAGTGAGGTATGATCTATTCAGCATTTTAAATTAAAGGGATAGTGGAAATGGAACCTCAAATAGTTTCGTTTTAACTTATAAACAATCACACCTGATTACAAAAATATAATAATTGCCTTACGCATGTTAGAAGCACTTTATTGCAGCTTCCCCGAAGTTTTTTAGAAACGAAATGTTCGACTCAGCCAAACCGGAAGTGACGAAAACTTAGGAAGACGATACGATAACAAACCATGGCGTCTATGCAGAATGAACGTGGAAGGGCAAATATACCAGACAAAGAAGAAGGATTGTACGAGGTATCCAGTGATGATAGCGAGTCAGAAACATCCTCTCGGCTTTCCTACGAAAATGTCGTTTTAGGAACTGAATCTGAATCCGGTTCAGTAAGCAACGATGGTGACAATATTGAGCCAGACGATGGACCATTACGTCCTTATTTGTTCGAGCCCGAGCCCGAGGTGATGGTTCACGGCATGGGCAATGGCGAGGATGACCAGGACCAGGCGCCAGATGATGCACCCCTACGCACAAATAATCTTGACTGGTAGGTCCCTAAGCATAGCTCACGCATCTTAAGATCACCTGTAGCCTTTACAAATATTAATCATTGTTAACCAGTTAAGCCCGAAGGTCCCCCCAGTGGACCCCTCCCACAGTTTTTTTTCTCTCACATGTCTCAGGGCTTCTTAACATTTATGAAACTATTAATGTTTCATACCCTTTTAAAAGGTAATAAACTCCGCTAACTGACAATAAGAACAATTGTTAGCTAGAAAAAACAAGAGTAATACCAAGCCTTTGAATTAGCATTGACCGAAACAATGCTAACTAATGCTAACGCTTTTTTACACACAACACACGGTAGAAATGCCCTTATTACTATCTTAACTGCACAAACAAGATATACGATTTAAAGCTGAGACTCCACAGATGTAATGTCATCACTGTAAGACCTCGAATTCCTGGAGCTATCAGCCAGAAAAGAGAAAGTAAACAACATCCGGTTCCAAAAATATTACAATAATTACGTCTTACCTTTTTTGATTTGTGATCAACAGTTGTGTTCAACGGAATAAAAACGCATCTCAAGGTTAATCCAATGTCGTTGTGTCACGTAGAATTTTTTACTGATAATCAATCATCATATTCTCGAAACAATCGTCAGTAAAATGACGGGAGCACACGACTGCCGAATTACTCGTCAGCTTCGGCTCCGTGAAGTTTGCCCGTGTTATCTGAACAAATTTCACCCACTGACGACGAATGGCTGGGTTTCTTGGAAACGCATGCGTCGATACGGCATTTTCTGTCGCACTACAGCCATACAAAACACATCTATTCACCATAATAAAGGTCGGCTATTCACATGCAAATGCTATTGAATGTCCGCCATTGTTTGTGCCCGTCTTCCTATGCTCTCGTCATCACCCGAAGATTCCCGACGATTCCCGAAGTATTTTGTTTCATTGAGAGGGCGCAGTAAAATTTAAAATAAAATGAAACTAGGCGTATGAAATTAAAAAAAATTGTTAAACCCAAAATTCGCGGATTTCCACTATCCCTTTAAATGAATGGCACTTATACAGAATGTGTTGGTCTTAAATGTTATTCTTTATATTAAAAACATGTACATATGCCCATAGTGCATTAATAGGTGCAATACATCTTCCTTGCTGTTCTTTTATAACATTGATGAACCTCTTTTATACTATTTTGTTACAGGTAATAAATGCATACCTTGCTGTGAAAGTCAAGGACTTCAACAAGGAGAACCCCAGAGGACAGAGAGCCACCTTCATCGACACGTTTGAGATGTCAAACATTTGGAACAAAGGCACATCAAGGCTCAAAGTTAGTTGCTGATAATTACCTATCCCAGCCATGTCAATAAGTGAAACTAAAGTGTTTTTTAAATATATATTTCAGATTGATCCATTGGACTATGATGTAATATTGGGGATCGTCAATGATCACCACCACTGGACATTAACGGTGAGTGGAATCAAGGCATTATTAAATACATCTCCCTGTGAGTAAAATAAAATCGTTTTTTTTCTTTCCTCCCGTTCTTTGTTCTGTCTTAATAATAAATTAATATCACATATGCAATAAGTACTATTATAAATCTTTACTGTTTTTTTACAAAAACTAATATAATGCATGAAAAATATTGAGGGTGGTTGGAGTGGTAGAGGGATTTTCCACAATGCATACTTAACAGATTATCTTTCTACTCTCATGACATGATTGATGAGGTTATGTATCCAGCCCAAAAGAGGCCAGTTCTTGGATCCATTAGGGGAGTCCGCTGTCAAAGTGAAAAGGTGCACGGCAGTGTTGTAGTCAAGTCACCAATTCACGAGTCTAAGTCACTCTCGAGTCCCCACTCTTCGAGTCCGAGTACAAGTCCGAGTCACCTAGGGAGAGTCGTAGTCGAGTCCGAGTCCAAGTCACCCAAGGAGTGTCCGAGTCCAAGTCCGAGTCACCCAAGGATGTGATATCAACCCCTACCTCCATCTAACCCGACATCTTAAAACCTTTGTGGAGTCAATTTAGTGGCTAACGTTAACGGCAAGCTAACAATAGCATTTCTACTTACTTTTCTGGGTGTCCCAGTCTTCTCTTCTATCTTCTGTCCACATAATGTGCATTTTGCGCTGCTCTTTCCCAATATGGAAACGAAATCTTTAAAAGCATACAGCACGATGCGGGGTGTGTCTCTGGACATCTTTAGACTGGTATAGCAGCGGGGGCACGCCCAGTACGTGAACTCGCCTCGCAGGTGCACACGCCAGGACACAGAGAACATCAGACTCCAGAGAAAACTTGCTCGAGTCCAAGTCCGAGTCATCCAAGGAGTGTCCGAGCCGAGTCCGAGTCCAAGTCATCGTGCGTGAGAATTCACAAGTCCGAGTCGCGTCAATCAGTGCGCAAGTCCGAGTCAAGTCACGAGTCCCGAAAATCGGCACTCGAGTCCGAGTCCAGGACTCGAGTACTCCATCTCTGGTGCACGGCGATAACAAGGTAGATTTGAAGTACTGTTTTTCAGCTGTCACCATCTACTATACATTGTAGATAGAATACAACAGATGTAAACATCACAATTATATACTCTCTCCCTCGCATTTTGGCTGTGAGCTGCGGGCGCCAGATAAGCCAACATCCCCCATTTTCATCACTTACAGCGCCCATCGTAGAGGACAAATGAAACGTGTAACCGGGGTGAAAAGGGTGTTACATTTACTTAATTATGAATATTATTACATCAAGGCCGAAAATTAGGATGAGCCCCAACGGTCAAAATATTTTTTTCCCTCCCAGAACTGCCAGCGCAGCACCTCAACAGATCTGGCGCCCTAGGCGAACATCTAGCCAGTGCTACGGGCCGGCCCTGAGTTCATATCATGGTTCATATGAAACTCGCAAATATCTTTCTCTCTCTCTCTCTCTCTTCTCTCTCTCTCATCTATTTTCTCTTCTCTCTCTCTCCCTCTCTCAATGTTGGTACGCAAATGCGCTTTGTTTCAAATGACCCGGTGCTCTTTTTTTGGCGGAGGTGCGCATGCGCACCTGCGTACCAGTTATGTGCAGCCCTGAATATAGACCACTTAAAACATTGTAAAGAGGAGGGCCCAAGAATCCCTCAGAAAATTAAGGATGTTAAAAAACCAATGACAAGACCATCGGTCATTGTGTTTGCCGCTACACCTGCATCCTCACCAGCACCACCTGCTAGGACCTGCAGCAGCTGCTACACCTGCATCCTCACCAGCACCACCTGCATCCTCACCAGCACCACCTGCTAGGACCTGCAGCAGCTGCTACACCTGCATCCTCACCAGCACCACCTGCCCCAGGACCTGCAGCAGCTGCTACACCTGCATCCTCACCAGCACCACCTGCCCCAGGACCTGCAGCAGCAGCTACACCTGCATCCTCACCAGCACCACCTGCCCCAGGACCTGCAGCAGCTGCTACACCTGCATCCTCACCAGCACCACCTGCATCCTCACCAGCACCACCTGATAGGACCTGCAGCAGCTGCTACACCTGCATCCTCACCAGCACCACCTGCCCCAGGACCTGCAGCAGCTGCTACACCTGCATCCTCACCAGCACCACCTGCTAGGACCTGCAGCAGCTGCTACACCTGCATCCTCACCACCTGCCCCAGGACCTGCAGTAGCTACAAGCGCCCAGATCCAGACTCTACCAGAGAAAAGTAAGAAATGTTTACACACCTGCTTGTTCTCCTACTTGGAATGCTTTACAGGCTAGTGGTATTTATTCATGTTGCCTTTTTGTATTGTTCTTGCAGTTGTGGAAGACGCTTGGGCAGGGAATGAGAGCCATGTTCTAGTGTCCAAAATAGGTCCTTGTAAAATGTATTACTGGGACATAAAGCAAATTGGTCCAGACATGGAGCTTGAGAGTGAGGTATGATCTATTCAGCATTTTAAATTAAATGAATGGCACTTATACAGAATGTGTTGGTCTTAAATGTTATTCTTTATATTAAAAACATGTACATATGCCCATAGTGCATTAATAGGTGCAATACATCTTCCTTGCTGTTCTTTTATAACATTGATGAACCTCTTTTATACTATTTTGTTACAGGTAATAAATGCATACCTTGCTGTGAAAGTCAAGGACTTCAACCAGGAGAACCCCAGAGGACAGAGAGCTACCTTCATCGACACGTTTGAGATGTCAAACATTTGGAACAAAGGCACATCAAGGCTCAAAGTTAGTTGCTGATAATTACCTATCCCAGCCATGTCAATAAGTGAAATAAAAGTTCTAAAGTGTTTTTTAAATATATATTTCAGATTGATCCATTGGACTATGATGTAATATTGGGGATCGTCAATGATCACCACCACTGGACATTAACGGTGAGTGGAATCAAGGCATTATTAAATACATCTCCCTGTGAGTAAAATAAAATCGTTTTTGTTTCTTTCCTCCCGTTCTTTGTTCGGTCTTAATAATTAATTAATATCACATATGCAATAAGTACTATTATAAATCTTACTGTTTTTTTACAAAAACTAATATAATGCATGAAGAATATTGAGGGTGGTTGAAGTGGTAGAGGGATTTTCCACAATGCATACTTAACAGATTCTCTTTCTACTCTCATGACATGATTGATGAGGTTATGTATCCAGCCCAAAAGAGGCCAGTTCTTGGATCCATTAGGGGAGTCCGCTGTCAAAGTGAAAAGGTGCACGGCAGTGTTGTAGTCAAGTCACCAATTCACGAGTCCAAGTCACTCTCGAGTCCCCACTCTTCGAGTCCGAGTACAAGTCCGAGTCACCCAAGGAGTGTCCGAGTCGAGTCCGAGTCCAAGTCATCATTACCTGTGTCCGAGTCCAAGTCACTCAAGGATGTGATATCAACCCCTACCTCCATCTAACCCGACATCTTAAAACCTTTGTGGAGTCAATTTAGTGGCTAACGTTAACGTGGGTTAGCAAGCTAACAATAGCATTTCTACTTACTTTTCTGGGTGTCCCAGTCTTCTCTTCTATCTTCTGTCCACATAATGTGCATTTTGCGCTGCTTTTTCCCAATATGGAAACAAAATCTTTAAAAGCATACAGCACGATGCGGGGTGTGTCTCTGGACATCTTTAGACTGGTATAGCAGCGGGGGCGCGCCCAGTACGTGAACTCGCCTCGCAGGTGCACACGCCAGGACACAGAGGACATCAGACTCCAGAGAAAACTTGCTCGAGTACGAGTCCGAGTCATCCAAGGAGTGTCCGAGCCCAAGTCATTGTGCGTGAGAATTCACGAGTCCGAGTCGCGTCAATCAGTGCGCAAGTCCGAGTCAAGTCACGAGTCCCGAAAATCGGCACTCGAGTCCGAGTCCAGGACTCGAGTACTCCATCTCTGGTGCACGGCGATAACAAGGTAGATTTGAAGTACTGTTTTTCAGCTGTCACCATCTACTATACATTGTAGATAGAATACAACAGATGTAAACATCACAATTATATATTCTTTCCACAACTCAGAAGGTTCTTAAAAAGTAAAGGGTGCAACATTTCGAAGTTGAAGTACAACTCACCCCCAGCAACCAGATGGCACCTCATGTGGGGTGTTTGCTTAAAGGTAAGCTACACAACCAAGTTACACTTTGCTTTGAAAGAGCTTACATGTAAACGTACACACATTTCCGTCTTCCTTGATAAACACAACTCTATTGACTCTCTGACCAGGGCTCTCGACTAACTTTTTTCCCCATCCTACCGGAACCGTCCCGAAATACAATCTAAGCCGTCCCGAAATTAATGTGGACCGTCCCGAATTTAAAATGTTAGTTTTTCTACAATATCATTAGTTAAAATCATTCAAAGTGACCTTTAACATAAATAAAACATCATACAAATCATTAGATGATAATTCATCAACCTTTTTATTTGAGTAAATCATTCAATCACATAAACAAAGGCCAAATATATTTAAACAAACACACAAACGAGAAAATTACTCTAATATTGAATCCAATCAAGTCCCATCCAATTAACAAAAAAATCCAACACTGTCCTGAAGACAGAACCCAGAGTAACCACTAACCAGGATAACAGTCTGTAACACAGTCAGGAGACCTTTACAAACTGCCCCGCCCCCTCGCACACAGACGGGAGAGAGAGATCTCGTCTGGATTGGAAAGCTCGAAAATACATCATAGACGCATGTTGTAGTCTTATTGCATATTAGAAACGGAGTTGGTGAAACTAAAACTGCGATATAATGTGTATGTAGCAATAATACATATTACATATATTTTTTAAATGTCTCCAGTACCGATAAAAAGTCCGATAACGTCGGAGCTTAACGTTACCACTGTCTTTAATAATTCCGGCCCGGGGCCCGTTTAATACCGGGGCTCGGTACCCATCCCTACGTGGGGAGAGGCGCAGCATATTGCTAGGGACTAAATACGATGGAGAGTTCTCATCTCAGCCTTATTACCCATAGGGGATGAAGGGGAGTAAGTAAATAAAGAGGCCGGCGCTCCAGGGTCTGGTTCTGCTGTGCGTTTTTGTGATATAACGGTAAAACATTTCAGAATTCCTCCACGGGATGTCATTGTACATCACTCAACCTGCGAAATACACACACTCAGTACATAGCTAGACCCGCGAATTTGCGGGCCAGGAATTCGGGGCACAGCCAGCTGGGCGGCTGGCTAACAGCCAGCGGCACAGCTGTAACTACATGTGTGTGTATTTCGCGGGTTTCTAAATGTGTTGTGCGTGTGTGTTTATGTTGACAAGGAGGTTTAATAACTGTGTGCTACACAAAACGTGCAGTCGGTTTCATTTTCTTCGCCGTTTGTAGTAGAGTTAGCAGGGTATTTTTATTTTAACTCTCGTCCCAAATTCGTCCCAAAATAATTTGTTATCCTCCCCGACACTATTTTTTTCGACGACGGGACGTCCTTAAGCTCGAGCCCTGATCCCAACCATGTCAATGAGTGAAACAAAAGTTCTAAAGTGTTTTTTAAATATATATTTCAGATTGATCCATTGGACTATGATGTAATATTGGGGATCGTCAATGATCACCACCACTGGACATTAACGGTGAGTGGAATCAAGGCATTATTAAATACATATTCCTGTAATCTCCCTGTGAGTAAAATAAAATCGTTTTTTTTTCTTTCCTCCCGTTCTTTGTTCGGTCTTAATAATTAATTAATATCACATATGCAATAAGTAGCCTACTATTATAAATCTTACTGTTCTTTTACAAAAACTAATATAATGCATGAAGAATATTGAGGGTGGTTGGAGTGGTAGAGGGATTATCCACAATGCATACTTTAACATATTCTCTTTCTACTCTCATGACATGATTGATGAGGTTATGTATCCAGCCCAAAAGAGGCCAGTTCTTGGATCCATTGTTCTTGGTCCGCTGTCAAAGTGAAAAGGTGCACGGCGATAACAAGGTAGATTTGAAGTACTGTTTTTCAGCTGTCACCATCTACTATACATTGTAGATAGAATACAACAGATGTAAACATCACAATTATATATTCTTTCCACAACTCAGAAGGTTCTTAAAAAGTAAAGGGTGCAACATTTCGAAGTTGAAGTGCAACTCACCCCCTTACCCCCAGCAACCAGATGGCACCTCATGTGGGGTGTTTGCCTTAAAGGTAAGCTACAAAACCAAGTTACATTTAGCTTTGAAAGAGCTTACATGTAAACGGCTAGTGCAGGGGTGGCCAACCAGTCAGAGGTTAAGAGCCACATTTTTTCTATATTACTGCAAAGAGCCACATCAAACACACAGTCACTGATAACGCTTGTTTCAGTTTTTTGTTTTCTGGAGACAAGATTTCAACCACGTCACTGATGCATCTTTGTGGCATTGGGATATATATTTTTTAAATCCTCTGGAGCAGAGAGAGGAGCTGTGGATTATTGTTATTGATTATTGCATCAGTGTTTCTTAGGGTCAAAAACACTAAACTCACAACTTAAAATGAAAGCGTTTAGTTTATTTAATAAAAGAGCACATGTTCAATGTGAAAAGTGACAGTAGTTATAGATTATTTGCAATTTGGTGCTATATATATATTTAAAAAATATATATTATATATATTTTTGAAACACCTTGAATTTCAGGGGGGGGCGCGGGGCTCCGTTGGCGGGGCGCAGCGCCCCTCCAACACAATGGTAGGGGAAACACTGGATAGTGTTTAATCAACGATAGGTTTTCCCCCCCTCAAAGGTGATTGGTTCACTGCATCGCAGGTATTATTGTGATTGGCTCTTGGGTCACATCAAAATTAGACGCGCTGTCATCCTCTCATACTGACACCTGACACCACACATAGGGAGAGCCGGGACGAAAGTAACGGAGCAATTTTATCCGAGCCCAAACAACTTTGACCGGCCAAATTACGTCAGAATTATCAGCATTCAATACTTAACAGACCTACTAAATATCAGGTTTAACTGTCAGGAGTAGCTAGTGTTGTCACGGTACCAACATTTTGGTTTCGATACCAAGTCAAGAATTGCGATTCCGATTCTTTTTTGATACTTTTCTTAAAAAAAGGGAAACAGTCTTAAATGTAATTATTGTGCTTTATTTCACACCAGAACCATAACCATAACACACATTTTTAAACAATGAGAACAATAAATAAAATAAATGACAAGAATTCGTATTAAATAAAATTAATACATGTCTCACAGACAGGCCTCGTGGTGTCCGTAGGCTTGCCCTCACTGTCAGAGATATAGCTCAAATACTTCCAAATTTCGCTTCTGGCGTCTTTTTTGTCAACAAGCCGAGGCGCAGCGGCAGCTGCACTCCCACTTGCAGCCATGCTTCTCGTTTTCTCACATGCTCTGGCAGCTAGCGCGTGCACGAGAGAGGGGAGGCACTTAGAGCGTGCTTGAGAGGGGAGGGACTTAGAGCGTGCTTGAGAGGGAGGGACTGCAGGCAAGGCTGCAGTGCAGGGAGTGGAAGCAGAGCGCTGAACACACACGGCTCTTATTAAAACGGCGCTTTCTCACCGGAGTACTTTCCCCCGTCATTCTTAAAGTACCGATACTAATGAAACGGCGGAATCGTAACGTTTTTAAAGGCAGGGTATCGCGGTACCTTTCAAGTATCGGTACACCGTGCAACACTAGTCAGGAGTCAATGTCTCTCCCCCAAACTCACACATATACAATTCGATATGAACTGAAGAGCCGCATGAAACTAGGCAAAGAGCCGCATGCGGCTCGAGAGCCGCGGGTTGGCCACCCCTGGGCTAGTGTAACGTACACACATTTCCGTCTTCCTTGATAAACACAGCTCTATTGACTAAATTTTCTTTGCAATCATTTTTTAAAACATTTCCTTTCATTTCACTGAAGTTTGCTGAAAGCATTTTGAGGTCAGAAGAGGACATCTCCTTCGCAACCACAACACAGGCTATTGAAGAGCACAGAAGGAACATAGCCATAACTCTGATCCAACAAACTGGTATGTTTACTCTTGATAGCAGATGTATTGTAAATAAAATGTTTCCCTAAATGTATTTGTCTAAATTCATAATCTTTTTCAGGATACACCGAAAAGCTGAATAGGTTAGACAACATTTTTAATATACAACTGCAATAACAAATTAAGACTTGTGCCTGACAGCAAAATAGGTGGTTGAGTCAGTAAAATATGTACTTCATATATATTGATAGTCATTTCTTGTGCCAACTGTTTTTGTTAACAGATTACCTTAGCGCTCTCTGCTGCTATTGTGCTGGCCAGAGGGACGAGTACATATACTGGGTACACATTATATTGACATACAATCATGTTAATTATAGATTTGTAATAACTGAAACAACAACAATTCCCTGCTATCATTATGGTATGAACTCAAAATATTAAACACAATGCAATTGTTTTTTTCATAGATCGCCTGTGATGTGTGTAACCGGTGGTTCCACCATGAATGTGTGGGCACACCACCTACACAGATAGCATACATTTGTGGTGGGTGCATATGAACCCCCAAGGTATTTAAAGGAAGGGACCACCAGCCTCTCCCCATGTGCTCCCAATCCCCAATCAGGGCCTCCATAAAGGACCTGAGGAAGGCTGTAGTCGTTCTCTCCTTCTCCTCTGGCTGCATGTGTGCAGCCTGTCCCTGTCTCTGTGTGAGGCCTGTGTTTGAGTGAACTGTTAGGAGATGTGCTCCAGTTTACCTTTTTGTGTCTTAGTTACTTTATGTTTTTCGCAAATTGGCTGGTGAGCCCTTTTTCTTTTTGTCCATTAAAAGACCTGCTTGTGGCTTCAGAGATCAGTTTCCTCTCGGCCGGTTATTTTGTGTGTTGTTACTTCCCTTTGTACCCCTAGATTTAGAAGGGAACGTAACACTTGGAAATAAAGGGGAGTGGGTGTAGTGCCTGACTTTCTTCAGTCCAAAATTCATTTGTTTTGTAAGTGTTGAGGGACAGGTTATTTGTTTTGAACCAGACCTCAAGGAATGTATGTAAAGTTGTTTTATTTAATGTAATAATGATGTACTGCTTTAAAAAAAAAAAAAACATAACTATGTACATATCACCTTTATTTTTTATTTAATGTTTCCTGGGGAAAAAATCGGGACATACAAATTAATGATTATGACTTGGTCAGCATGCAAATACAAGATCTTAATCTTCCTCAGAAATAAAAGTCTGCTCTGCCGGATATGGAAGCCCCTCTTTAGTTATGTACCTGCTGGGCCCAGAGTGAAATGCTTGTGTGAGCATAAACTAGAGGGGACCAGGCAACACCAGTGTGATTTTGGTGACGTTGTGACTGTCCTGGACAAAGTTGCAGGGGAGGAGAAATACCTGCTCCGCTGAACATGTTATAGAGAACAGTGCAGATCTTCCCTATGGACACCATGATGAACCTAGTCTGAAATAAGGAACATTAATAGTGTGATAGAGGCACAGAAATAAGATCAATAATACACTTTATTTTTAGGGCTCCTTTCAAAACGTTCAATGTCACCTTAAAATAAAATATGAGTGGCATTACAATACAAACAAGTGTTGAGTAGGAAATGTAAACCGTGATCGTTTTTCTCGCGTCCAGGAGAGAAGCTTAAAAAGGAGACTAAATGGAGTCTCTGAGAAGGTTCAAAATTGGTACTTTAATTAATAAAAAAGCGTGGTAATGTGTTTAGAGTCGGAGAGGTCCTGATAATTTATTCCGGTAAATTACTCTGACCTACTAATTGACCTTTCCGAAGTTATTGAGTCTATGTAAGGTTGCTGCTTGGCTCAGATCCACCAACGTCAGCAAGATCTCACCTCTTCCTAACCCCCCGAAGAACCAGGTTCAATTAACTGCTGTTTCAATTCAGACAACTCTTTTTTAATCTGTTTAAGGGATCCCGAAGGATTTTGATATCAGTAAATGGAGTGTGCTCCTACCTAAGTGTGTGTGGCAGGGTGCAATCTTACCTTTGAAGCAGGAGAGGAGAGCACAGGTGTCTTTTAAATTATCCCAATCCAACTGGTGGGATTCAGTTTATTTGAAGAAAAATAGGTCCATCTAATACAGGGTTTTTACCTTCTCTCTTTACAACATTATAATCATACTAAAAACCTGGTGCTGTGATCATGTTCAAATATGAAACTTTAATTCACAGTCTTACATTTATTACCAAAATGTTTTAATTTCAACTGCCCAATTCAGTTGTGACATTTTAAAAATTCTCCCGATAGAATTTAGAGGTATTTCCTCGTAAAAAGACCGGTGACCATAAAAAGCGCATTCAACTTTCCATTCACCAATCAATTCACATCAGTTTCATACCTTTTTTCCGACACAGACGGCGGGTATAACATTCAAAAACCCATACCTGTCCGCAATTTCGGAGGGAGAGATTTTCCTCACAGATGGCGGTATTTATAATATTCACAAACACATCTCTCATCAAATCATTCCACTCAGCCAACAACCAAGAAATTCGAGAGATATTTACCCCGTCTGGCAGAACCTTACCGAGAGCTAGTTACCCAGCTCTGAAGCACACAGCCTACCGGGAGAGAGTCTACCAGGGGAACCCCCCTCTCTCTCTCTCTCTCGCGCTCTCTCAAAAAACCAGTCTCTTTATGCTAAAAAAACTGGATCGAAAACCCAAACTCCTCCTCTACACCCAATTTGTGAAGAACTGCGCATGCCCTGTAATGTACAAGGCTGAACATGCCTCGACATGTTCCAGAGCTTTATGACATAAGACCCACCTTCTCATGTTAGTGTGAAAAGGACATGAACTATTTTTGACCTCTGTGTTTCTCCTTAAGCCTGGAGCCCCCCTCCCTGTGTACTGCTGTCACAGGAGAGGAAGAAAACTCAACCTAAACAAACCACTTTGTTTTGTTTATACTGTAACTATAGAAAAACCTAAAATATGAATCATTTTCATTGTGGGTTATACAAGAATATAATTGATTATATTTGATTATAACTAACTTTCGTTTTTAAGTATTAAACATACTATGAAAACTCACAACACCCTCTTTTCAAAACGCAAAGTTCTCAAATTGCAACAGAAAAAATTGTAAGCATAGATACATATTCAAAAACCGTCAAGAAGCATTCTCATTATGGGTTTATACAAGAATATGATTGATCATGTATGATTTATTAATTAACTTTCGTTTTTAAGTATTCACTTCATACCATGATCTCAATTTACTTTCGTTTTAAGTATTCACTTCATATGAAGATCTCAACACCCTCTTTTCAAACGCAAAGTTATCAAATATCAACAGATAACATCGTAAACACACATACATATTACATCCGTAAAACTCCAAGCATCAATATCATGAAAAGTTCTTCAGTATGTGTAATCAGGACGACCCTTTGATGAACCTGGTGTGAAAAAACACCGAAAACATAGTACCGTACAGGAATGTCCTTGGGCGAAGGGCCCATCTGTTGTAGACTCCTAAATCCATGTTGCTATCTGATGTAAATCCTTGACCCTGACCATGGAGGGGTTGCAGTTTTTCGCCGGACGACATCTCCAAACGAAAACCAGATAACTCGGTCGACAGTTGTTATGGATTTTTTAGACCTCGTCAATAATCGCTCATGACTTTGTGACAAGGTCAATGAGTCCCCACACAATGATAGCACAAACGAGGAACCAGAGGCATATGAAACAGCTTAGCTGGCACTCGCTCATGACATCCTGTGTGTGCAGTGTGAGATTAGGTGTATGTGGTGCCAGTGTGGTGCTGGTGGTACTTGTTGTCGTCTTTCGTTGGTGACTAGGACACATCACTTGTTGTCGTCTGTTTCTACCGTCTCTCCTGGCCTGTGACTACGACCTTGCAGTGGCTGGCGTGGACCCACGTGGCTCTCTGTGACCTTGACCGCTGTCTGGGTGATGAGGAGCACCTGGTAGAGACCTTGCCAACGGTTGGATTTCCAGCTCTTTCTCCGGAAGTCCTTGACCAGCACGAAGTCGCCGGGTTGGAGATGGTGAAGTGGACCAGTGGCAGGGGGTAGGTAGGGCTGCTGCTACCTGGCGTCTGATATCTGACCATGCAGTTATCAGGTAGTGTCATCCTTTTGGGGAAATCCACTGCGATCTGAGTGGCTCAGCGGGTAGAGATGCAGCCTGTCCCACAGAGCTGGAAGAATCGTCCTCCTCCTCTGGCGGGGTCATAGGTGACTCAGCCGCTGATCCATTCTGCACCAGTTTTCTGGTTTCAGGAATTGGCTTTACTGGAAACCCTGTGCCTGAAGTAGTTCCGCTTGGCAGGTTCAATTCCTCTTGGTAGATTCCAGAGGTACTAATATCATCCATATAGTTATGATCATACACGTATGCGACCTCTGATTCATTAATAATTGTTTCATTTGAAACAATTTTCCCCCAGGAATCCTTCCAAGGGGTCTGGTACTACATGTTCCTCTGGAATGTCTATTGACAGCAAGGACATCTTTGTGGCTTGGGCACCCGGGGAGACCTCTGAATCAGATCGCTCTTTTCTCTTACGAGTCTCCTCCTTTTCACCGCTTGCTCCTTCCGGTCCTTCTGCACAGGTTTCCTGGGTCCAGGAGTCTACTTGGCTTCACTTGAGGCACTGTGACTGAAGTTTCCCCGCTAGGCTGGTTCAAATCCTCTTTGTAGATTGCTGAGGTATTAATCTCAACAATATAGCTAAAATCAAGTTTAAATCATTTCTCTGATTCATAAAAAGTTGTTTCAGTTAAAATAAAAACTTCCCCAAGGGTTTTCTCAAGAGGGTCGTGTATTCCATTTTGCTCTGGAATTTCTATATACAGCAAGGTGATTGTTTCTCCTCTTACTCAGTTGGCCTCTAATGGCAGAAAGCACTGGGCCATAATTTACTCTTATCAGTTTAACGACCTGACAGCCCTACACCTTCATGCTGTGTGAGAACCAGCAAAAAAGAAGGAGAGATGTGCTCAAAAAATCAAATTTAAATGAATACTCTTTTTAGGGTGTAAGCGTATATCAATTAAAAATAACTGAAAAGAAAACTAATAGTGTAAAGTTAAAAAACAATGAGAAAAATAATATAAAGGTTATTTTCCATTTCCTCTTTGATACTGAGGTATTCTCCATTCAAGCTCTAATGATCCATATGCGAATAGACAGAGTTTCGTCTTGCCATCTTTCTGCATAATTCACTATAGATTCTAACAGTTCTACTGCTAAATCCTTTGCATTGGAGCTATTGCTTGTTACTCAGATTTAAATTCCCTCTTTTGCTCTATAAAATATCCCTTGGCACAGAATTTTCCAAGACAAATTCTAACTTATTGCGGGAAGATCCCACAAAAAGCCATCCTCTCCTGTGGAAGAAAGCACATTAACTGCCACGTGTGTGTGCAAAACATGTCATGTGATGTGAGACTGATAGCATCAACAGTGGATGGGTAGGCCGCAGTCATATTCCTATCTGGATTCTAAACTCATTTGGCTTGGGTGAACCGGTCCTCTCCTCTGGAGTGAAACTACTTTCCCAGAAATTGACTTCACTGTATCCAAACTTTCTGATTTAGTTTTAAGCTAACCCTTCTCTGGACTTTGCCCCTTTCTGGTCACCCATACACGATTTCTGAATTTAAACGGAAAAGGTGTGATAGTTAGATATGACCTGACCTTTGCCCTATAGGTAGCTTTTCCATACATATAGGAATATATTCAGCCTTGTCAAATTGATTGGAATGTCCCAATTTGTTTTACAGTTTTTTATACTCCACTCTTTGGCTGCTCTAACGCCTGATACTTCTATGGTAAAGACCAGATAGGTGTGATTCCCTTTATCCTGCAAGGGTGACAAAAACTTTCTCATTTTTAAAGTGAGTGACATTATCCATTCCTACTTTCTCAGTTTTTAGGAAAAATACTTATATGTTCCACCATTTTTAGCAGACACTGTGTTCCAGTTGCTCTGGTCAGAGGATAAAGATGTTTATGACTCCCTCCATTTATCAAAGGTCACAAGGAAATACTTATTCCCACTGGGAATGCGGGTCAGAAAAGGACCTGCTATGTCAGCACTAAAAATGGTTAGTGGTCCTTCCTCTATTATTTTAAGATGCTCAGGATGAACTTTCTTAAACCCATCCACCTCTACACATTGAAGACATGTTGACCATGTGTGTTGTAGGTGCAATCGCAGTTTTGGTAAGAGGATTTTAGTGTGGAGACAATATTTTCTCATCTGAAATAGGCCCACATGGCCTAAACTGCTGTGTAATTCACGCACAACCTAAGGAGCTTCTTCAGGTGGTACGTGAATGCTTCCACCCTTTTTTCCATATTCTAGGGAATATGGCAGTCAGGTGGTTAACTCGTCCCGTGCTTTAAGCAAGGTAAAACTTCTCTATTACCCTGATAGTCAAATTATATCTTATCTGTATGGCTACGGACATGATTCCATTCTGCATGCCTGCTTTTAACTCTGCAATAAGACCCTCAATAGATGGGGTGTCAGCGCTTCACCTTTCACATTTTTGAACTGCCTTTGTTCCCAATTATTAAGCTCTTCTTTACCCGCTTTTTAATAATAATCACTATCAGTAATAATATGGATGTGTGCTATTTTTCCTTTTTTAGCAAAAGGAAGTCCCTCAACAAATGGCCTTTTCCTCAGCAGGCTGTACCTGGTATTGCACCCTTTTGCTTGCAAAGTACTTCACCTGATTTAGTTTTCATTATAAAGGCCCAAGTGGCTGCTTGGTCACCTTTTCGCATACTCCCATCTGTAAACAGTGTTATCTGTGGAGTAGCGGTTTTCTGTAAGGGTTTCATTATTTTCCTTTGTGGCTTACTTCCTGTGGTCCTCTGCACCCCACATCTGGACCAGACATCATCATCTTCTATTTTCTCCATCTACTCATCATTGTTTCTGCTCCCTGAACAGTTTGTTTAGTAGCTTCAGATATTGAAAAATAAAGAGTGTATATGCACATTTTGGTACCTTGAGAGATTTCCCTCAGGGCTGGATAAAATATGAATGCAAGTGCAAGATGCTTCTCTTCAGGTGATAATTTTCCCTCTGTTCCTGATCAAGTCATAGACATGAATAACACAGATTTTCTATCACCCTGGTTCCTTATCTCCACACTGTTAGTTTCTGAGAATTGGTCTCAACATACTATTTTGGTTTTTGATATTTGATATTATTGTTCTGGTGTTAAGATAATTTTTTGAATCTCCCTCTTTTCTTAACAACTGGAGCTATGTCTATTTTAGATCCGACTTGGTTAAGAGTTGATTTATTCATTGGTGAGAGGAACACTATTTCCTCTGTGCTGAGGCCATAAAACTTTTAATGGTCTTTCGTGGTCTGCTCAAATTTTCTTCCCCTCCAGAGGTCACGCCTGTCTTTGACCCCGTGTGCTGCGTGTTTCTGCAGCACCTCGGGAGCAGAGAAAAGAGGAAACCTTTTTTCCAAAAGTGCAAGCTCCATTCATGAGCAAAATAGCACCACATTTAACTCTCATTAACTTGTATTTATAGCGTTCTTTAAGGCTTGAATTGAGTTTTCCGTTGTGTAACGGAAAATCCCATTCCCAAAAAGGGGTCAAAAGTAAATAGTTTAGTTGATTTTGGTAAAGTATTTGAGCTTTAGCTTCACGAAAAACCTCCTCATATTTGTTTTGAAGATATTCTTGGAATTTGGTTTCTTCTGTTAGTTCCCACATAGGTTTAAATGGTACATGTAAAACAACAGGTATGAGTGGGTCATCTGATCACCACATTGCCTTCTGACAGTTTAATAGTCCTTATCATATTATCACTCTGTGCTTGCATGCTAGGACCTATTCTCTTTGCCAGAGCTACTGCTATTTCTCCTGCATGTTTTAGCTTCCTATTAGCAGGGTTTATTAACATGGTTTGTTTGATCTAGTTTGAGATATTCAAAATTTGCCATTATTATTTCCAACATTCCTTTTCCCGAACATCATGTCTAACAACATGTTTTCTTCTAGGAGTAGTAGATGGGATACTCCTAAATGGCATTTTGTGAGCTTTTATCCCTGTATGGTGGAGGTAGGGTCTCAGACATTATACCACCTGCTTGTTGCTCTCTGTCCAAACGGTAGTCTGACAGGAAACTTATTTTGGTCGCGGTACGCCCGTGGGTCTGGGCTAAGCTGACCAGGGCTGGCAGAAGCTCCGGATTTTGCTTCTGTGTATCCCCCCTGTGTGGTTGGCTCCGAGTCATTAAAAACTGCGTTCTAACCTCGTCTGCCATTTATTTATTTTTGTTTGTTTGTTTTAAAAAACAACACAAAAATGTATTTAAGGATTTACGTTCACTCTTTTATACACATGCAAGTTCCTAGGCTTTACTCCCGACGGGTGATCAGTCCGACTATACCGTCACTTGGTTCTAGGTTCTCTTTCTGGATTCAGCTAGTACATGCAGGTACCTCAGCTATAAGAGTGTTATGTACCGAACTTCGAGTTTTTTCAACAGCATAGGGACCTTTAGACATATGTTTATCTTTATTAAATCTCCCATTAACTCTTCCCCACGTTATGTTTTAACGCAAAAGTTCAAACCGCAGCTCTTTGTCAAGTCCTACCTATAAGTTTCAAAGTAATTGGACAGGTACCGAGCAGTGCTCCTACGGCTGACTTCACTATAGCCACCTAAACCTGTGTTAAAGGGACCACAGGGGCTTCTCAATTTGGCTAGGGGAAGATGAACCTACTTTAGCTTCCTTATCAGACAGCAATATCCGATATAATATAACCCTCAGTCCGGTGCAATAGTATCAACTTAAATTACTACACTTTTAGGTTTAATTATATATTCTAGGATTTGGGGTAGGTATTTTAACAAGACTTTCAGCCTGTATTTCGCTGATTTGTACTCATCGACTTTTTTCACTAGGTCGTTTTGGTTCTTGTATTTTGACTCTGTAAAAATATTACTTTTCACAGAGCCCCACGTTGGGCGCCATGTTTAGAGTCGGAGAGGTCCTGATAATTTATTCCGGTAAATTATTCTGACCTACTAATTGACCTTTCCGAAGTTATTGAGTCTATGTAAGGTTGCTGCTTGGCTCAGATCCACCAACGTCAGCAAGATCTCACCTCTTCCTAACCCCCCGAAGAACCAGGTTCAATTAACTGCTGTTTCAATTCAGACAACTCTTTTTTAATCTGTTTAAGGGATCCCGAAGGATTTTGATATCAGTAAATGGAGTGTGCTCCTACCTAAGTGTGTGTGGCAGGGTGCAATCTTACCTTTGAAGCAGGAGAGGAGAGCACAGGTGTCTTTTAAATTATCCCAATCCAACTGGTGGGATTCAGTTTATTTGAAGAAAAATAGGTCCAAACTAATACAGGGTTTTTACCTTCTCTCTTTACAACATTATAATCATACTAAAAACCTGGTGCTGTGATCATGTTCAAATATGAAACTTTAATTCACAGTCTTACATTTATTACCAAAATGTTTTAATTTCAACTGCCCAATTCAGTTGTGACATTTTAAAAATTCTCCCGATAGAATTTAGAGGTATTTCCTCGTAAAAAGACCGGTGACCATAAAAAGCGCATTCAACTTTCCATTCACCAATCAATTCACATCAGTTTCATACCTTTTTTCCGACACAGACGGCGGGTATAACATTCAAAAACTCATACCTGTCCGCAATTTCGGAGGGAGAGATTTTCCTCACAGATGGCGGTATTTATAATATTCATACACTTTTTCCGACACAGACGGCGGGTATAACATTCAAAAACCCATACCTGTCCGCAATTTCGGAGGGAGAGATTTTCCTCACAGATGGCGGTATTTATAATATTCACAAACACATCTCTCATCAAATCATTCCACTCAGCCAACAACCAAGAAATTCGAGAGATATTTACCCCGTCTGGCAGAACCTTACCGAGAGCTAGTTACCCAGCTCTGAAGCACACAGCCTACCGGGAGAGAGTCTACCAGGGGAACCCCCCTCTCTCTCTCTCTCGCGCTCTCTCAAAAAACCAGTCTCTTTATGCTAAAAAAACTGGATCGAAAACCCAAAAAACAAACTCCTCCTCTACACCCAATTTGTGAAGAACTGCGCATGCCCTGTAATGTACAAGGCTGAACATGCCTCGACATGTTCCAGAGCTTTATGACATAAGACCCACCTTCTCATGTTAGTGTGAAAAGGACATGAACTATTTTTGACCTCTGTGTTTCTCCTTAAGCCTGGAGCCCCCCTCCCTGTGTACTGCTGTCACAGGAGAGGAAGAAAACTCAACCTAAACAAACCACTTTGTTTTGTTTATACTGTAACTATAGAAAAACCTAAAATATGAATCATTTTCATTGTGGGTTATACAAGAATATAATTGATTATATTTGATTATAACTAACTTTCGTTTTTAAGTATTAAACATACTATGAAAACTCACAACAAATGTTACAAACAGGATATTGTCCGACAGAAATACAGCTGTGTATCTGGCTCTCGCTAGCTGAGAAAGAGGCCGAACCCCTCAGGTCGCGCTGTTTATATATCCTCTGCTGGCTCCTCCCTGCGGGCCGGCTCTCCACGTTTCAATGTCCATTGTTACGCATATCAGAGGATACAGACATTGTACATTCAATATATATCTAAACACGCCTTTTCTCCACCTTAACTCTTTCATGACTTTTCATTTAACACATTCTAAACGCTGTAATCAATACTCCAAAAAAATACAGGAAATACTTCACAGCAGTTTGGTTTCCGGTCGTTCCGAATGTTGTCACATGCTACCCACATCTGTAAACAATAACGTACTCAAATAAACTGTACCTTCATTTAATATCCAACAATAATAATGTCTATAGTTGTAGTGTTGAAATCAGTAGGTTTCGGTTTGCAACATCATATCGCTGCTAAATTCTCCTCTATAGTAAATGGTATATTAGCCTCATGCTAACCGGAGATGAAGGATTTTCAGAATAAAAGCTTAACAACTGGTTGTGCACAAAAACTTCTGGTTTTTCAGTATAAAACAGCATTTAAACTGACGGTATGTTTAAGGTACTTTATGCTATCAAAACATTGATTTTAATTTCTAACAGAAACCACAGAGGAACATTACATTCAAAGGAGCAATTCAAGCGAGTGAAGCCAGTTTGAACACATTATCTTTTAGGCTTGATCGAAAATAACAGTGTCTGACATTATCATATTATATATGTTATATCATTGCTTACTATTCGTGGTTATCAAGAAATAGGACTATACTGACAAATGACCTATTATCCTTTCATCGTCTGTTCTGTAAGGAGGAACAATGGAGTGGGACTACACTTAAAAACGGTTCCAATACGAATATTGTATCCTTAAAACGAGCCACCTCGCAATTGTATGCACCTTGCTATTTAATCTGATGGGAAATATATTATTCAAAATAGAGAAAGTAAATCATTTCTTTCGTTTTAGAGACAGTAAATCATTTATTTCGTTTTTCCGCTTAGAAAACTAGGCGAACGCTCAATACACGCGATGACGTGACCTGTGCGTGACCCCGCGAACAGGGCTTCAACCTACGGCACAACACCGGCCAAAATCACAGACTGTGTGAACGTGAACATGAATAGAATATCACCTCCCATCTTCAGAGCAATCTGACTATTATAACATTAGCGTTAAGAAAGCTTACTTAAATATCTGCCATAACATAAGTAACCGGATCAGAGTAACATTAAGTACAGTCCGCGGCATATCACTTCATAATGTATCATATATTTCCTTATCTGAGTCAGCTGAGCCGTATCTGGCCGTGCAACACTCACAGTGTCACATACTGTATGCAGAAGTATTATTTTAAGCAACACATTAAGTTGACGAAACACTCGAGACAAATGTAATTAAAGTCAGATCGTGTCTTAGACGGGGCAGTGATATCATAAACCTGTTAACCAGTTAAGCCCTGAGCCTGTTTTTCAGGTTTCAGCCTCGAAAATGCCACTAACACAACAAATGATATATCTTCACTTCTGAAAGGGGTAAATTAATAATTATTTTTCTCAAAGCAAGGTTACATCTGTGAGTTGGATGTAGAAGTGTCAGAATCAATATAGATGTTTTTATTTTAAAGTAAATTCAGATGGAACATAGTAAAAACATGTAAATTCTAATGTCCACCTAAAAAAAAACCTTTACTTATCGTGAAAACCACCCTTGCATGATGGGTTAGTAGACTAAAAGCTTTAGGAATCCAAACTATAACATATAATAAGTACCCTGTATCAAGATTGATGCAAAACAAGTGAAATTTGACCTTTTTAGAGAGATTTAGAAAAATAAAGTCTAAGCGGACTCACCTCTGGGTAATTTGGGAACCATCGGTTCCATTTGAACTTTTTCACTGTAAAAATCATTTTATTACTTTGAATTATCACTATAGGTATTCATTCCATCCAAATACAACTGTTGTGAAAAAAATAAAAAAATAAAATAAAACATAGGCCTACTCTTACAGTGAGCCTCTGAATTAGCCCCGAGCGAAAAATGCTAACCTATTACAACACCGAAAATCACTCCTCGCTCCCTTATTACTTATCCTAGCTGCACATCCAACACATTGTTTATGATCGCAAGGAGACACAGAATCTAACGGTGCCCACCTGAACAGCCCAACACTGAAAGATACAAACTCGCGACGTTATCAACAAAAACGTACATCAAAACAAATGGCGCTAGCGCTAATGCGCTAGGCTAACAATGACTTACCTTCCTCGTTGTCTGGTCTAAACTGGTCTTCAATGGCATTAAAACGATAAAAACGATGATGTAGTTAATCCATAGATTAATATCCAATGGGGCTGTGTCCCCTTTGAAATGTTCTGATAATCTATAAGCAATAAAACTGCAATTCCGTTATCTGCTGTCCGCTCTGTGCTCCGTGCGCTCTGGGTCCTGCAGCATTTCCTGCTTCGTTACGTTGTAAACAATAAATGAAGTCGGCTGCGTAATGTACTTAAGCTGGCTGCCATTCTTTATAATTTACGCAGGACCATATCTCTGGAACCCATTGATCGATTCGTGTGATTTACACCTTTTTCTTAACCATCAGAACCAATAGAATCGATGGGCAGTTCCCAAATCTACGTAAACATTACCATAGCGGACGTAATAGAGAAGCAAACGAAGCATATCTGAAAGTGCAAGCCTGGACGGCAATACTTTATACCGAGTATATTGCCATAAATATGATTGATTATCAGTAAAAAATTATACGTGACACAAAGACATTGGATTAACCTTGAGATGCGTTTTTATTCCGTTGAACACAACTTTTGATCACAAATCAAAAAAGGTAAGACGTAATTATTGTAATATTTTTGGAACCGGATGTTGTTTACTTTCTCTTTTCTGGCTGATAGCTCCAGGAATTCGAGGTCGGACAGTGATGACATTACATGTGTGGAATCTGTGGAGTCTCAGCTTTAAATCGTATATCTTGTTTGTGCAGTTAAGATAGTAATAAGGGCATTTCTACCGTGTGTTGTGTGTAAAAAAGCGTTAGCATTAGTTAGCATTTTTTCGTTCAATGCTAATTCAAAGGCTTGGTATTACTTTTGTGTTTTTCTTAGCTAACAATTGTTCTTATTGTCAGTTAGCGGAGTTTCTTACCTTTAAAAGGGTATGAAACATTAATAGTTTCATAAATGTTAAGAAGCCCTGAGACATGTGAGAAAAAAAAAACTGTGGGAGGGGTCCACTGGGGGGACCTTCGGGCGGGAGAGCAAAAAAATAAAACACATTTTCATTTTGTAATGGTTGTTTAATTGAAAACACAACATTCAACACACTTTCATAAAAACACATTACATTTTACCAAGTTAATGTCGTAGTGCATACAAGGTAATAGACTTAACGATTTGCACTGCTGCTTCTCTCCGCGTTTCATTGACAGTGATCGGTTTATCGTTCAATTCACATTGCCCAAGTAGATGTTTAGGGGTCTCTTGGAAGTAAACAAATGCATTTTTTATATCAGATAAATGCATTAACATCACATGCAAATTCTCTATCCTTTCACCCGCAACGATTATAATCTGCTTTGCTTCTTCTTCGGTTTCACCGTTATTAGCTCTGAATGTAATCCTTTCTGGGGCTTCTTGTGCTTCTTGTGGTCTGTTGAATACCTGGCGTAGGATTTGTTTAGCTGTAAGGACAGGTACCATATAATTGTCTTCAAAAGCTTTGTCTATGTCGTCACACGTTTTGGCATATCCTTCGATGTAATGACAACCGACACTAGAATAGAAATCCTCCAACAGTCTTTTAATGCATGTTCTGGCACTGTCGCCAATTTGGGCAATTCCACAGTATCGTGCTTTTTCTCTCATTATATTGAAGCAAAGCTCTGCCATTGCTTTTGGTATTTGTTCAACACATTCGCAGCAGTCGGTTAGCGGTAGATGATCTATAAGATTATTATGATCCGGTAATGACTCAACAACACCATTACATTTCTTCACTTTGTTCCTTTTTCTTTTCACCTTCCTTCGTTTTGTCTTTTTGGTTTTCCGTCCTTTTCTTTTCATTCGCATTCTGCGTTTGCTTTTCATTTTTCTTCTCCTTTTCATTTTTCTTCGTTTTTCTTTACTTTTTCTTTTCTTTTCTGCTAATTGTCGTTTGCGATCTTGGCGAGTGGTATGAGATATACTGTTTCTATAAAGGTTATCTATAATACCATCTTTTAAAGAAAGATATTCTTCATATGTCATGTTATCGTGGTCCTCTTTTGTCCTAAAGACCTTACATGGATATGATATAGAGGAGGGCTCTTCTTCGGGAACATCCTCCCCCTTACTTTGTAACATCCAGTCATTAAGCCCATATCCGTTATCCTGGTGATAATAAGGGGAGGCTATATCAGACTTCGTTTTTCTCAGATTCATGTCTACTTTCAACGGTCGTCTTAGTAGACTTTGTGTCCGTGTGAAACCCCATACAGAATGTCAGTCCCTGTGTTACAACTTTTTAGTGACACTCTGCAGATTTGTGTGTAATTCTCTCACAAAAGGAACTGTAAGATACACTTTTTTATGTATGCAAACGTCTTTCTTGAAACTGACGTGCTGACCGTTTTCTGCTTTTTCATCCCCCGTCCCTCTTCCTTCACCCCTCACAACAACAAATCAAGGTGGATCTGTGAAATGAAACACCTCTTCCCAAAGTGTGACTTCCCTATTGAGGGCAGTAGGGTCTAAATCGATTGACCAAATATACTAACATGCAGAACGTACGGTATGTTTTGAAAAAAGACTAACCATTTATCCAGTTCAAGCTGTCTTTAAGATGTGACATTGCGCACTGACTATTTCCCGTAAAATCGTGACAAACTATTACTTATTCTTAAATTTGATCTCTTGCTGCATGGTTGAAAATGATAGATGAAAAATAACTTTTTTAAAAAGAGTCAAGTTTTTCAAGATCAGATACAGGTCAAGAAAATGCATAGAGGAGGTATGGTGCTGGCTCATTAGCCCTCTCACTCTTCTTAGAATGATCCTGTGCAATTATAGTTAATAAAAGTAATTACACATTAGTTCACAAATCCATATACTGAAAGAGAATACCCTTAGGTATCACTATTAAAACCTAAATAAGATCTTTTGAAAATAACCTCTTTTGCAAAACAAATACTTCTTTAGCAGTTTCACAAAAACTTGAAAAGAAACATCCTGAACGGAAGAGGGGGTGTGTGTGTGTGTGTGTGTGTGTGTGTGTGTGTGTGTGTGTGTGTGTGTGTGTGTGTGTGTGTGTGTGATCCCACCATTTGCCTGCAGAGGATGTCGGGGGTTTTATGACGTGTCCTAGCTTGTCTTCAGACTGTTCACCAAACTTTTCACGGCACTCTTCATAGCAGAGAGAGAGAGTTAGTGAGATTGACAGTACTTTTAAAATATATGGTTATATTTCTTGTTATTTGCAAGTATTTGTAAGTTAAAGTCAATACTGCTGTATACAGGGGCACAGGAAGTGGTTAGGTGGCGGGACCTTGCTCTTTAGAGCTGAGACATTACTTTTAAAATATATGGTTGTATATTTCATGTTATTTGCAAGTATTTGTAAGTTGCAGTCAATACTGCTGTATACAGGCGCACAGGAAGTGACTAGGTGGCAGGGACATTGATCCTATGCATATGTGATTCATTATAAAATTATTATTTTGTAAAACCGTAGGGGGCAGCATTTTATTTTCTCCTGGTTGTTACATTTCATGTTATTTTGCCGGAAGCGGGGCGACCGGTAGGGGCAGCATTTTTTATTTTTATCATTTTCAAATTATTTTCAAATTTTATTTTGAAAACCGGCAGGGGCAGCATTTTATTTTTCTCATGGTTGTTAAATGTCATGTTATTTTATTTTGAAAACCGGAAGCGGGGGCGACCGGTAGGGGCAGCATTTTTATTTTTATCATTTTCAAATTATTTTCAAATTTTATTTTGAAAACCGGCAGGGGCAGCATTTTATTTTTCTCATGGTTGTTAAATGTCATGTTATTTTATTTTGAAAACCGGAAGCGGGGGCGACCGGTAGGGGCAGCATTTTTATTTTTATCATTTTAAAAATATTTTCAAATTTTATTTTGAAAACCGGAAGTGGGGGCGGGACTTCCACTGGAGGGGGCGGGGCTTAGTCGGAAGTGGGCGGGGCTTAATAAGTAGGGAGAGGTGTGACCTGTCACACCACCTGTCACTTTCTATGCATACTAATGTGATTGAAGTGGTATGTGTATAACTACTCAAGCATCAAAAAATGTGGGGGCAGGGGCGAGATCAACTCCTGAACAACAACAAGAAGCCCGCGTTTTATCCAGTTTGTACACAACGATGGAGAAACTTAACAAGAGTTTCCGAGTTTCAGTGTTTCTGCCATAGACTGTATATATAAAGGTTTCTGCTCATGGTGAAGCAACGTGTCTGCGTGTTAAGGTGGAACCTGAGCATTCACCAGTGGCGGCGCTAGGGGGTGGCTACTTGGGCTCAAGCCCCGGATGTTTTCTGAAAAGCCCCGGATGTTTCACTTAAAAAAAAAAACGTCTCAGGAGTAATGTGCAGTACCGGAGTCCACCAGAGAGGCAGCCACTGTGGGACATTAGCCTGCGTACTGCGTAGCCTGCCCTGAAGAAGAAGTGATCCTTCCTAGTGCCTGACAAGTTTTAAGCTAATAGCCTATACAGTTATGGATATTAGAAAGTGATTGTCATTGAAGCAGCCGGCGCCACAAGCTGCAGCAGCAGCAGTATCAGCAGCTGACAACAATGTCATCACCAGCAGTCAATAAATGGATGATGTTTCAGGTTTGTTAATCTAATGGTGATATCTGCACTCTGGCTGACTGAGTAAGAAGTGAAAAAGAGTGATGTAACGTTAATGTTATAGCTAGTAAACATGGAGTAACCACACTAAGTATACCCTTATATGTTAGGATGTATACAGAACATGACTACAAATTATCCTAAGATGTAACGTTAACCCTTCATACCTCAGTCTACTTTTAAGACACTAAAATAACTTATTCCAATTTTTATTTTGTTTTCACGCGTGGAATTATACCGGCTCTCGTTTCAGTACACATAACAGAACTGACAGGCAACCCTCTGAATCAGACTCCGATTGGCTGTGACTGCATCCACTCAGAGTGTCCGATTCAGAAACGTGACTCTTACACTCTTTACGTCACAAACAAAGATGGTGGATGAGAATAGATCTATAAAACGATAAGCAATGCGCCAGAATCAAGGTGAGACTATCCGCATCGTTTAAAACTCTACGCACATTCGTTTCACCTTAATAAGTAAATGACTATTTGAGTGAGTTAAGGCATTAGTTTGCTTCATTAAAGGGTGTTAATGAGTGTTCTCCAGTGCCTTTTGTCCGCTTTAAGGTGTTATTAAGGTAGGGTTAATGTTGCTCTCAAAGTGCACCAGATTGATGCTTTCAACTTCAATATTTAAAAACAAATCTTCCCGGGGAAGCATGCCCCCGGACCCCCCGAGAGGAGGCGATGACCCCCCTAAAGGATGTTCGGTCCACCCCCACTTATAAAAAATAGCCCTGCACCCCCCCCAACCCAACGACTCCTGGGCTAAGCCCCGGATCTCCTACAATCCTAAATCCGCCACTGGCATTCACGTTGATCACCTCTCATTATAACTCATTATAAATCTATAAAACTATAAATATTAAACTTTACTTCACGTGTTCATTTGAGAACAGCTGTTACATACCTGGGTGAAGGTTACAGTTCTTTAAATGAAAGATACAACGTTACTCCACACTCATGGTTCAGTCCACCTTAAGAAATAAGACCGACCTCGGAAGCAGTTGTGTTTTAAAAAAACCTTTATTGACACTAGTACACTTTTTTATAAGAATATAACTAAACCACAGAAATGACTCCGGAAAAGCTGCAGATAGAGCCATAAGAAATGAATGCAACTGATTTAATCCGTGCGGTTTGGCTTTATGAAGCAGGCACGCAAACGGTTACGTCATGACGCAAACGATGACGCATTACCAGTCGGACTCTGGGCGGTGTGAAAAGAGCCAGAGCTAAACCGAAGAACTGGTTCTGAACCTGAAAAGCTCTAGCACGGAGCTTGAACCGGAGTTGTGTTGGTGTGAATGAGGTATAAGAGCTCAACTCAGTGAAACCACTGCCTGCTGACCAATCAGAGCTCAGTGTGCAGAGTTTAAAGCGATCAAGTCATATTACAGGAGAAAGGAAATACAGAAAAACTGCCATTGCAGGAAAGACGGCCGACAAAAATCACCGACTGTGAACGTGAACATGAATAGAATATCACCTCCATCTTCAGAGCAACTATTATAACATTAGCGTTAAGAAAGCTTACTTAAATATCTGCCACAACATAAGTAACCGGATCAAAGTAACATTACGTACAGTCCGTGGCACTGTGAGTGCAGACGTCGATGTGTCCCATTATCATTCTGATCATATAATATATTTCCTTATCTGAGTCAGCTTCTTGAGCCGTATCTGGCCGTGCAACACTCACAGTGCAGGGCTCGACATTATAAATAGCCCGCTGGCCCGGAAGCACTATTTATGGCGCGTTTCCACTGCAGGCCTCGCTCGGCCTTATTAGGCCCGGCTCACTTTAATGCTGCGCTTCCATTACAGTTTAGGAACTGGGGTAGTTACTATAGTAACGCAGTGTAGGCGGAGCCGTGACGTCATCTTCAATGAGCGCCCCAGAAAAACAACACAGCCGTTAGCTCTTAGCACTCAGAGCTCACAGCTCCTCATAGCTGTTCAGAAACTAGACAAAAGTTAAACAAGTACAAACCACAGACTGTCTGTGTCATGGCGAATAGAGTCGCTGGTTTATTTATGTCTGTATAGGCCGTTGTTGTGAGTGTGGATGGTCGGAGCATATATAACGTTAGCTTACCCAATCTCCATTCAGGAAACACGCAATTTAAAAGGGTTTTTCGCCTGCCGTCTGTCTGCAGACTTGTCAAAGCATTAATTCATGGTTTTTACTAACCGGTATCAGTATGTTGTTACTTCGGCATCATTTTGAAACGTGTATTACAATTAAATCAAGGTCAAATATGTTCATCTTGTTGTAGTTGTAGCCCCCTTGCCAGCGATTCTCTCTCTAGTTTAGCATACTCAGCCCGACTCAGCCTGGTAGTTCCTGGCCCTAGAACCACGATTTTATGGGGCCAGAAAAACTGTGAATTAGGACCCGCTAGCCGGTACTAGGCCAAGTGGAAACGCAACGAAAAACGGGACCCGGCACGCTTAAAGCGAGCTACCCGCCGCGCCATTAGACACCCCGGGCCAGCATAACGTACTTTCCACTTGCCTGCTCGGGCCACTAAAAAATGATCCTGTGGTATTGGTATTTTGACTAGCAATTGTGTTAAATTGTTTCGTTTATTAACGCTACAACATAGCGTTTCGTGAGTCGGTTGTCGTTGTTGGGGGAAAAGCAAACAGCTGTATTCTGCGGAGCGCATCGCGCCACCTAACCATTCGCCAAAATGTTTTTAATACCAGCCAGTGGCGGCCGGCCCATAAGGGCGCTAGGGGCCGCCCCACCTCTTCCCACATACAAAAAATAAATTAAATTAAAAAAAAATAATATATATATATTTTATATTTTTATTTTTAATGAACAAGGTAAATATCATACAATTGGTATCAGTAAAATGTATAATCTACAATAAAATCTCGTTTAAAATTGTGTTACGATGTTAAAGTTACTGATAAGTCACATGTTTCCTGCCTGGCCTTGCCCGTGGCATTAGTTTATCATTACCGGGCGCCGTGCAAGGAGCCCCCGAGCCAAACAGCAGCAACCAGCACGTTGCAAAAGTCTCAATAGTAAACTGTGCTGCCGAAACATAATTTCAGCCAATCAGCGCCGTCAAATATTTTGATCACGAGGGCGCTCACGTTGGTGCCCACGCTGCTTACGTGCGTTGACGTGAGTTGTTTTTTAGACTCCTGAGTGACCAAGGTGACGCAGTAGTTGGATGAGAATGGCTTCATGTGCAGGTGGAGTTGCCGGACCACGGTCCGCACCCAATTCCGTGCAAGAGCTAATCTCCAATCCTTTCGAAAGGAGAAGTTTGGGAGATAAATTGATACTTAAAGACCTTGGACCGGACCAACCCGATTTGTGCATATCACAGAATGCTCGTGAGAAAAGCAAATCATATACTCGAAGTTTCACACGTAGCTGGTACACCAGAAAGGCTTGGCTAGCTGGATGCAACAAGGTAAATGCTGTCTTCTGTTTTCCATGCTTGCTATTCAAACAGCCGGGGACAGATACGTCGTGCCCGTGGACTGTGAAGGGGGTAAATGACATGAAACATTTGTCCGAAAGAATTAAAAAGCATGAGTGCACGAAGGCACACATGACATGTATCATTAAGCTAGCCATGCTAGGCAAAGCTAACATAGCCGCGCAGCTAGATCAAGGGTACAAGATCTCAGTAATAAAGCACAACGAAGAAGTAGACAACAGGCACGTCTTGTCGAAGATTATTGATTGTGTGAAATTGTGTGGGGGCTTTTAACTGGCTTTGTGTGGCCATGACGAGACTGACACGTCCGACAACCCCGGCGTTTTTCGGGGTTTAGTTAACCTGCTGGCCTCGTTAGATAGCGTCTTGGAGGAGCACCTTAAAACGGCTACCGTTTTCAAAGGCACCTCAAAGACGGTGCAAAATTAACTGTTGGACTGCATGTTAGCAGTTACTAAAGATTACATTCTGGAGGAGGTAAAAAATGCCAGTTATTTAGCTATTCAGGCGGATGAGACCACTGATATTTCCAACCACTGCCAGTTAGTCCTTGTGCTACGCTGCATCGATCCCCATAACAACGTCCAGGAGCGTTTTTTTTGAGTTCATCCCACTTCAAAATGCGAATGCTGACACAGTTGCCACCGCGCTGATGGAGAGGCTGGGCACTATACTCCCCGATGGACAACAGGGCAAACTAATCGCCCAAGCTAATCGGTGCAGCGGTGATGAGGGGAGCTAAAGGTGGAGTTCAGCGGAAAGTGAAGGTTGTTTACAATAGTGCGCACTACATCCACTGCTATGCGCATCAGCTGAACCTCATTATGCAGCAGGCAACATCCCACATTCCCAAAATAAGTGCATTTTTTTCAGACCTTGGTGGATTTGCTGCATTTTTCTCCAGGTCTTTTAAGAGAACTGCGATCCTGGATCAAGTGGTGGCACACAGACTTCCTGGCACTTCCACAACACGATGGAACTTTCACAGTCGTGCTGTTAACACTGTGTATGAGCAGAAGGAGAACATCCTGAAGTGTTTCAAGACAATCAGAGACTCAGGTGACTTTGATCCCATAACAGTGAGAGAAGCTGGGGCTTTGTGGGAATGATGGAAGATGAAGTTTTTGCTTTTTCCTGACATTGTTCCACAACATCATGCCACATGTAGACATGCTGTTTAGCCAACTGCAGAAGAGGAACATCGACTCTGTCTACATCAAAGGACTCATCAAGAGGTTCACCAGCAGCATACAGACAATCTATGGGCTCAGAACAGTCTCATAATACACACATGCACACAGAAGGATTCACACTTGTATTTCATGATCCGCAAAAGGATTCACACTTGTATTTCCGGATCCACACTTGTGTTTTTCAATGCACACACAAATGTGTTCCGTTTCATATACACGTACGCATTTTGCGCAGTCCGGAGATGACAGGTCCATTGAGCCTGCCTGCAGGCGCTAATGTCAGGACACCTCCACTCTCAGTACAGCGCCACTTTCCGAACAGGAAATGCACGCAAATACAAGCCTTTATATTATTAAGGCACCGCGCCACTTCCCAAACCATTGATGAATCATTGTGTAAACAAAAACGGCAGGCAAAACCGTTTTAAATGTGTGTTTCCTGTATGGTGAATACAGCTGCTTTATTTATGTCTGTATGAAGTTGTTGTGAGTGTGGAGGGAGCAGCTACAGGTTAGCTTAGCCTAATCGATCAGTGCACTACGAAGCCAGTGCTAGACAGTGAACTGTCAACGGGGGGAGCCCCGCCGGTCATTATCGGTTCTTAATAGTTTGATCGGTGCTCTCTATAAAGGCCGATCAGGAGAGCTGGATCTGATCGATATGGACATAAACGCGAGTGAAGTATAACCGGACGCGAGAAAGAGATCAGATCAGCTGCTGAGTCTGATGGAGACACGCAGCTCTGCATGATCACCTGATGCTCCGCCCTCTGTTTAGCGAGCTGACCGGAATGCGCAAAATGCGTATATGAAGCGCTACGTCATGAATGCAAGAAATCATACCCTCGTGGGGGCGCGCTCATGTGATTGGCTTAGAATGAAGGAGACATCTGATTGGCTATAGATAGAACAGATTACAAGTACGAATCGGGGGACCGTCAGGGGAGTCTCAAAAAACCCACACACGAATGCACAGCGATCCGTGCACAGAAAGCGGGTTGTGTTTGCAGGTTCAGAGGATTTAAACGGAAAACTAATATGTGAGGATCAAAAATACATATGTAAAACTTTTTTCTGGAATTGGATTTTATTTACATGTATATGAAACGGAACACATTTGTGTGTGCATTGAAAAACACAAGTGTGAATCCTTCTGTGTGCATGTGTGTATTATGAGACTGTTCTGAGCCCATAACAATCAGGTAAATCATTATTTACAATGGCTGAGATGTGCTTATTATAGGAAATCTGTGAAACCTAAATGTGATTTAGCTGAACACAATAGACCAACTCATACATACTTGTTTAAATATCTTAAACAGGCTTACTGGAAATGTATATATTATATAACGTTTATAAGGTGTATCTCTGACTACTATTTCAAATAGTCAAACCTAATTTGTCAATTCTTCCCACAATGAGTAATTGTACATGGTTACTTGTGGTTTGGATCAGGGACTCCATTCCTCCTGATGGATCTGTGCAGCAGCCGCCCACAACAAAACGGAGGGGACTTGGACATGAAGAGCAACAGCGGTTGGCTAGAGAGGTAAGCAGTAATAGGAACGTGTTCTATGACCAAAAGCTCCTTTCATAATATAGGTAATTTCATATCACAATAATGATACATTTCACAATAAAGCCCATTTTCTGTAAATTCAATAAATAGGTATGCTAGTTAAAATATCCACATAAAAGGCCTATTGCTTATTACATTCTGAATTGTATACACTTAACAAGGCCTAAACTGCAAAAAGTGTCCCACAGTCTCCACATTTCAAAGGGGACAAGACAGATCAGAAAAGGTTTAGGCCTCCAGAAGCAACCACAGTGGACAGAAAGGGCCCAACAATAAATGAATGAAGTGTAAACATAGTCATTAAATGTATATATTGTAGTGACTTAATTTTAAACAGTAATATTGTTCTGTTGACGCTCAGATAGATGTCCTGTTATTCTGATAGGTTCCATTCACAAGAAAGCTCTTTGTTTGTTACACATCGTATAGGGAACACTAATGACATTATGACTGATAGATGGGAAAAGGTGATTTTATTATTTATTATGGAGGTATTGATCAGTCTTCTCATATTTTTAAGCCTCAATGTGTCCTCCCCCCCAACATCACCAGAAGTCATAATTTGATCACAACAACAAACTCGATGGAGTTGGCTTCTAGTGGTGCAGTGACGCATCCTAAAACCCTTTTATAATCTATCGATTAGATTTATGATTCAAAGATGATAAAAGTAGGGAAGACATGTGGATATTATCCGGCTGAACAAAACGTGCATTTATCAAACAGGTTCGTTTTCCACAGACCTTATTTCCAGCTATTTTCCAAAATCTTATGGAGAAATCCCTTCTTATTATACATCCATGAGAAATCCCATTGCTTTTTGTCGAGGGAACCCGCAGCGCTGCGGAAGAGCAGAGTGCAAGAGCTCTCATCTTCCCACGTGTGCGTGCAAAACCACAAACATGGATCGGTGGCTAGCATCAGGTGGTCTGAAGAGAAAAGATGTTAACGTTAATGAAGATCATGAGTGAGTCGGAGGCATCTACAAGCCAGATTCCGCGAAAAAAAACAAAGAAAGTGAAGATTAAGCGAAAATACAATGTGAAATACTTGGAACTGGGATTTACATACACAGGCACCGAAGATGAGCCTTTTCCATTATGCGTTCTGTGCTACGAGACACCCGTCACCTTGAGACAAAGCATGGAGAGTTGAAGTCCAAGCCAGTTGAGTTTTTTAAAAACAAGCTCCAAGAATTTCACAGTAGCAAGAACATCATGGAATCCACATCTACAGGTAGCAACAATGCTAAAGCAGTGGAAGTCTCATACAGATTGTCAAGAATTATCGCAAAAAATGGGAAGGCGCATACCAGAGATGGGGACTCGAGTCGCACTTAAGTCGCACACACAGAGACTTAAGACTTCGGACTCGACTTGGACTCGTGTTTTGGGACTCGTGAACAATCATTGTGTTTTCTATTTTTGGCGTATTAAAGGTGGGGTAAGTAAGTTTGAGAAACCGGCTCGAGATCGCTAGAATTTGAAAATACACAACCGGAGAAAATCTGCCACTTCCTCACAGAGCCCCTCCTCCAACACACACGAACGCGCACATGACCAATGAGGGCACGAGATAAGTTTGTGCCCAGATGGGAGGCTGACAGGCAGGTAGGCCATCCAGTTACTTTAGCCGGGCCGGCTATCGGGATGTTAAGAGCATTCCATGGAATATAACAAAAAGTGTATCTCGAGCCGGTTTCTCAAACTTACCTACCCCACCTTTAACATTAACATCATGGTAACACCATGGCGACCGGCGGCACACCTGCAGCTGTACCGCTTGTAATTAGGTTCAACTATAAAAACTTCGAACAAAACGCCGGCGGCACCAACAAAAGGAGCGTACACTGCAAAGTCTGCAATATTAAAATCAAGGATGCTGGTGCAACAACGTCAAATTTCATCAGGCACTTGAAAACTCACCCGGAGAGGTCACATTAACGCATATGGACGGTTAGCAAACATATTTAGCTCAGCATCAGCTATGTAATGTTAACTTAGCTTGCTACTAGCTTTGTAACTGAATATTTGAAAAGATGAGTGAATGTTTGCTTGTCACACTTGTTTGCGTTGAGTGGCGTTGACATCCAACTCTTGACATGACATAAAAAAGGTTGGTAACGTTAATCATTACGTTCCGCTGCCACCATCTACTGGCTAACGTTAAACGTAGAAAAATACATAGTTACATACATAAATACATTTGTCGGTTAATAGGCAGGTTACAGGTTTATTGTTGACCACGTAACGTTAATGTTACAGGTTTATCAGGTTACCATTACACTGGGTTTGAGTGAGAGGATAGAGGAATATGTTTATTTATAGTAGACTTAAAAGATGTCATTAGAGACCCAGTGTAATTAAACAATACGGTTGCAGAGGTCAAATTTGAACATTTTTGTCCACTGGCCAAATGGCTAGCCTAGTGAATGTTGAAATGTTACCAGCCACTCAATAGATTGCCATTGTTATGTTTGGCTGGTGCGTGCAACATACAGTACCAGCCACTTGCATGATTTACCATCATTTGGCTGGTAAATGGTGTTAATGGTAGATATCTCTTTTGGAACAGGTCATGTTTTAATATCACCAGTTCAGTATATTTCAGATACAGTAAATGCTTTGAATTTCTTAGATATAGCTGTGCAGTATTCTTAACAGACAATAGAAGGCTTATTACAACCAGAAGAGACGTGAGACTTTTATTTTTTAGAGACTTGAGACTTGACTTGGACTCGTGACCAAAGACTTGAGACTTGATCAAGTCTCACCCCACAAAGACTTGAGACTTGACTTGGACTCGTGACCAAAGACTTGAGACTTGACTTGGACTCGTGACCAAAGACTTGAGACTTGACTTGGACTTGCAAAAAAAGACTTGTGAACATCTCTGGCGCATACACTCGGTGAGGAGGTGGTGCTGCCATCAACTAAGGTGGCGGTGGGTGTTATGCTGGGTGAAAAGGCATGCAAGCAAATGGACTTGATTCCATTGTCAGACAGCACCGTACAGCGCATAATTGAGGAAATGGCCAGCAATGTGAATGACCAGGGGCCCTTCTCACTTCTCTTATTTTTCATTTCCTCGCTCCTCGGTCTCGGTCTCACCGGAAGTTGATTTGTCTGCGCCATCTTGAGTAGCGTCCCAATGGCCTTATTTTTGCCGGAGGAGCGAGGATCGATAATGGATGAGCTATAACCGAGGAACTACCAGACCATCCTTCGATGAAATCCTCAGACACTCGCCCCGCCCCCTTACTGTGTATCGCTCACTGATTGGACGATGCAGCGCATGCACTGATCTGATGCTTCTTGACATGAGAGCAGTTTCCCAGCGGAGTGAAGAAAACACATGAACCTCACGGGAGTCACTCCTCAGTTTATACCGTGTTTTGTTTCAATTCATGTTTCATTTAGTTACAAATATGTGATATATCTGAACAACAAAGTGGTCAAAAATCATTTTATTGGAAACATTTTCATGATCGCTTTTTTCGTTTTACATTTTCATTTATTGTCATTTCCATTCAGTCAGTCATTAAGTGCTATTAAAATGTTAATGTGCTACATATCCAAACAAACACACAAAGTGTGCAATCCAATGAATGTTAATCTAACTGCGTTTTGATAGATAACATATCTCTTTTTCTTCTCTCAATTATTTTATTTCTATTGTGCACTCTGTGACGACCCCTCCACACGGCGTGGGGTGCCGTCTGGTTGTGTGTGTGTTTTGTGTGTGATTGCAGGTTCCAGCTGCAGCTGTCTGATGAGGCGCACCTGCCGGATGAGCTACACCTGAATCAAACAGAATATAGGAGGAGCCTAGCAGGTTACGTGGCCCTCACTCCTCTGGGCACTCTCTCTCTACGCCAGCTTCGGGGACCTGTTGCTGGTGTTCATTTAGTTGACGTGTTACAAATAAACGTATATTCGTACCTCTCGTCTCCCTGCTTTTTGTTGCAGCCCAGGAGCCGGGTTGTAACAGATGGGGGCTCGTTGCTTTGGACCTGGGAAGCGTGTGCAACTGGATGTCCGTTGTGGGGACGGATTTCGCGCAGCTGCTGTTGTCGCTGGGTGCGGCTGGTTGTTTTGGGAGTAGCGTTTCGGGGGTGAGTGTTTCGCAGTTCTAGTATACGGAGAGTGTATGGCAGCAAGTAGGCCTACGAGCACAGATCATTAGTTACCGTGGTATCTGTCCCTGTTAGGTCTAGTACGGTCTTCCTTGAAGGTCGTAGGGGGCGCTGTTAGTGCGGTGTGAAAGTGGTTAGAGCTATTAGCTCGGGAGCACGCCGAGGCTTCATGTGGAGCTGCCGGTTTGCTGGTCGCTTCGCCGAGCTTACGGTATTAAGTGCATAAGTACCCGCCATAACTAGCACCTGAAGACTAGCGGGGAGTTTAGCTAGTTTCTGTAGGCAGTTAGAGGGACGGGCCACGGTAGCGTTTAGGCTGTGTAGTAGCGTGAGCGTGCACGCAGTGTTGTCATGATGGAGAGTGTGGAGGACTTTGTGAGAGCGCCTACAGAGGAGCTACTGGAGGGCTTCTCACGTGAGCAGCTGATCGGTGTTGCTGAACATTTCCGCTTGGATGTTGGGGATAAGAGGATGAAGGAAAACATAAGAGGGATTGTTAGAGCAAATCTGTTCGAGTTGGGTGTTTTCAAAGGGGGAAAATATACTGTTGATCCTAGCAGAGACAGTGGCAGTACGTCTGGCTGCCGTGATACAGACTTGACTTTTGAGCAGAGAAAGGAGCTGTTGCTGTTGCAGGTAGAAATGAAAAGGCTTGAGTTGGAGGAGCGGAGGTTGGGTTTACCTGCTGGGGCTGCAAGTCAGGCCTCTAATTTCCCTGGTAGAGCTACTCCATTTGACGTTGCCGGTAATCTGCGGGTTGTGCCTCAATTTAATGAACGAGATCCAGATACATTTTTCTCCTTGTTTGAGCGTGTTGCTGAGAGCAGAGAGTGGTCAGAGGCTAATAGCACCTTATTGCTGCAGTGTGTGCTAACAGGTAGGGCACAGGAAGCTTATTCTGCTTTAACCCTCTATGGCAGGGGTGGCAAACTCATTTCAGTTAAGGGGCCACATACTGCCCACTTTGATCTAAAGTGGGCCGGACCAGTAAAATCATAGCATAATAACCCACAGGCCCTATAACGACAATATTTCTGTTTAAGTGCAAATAAGTAGGCTACAAGTACATTCGGAAAATGTCCACATGTAATGAGACGCAAAACGTTATGAACAAACTGACATTTATTAAGAAAAAACAAGTGCAATTTCAAGTGCTACACATATGTTCTTTACAACAGATCACAGTTTCCACCTGAACTGACTCACCACAAAATATAAATAAAAACGTGGGAGCTATTAAGTGAGGAGTTTGAGTTACCCCCCTTGCCTTGAAGATATAACATTTCTATATTTTAAAAAGAAGTTGGGCAGTGCCACATCAAATCAAACTATTGTTTGCCTAATGCAGCTGCTGATTGACATTATAATACACAATGTTCTATGACATAATAATATAACATGTTCAAATATTTCAGTAGGTTCTTATTTTCACGTCACTGATTAATTTGCTCCTGAAACTTGACATCTTTTAGCCCTCACAATGGCATCAATATCAGGCTTAAAATCCTGACTAGCAGCCAATTTAATGAGTTCATTCAGGCACTTGTGTGTGAGTCTTGAGCGCAGCTTTGTTTTAGTAATGTTCATTACAGAGAAAACCTGTTCACAAAGGTAGGTGGTCCCAAACATGCTCAAAACTTTTGCTGCCAGGGCTGTCAATTTGGGGTATCCTGGCAAAAGATACCGATAAAATGTGCCCAAGTCCGATGAGGCAAATTTGTCCTTTAAATCCTGATCACATTGTAAGTCGATTATCTCAAGTTGTATGTCGACGGGCAGATCCGCAGCCTTAACTGCAAATGGCGAGCGAAACACTGCAAACTCTGTCTCAAGCTCACCAAAGACCTGAAACCGCCGCTCAAACTCCCGCAGCAATTCCGTAATGTTGTCTTTGTACCGACTCATGTCAGCAGTAACTCCGGTCATATGCACATTTCTTAGATGAGGGAAATGAGCAGGGTCACCACTTGACAGCTGTGTCTCCCACAAAGCCAGCTTCAACTTAAATGCGCGTATGCTGTCATAATATTCTGTGACAACTTTTTTGCGACCTTGCATCGTTATATTCAGATTATTCAAGTGCTCTGAAATATCCACCATAAATGCAAGGTCCTGCAGCCATTCTGGGTTTTTTAATTCATGCACTGGCTTACCCTTTTTCTCCATGAACTGTCCAATTTCCTCGCGTAGATCAGAAAAACGCTTCAGCACGGCACCTCGGCTCAACCACCTTACTTCAGTGTGATATGGTAGGCTACAGGTGATGTCTTTATCACTGAGGAGGCTGTCGAACTGACGGTGATTCAGCCCTCTGGCTCGGATGAAATTAACAGTTTGGACAACCACTTTCATGACGTGATCCATTTTTAACGTCTTGCAACACAATGCCTCCTGGTGCAAAATACAGTGGAATGTCCAAAAACGATCTGCTGCTTGTACTTTCTCCCTGAATTTCGTGGCAACACCTGCTTTTTTCCCGATCATTGATGGTGCGCCGTCTGTAGCCAGACTGACAGCACGGGTCCAGTCCACTCCGACCCTGTCCAGTGCTTCAACGAGAGCGCTAAAAATGTCATCCGCTTTAGTGGTGTCTGTCATAGGAACCAACTCAAGGAACTCTTCGGTGACCGTCAAAGTCTCATCTACACCACGAATGAATATGGCCAGTTGAGCAACATCTGTAATGTCAGTGCTCTCATCGATTGCAACTGAAAATGCTACGAATGACTTGACTTTTATTTTTTTCTGGCTATCCAAATCTGCTGAAAGATCGGCAATCCTATCCTTCACTGTATTCCTCGTTAGACTAATGTTGGAAAAAGCCTGTCGCTTCTCAGGACACACGATTTCTGCAGCCTTCAGCATGCATGTTTTCACAAACTCACCCTCAGAGTATGGCTTTGAGGCTGATGCTATTTCGTTAGCAATGAGATAGCTGGCTTTCACGGCTGCGTCACTTATATCTCGGCTCCGGGTAAAAACGGCCTGTTGTTTCTTTAGACCTGATAGCAGGTCATTTATCTTTTCTTTTCTCCGTTGTCCTTGCAAGCAGTCGTATTTCTCTCCATGGTGAGTCTCATAATGGCGGCGAATATTATATTCTTTGGGCACAGCAACTTGCTGCGAACACACCAAGCATACAGGTTTTCCATTTACCTCTGTAAAAAAATAGGATGCGGTCCATTTTTCTTGGAAAACTCGGCACTCCGTGTCCACTTTTCTCTTTTTTGACAGAGACATTTGGGGATGAGAGTGTCAGAGGTTATTGACTGCAATCACTACTCTTACTCATCACTTTTTTTACAGTCTGGCTGCGCTCTCACTGGTACCGGTGCGGTAGTGCGCCCACTAGTGGAAGGATTCAAAATAGCAGTTTTGTTTCCCTCCTCTCATACAGTAGCCTACTTAGCAAAATCCTTCAGCTCCGTGGGCCAAGCTGGAATGCCTCCCGGGCCGGATCCGGCCCGCGGGCCGTATGTTTGCCACCCCTGCTCTATGGCATACTGTTGCCCTCAGGCAACAAACCACTTTTTTCGACCTCACACTGGCCCACTAAATATTTTTATTTTTTTGAATATACACAATGTCACCTGACATGCTGGTGTCCAATAAAATGAGGGAATTATATGGGTGTGGCATTTTGTCTGGGGGCGGAGCAGTCCTTTCTGCAAGCAAAGCTGCAGGGCACTCAGGGCCACCACTTGGTAAGATACATTTAACTTTTTAACATATTAGAATTGTACACCAATTAAAATAAAAAATACATGCATGTGCATGAATATGTAAAGAAGTATATTTGATTGTTTAAAGACTTATGTATTTATTAATTAACTAAAACTATGTTTTTTTGTTTGTTGCCTCAGGGCAACACTGTGCCACTAAGACCACTTTTTTCCAGGCAATATCATACAAGTGTAAAAATGTGCTTAGCTGTAAAATGATAAACCTAGTCAATGTTTTTACTTTACTGATCTACTGATATTTACAGGAAATGGACAGCAAAACCTTTTATGGGAAGAAGGGAAACAATCAGGCTGTTAGGGCTATTCCATCTGACAGTGAGGACAGTGAGCTTGATGGGAGTGAGAGTGAGGACAGTGAAGGTCAAGATAGTCAGGAAGAGTGGATCCCTGAATCAGGTTTGAAAAAATAGTTATGTTAGGTGTCAGTCTGTATCATTCAGCAGAGTACTAGTGTGTGTGTGTGTGTGTGTGTGTTTATTTGGCAAGCATATTGGATGAAAAAAAGGGTAAATAACAAATTCAAATGTGTGTTTCTATTTGTGCTTCCTGTGTGCTATTAGGAGAAGGCATGTTTATTGAAAATGACACTGAGTCTGTCAATGAAGAGGAAGATGAAGATGTAGCCGAAGTTGCTAATCCAGGCCCACCTCGGTGGAAAACAGTCCACAATCCATCCTGCAATCCTTACCCAGAATGGCAGGGTGTATCGAGAAGTGATGAAATCCTCTCCCCCCTCCAGTATTTCCAGCAGTTTTTTTCTGAAGACATTCTAGAAAGCATTGTTCAGCAGTCCAATTTATATGCAATGCAAAATAACCCAAACAAGCCCCTAAACCTCACAACAAAAGAGTTAGAGCCGTTCCTGGGAACTGTTGTGTACATGTCACTGTTTGGTTTACCAAGGACCCGCATGTTTTGGAACAAAGCCTGCAGAGTGTCCCAAGTAGCTGACACCATGACCCTGAATAGATGGGAGGCCATTAAAAAATACCTTCACTTCAGCAACAATGAAGACAGGCAGGAGGAAGGTAATGATCCATTACACAAGATCCGACCGCTTGTCACTCACCTAATCTCCAAACTGAAGTCGATCCCAATGCGTGAGAAGCTGGCAGTTGATGAACATATGGTCCCATTCAAGGGAAGAAGTAGACTGAAGCAATACCTGCCATCAAAGCCCAAAAAATGGGGCTACAAAATACTCGTCTTGGCTGGCTCTGATGGTGTCCCGCACAACTTCAAAATTTACACAGGGAGAGCGGTACACCCCCCTGAGCTAGCAGATATTGGAGCAAGTGGCAATGTTGTCCTCCGCCTGGCTCAGCCTATACCCAAGCAAGAGAACTACAAACTCTTCTTCGACAACTGGTTCACAAGTGTCCCCCTTGTGCTCACACTGGCTCAGCAGGGGATTCACACTATTGGTACTGTTCGTTGCAACAGACTACCCGGCATCAACTTAAAGTGCGATGCTGAGCTAAAGAAAAAAGGACGTGGATCGTTTGAAGAGAAGATGGCCATTGTTGGAGAAACCACATTGCATGTTGTGAAGTGGTATGATAACCGTACAGTTAGCCTTCTGAGTGATTACGCTGGAGCGTACCCTGTCAATGAAGTTGAAAGATGGGATCGCAAGCAAAAGCTCATCATGAATGTCCCCCGCCCTGCTGTTGTAAAGGAATACAACAAGAATATGGGTGGGGTCGATCTGCTTGACTCACTGATTGCACTGTACCGGATCAAAATCAGATCAAAGAAGTGGTATCACCGGCTGGTGTTTCACTTCATGGACATGATTATCGTGACGGCCTGGCTGCTCTACAGAAGAGATTGTGAAGGCACAGGCATGACCAGGAAGGAATAAATTAGGCTGTATACCTTCAAATCATACATTGCTGAAGGTCTGCAAAAGAGTGGAAAGAGTCTGGAACGCAAGAGAGGTCGTCCCAGTCTCACAATTGCTGGTGAGTATGAGGAGAAGAAAAGGACCAGCAACTCCGATTCCGATCCCTGCTGTTCGCCTGGATGCCACAGCGCACTGGATGGTAATGGATGAAAAGAAGGGGAGATGCAAGGTACCAGGGTGCACAGGCACACCCAAAGCCAAGTGCCGGAAATGTGATGTGCACCTCTGCTTCACATCCACAAGCAACTGCTTCCTGAGGTTTCACAAAGAGTGAGAATAATAGCCACACACAGATACTGTAACACACACAGTGCTGGAATTGGGCCGGTACTCACCGGTACGCAGTACCGGCACTTCTGGTTCTGACCCATGGAGTACCGGCACTTCTTGCTCAGTACCGGCATGCTGGCGGTACTCCGGTACTCATGCACCGTGCCAGTACTCAACACTCTCCCGCCGTTCTTATTATACATCCATATATATATATACAGCCGCCCGGTACTCAGTAGATGCGTCATGAGGTGCCGAACGGACATTCTCATCGCTATAACCGCTGGAGTTTCACAGCGGCTGTCAGCTGTTTACTCCTGTCATTCAAACAGAACGTGCTGGAGAGGGGGCGGGGCTTATCTTCTCCATGTAAATACTGTGGTGGAAACGACTGTCAAAATTAACCTATTTGACCGTGATTTAATAGTAATACACGTTTCAAAATAATAATAATAATAATCATGCCGAAGTAACAACATACTGAAAACTGTTAGTAAAACCATGTTTTAATGCTTTACAATTTACATACCTAGATGCACGTGTGTTGTGTTTATGCAGTGCAACTCCCACCCAGTGGGTGGCTATGTAGAGTGATAGAATAGAGCAGGCACACCCCCGAGAGAAGGAAAGCAAGTCACGTCACAAATTAGCATTTCTAAAATGTTAGCGTGGATTAATAAAAGTGCAAAAAGACAGCGGTTGTCGCCGGAAGAAACTTCAAATACAGAGAATGCTGTGCCTGTGTTGGAAATTGTGTCTGATGGGGAGCTTTCTTTGGTTGATCCTCCTGCTCCAAGTTCTAGTGCATTAGCATTAGCACTAGCTCCGCCGCCTCCTCCAGAGCCTCTAACGTTAGCTGCTGCTGGCGCAACTGCCACCACCAACACCTGGCAAAGCGATGCACCTGACTGCTGGACAACGGACCAGGTGCAATATTTTTGCAAGACCAATGCATGGCTCCTTCTTAAAGATAAGAAGCTAGGATGTCGGATATGCAGAGATGTCAAATCTTTGGGAATACACACTGGACAAGAACTGAAACTGTCAACTGAATGGGGTGAGTGTGCAGTGTCTCATTTCGGTGTTGACAAGGGCAAACAACAAGCTAGCCTGAGAAAAAAAATCAAAGAACATAAAGAATCACAAGCCCATGTAAAAGCTGCTGACATCCTTACATCTGCTTCACGTGAAACTATTCAACATCAAGTGCAGTCTATGCATAAATCTGAATTAGACACCACTATCAGAGTTTTTCGAACGGCATATAAAATTGGCAAACATAGCCGGCCATTCACAGACATGCCAATTGATTTGAATGTACAGAAACTGAATGGGCTGAACGTGGGCAGGGTTTTGCACTCCAATAAAACCTGTGGCGAAATCATCGACCACATAGCTCATGAGCTGAAGAAAAAAATGGCAAAAGACATTACAGAAAACCAAAGAAAACTCTGTGTTTTGGTCGATGAATCTACCACTATTAGTGGTAAAACGGTGCTTGTTGTGTGTCTACGCTCAGCATTAGCTGATGCTGAGCCCGAAACGTTTTTTTGGGAGCTGATCGAGTTGGATGGAACAACGGCTGATGACATCACAAAGGCATTAATGGAGTGTCTTGGAAGAGATTTTAACGAGGACTTTTTAGGTCAGTGTTTCGTTTCTTTTGCATGTGATGGGGCTTCAGTCATGCTAGGGAAGAGAACGGGCGTTGCTACCCAGTTGTGTAGTAAATTCCCAAGCCTGTTTGTGTGGCACTGCTCCAATCATCGTCTAGAGCTGGCAGTTGGGGATGTGGTCAAGGAGGTCTCAGGGCTCAATCATTTCCAGATCTTTTTTGACAAACTCTATTCCTTGTTCCATGCCTCCCCCAAAAATCAGAGGCAGTTAGCGCAGTGTGCGCAAGCAGTCGGACAGCGTCTCCTGGTGATGGGGCGTGTTTTGTCCATCCGCTGGGTGGCTTCAAGTGAAAGGAGCGTCAGAGCAGTCTGGGAAAACTACCGAGTGCTTCATGATCACTTCACAAATGCTGCAAACGACACGAGCAGGGATTCCAGAGACAGAGCAAAGTACAAGGGCCTGGATGATGTGCTCACATCTGCAACGTTTGTCAGCAATCTGGGACTGATGTACGATGCGCTCACAGAGCTCAGCGACCTCTCTCGGCAACTCCAAAAAAGAGAGATGACACTGCCTACAGCAGATAGGCTCTTAACTCGAGAAATACGAATTTTTGAATCCATGGTCACCATGCCTGGCCCACACATGACTACAGTTCATACAGCTCTAGCTGAGAAGTCCTTCAAGGGTGTTGCCCTGCGTGAGAATGGCAGGCTTGTACAGATTCATGCAGGTCAGTTTTTCCGCAGTATGGTAGAGAATCTGAGACACAGAATGACTTCCACAACCTCCTCTCATGTCAGCACAAGAGAAATCCCATTACATGGCCGGGAGGCCCGGGACAATCAGCTAATCCAGGACATGAAAGTTATCCATCCTGGAAGTTGGCCTGAAGAGGAGTTAGACGTACAGTATGGGGACGTAGAGGTGCTACGTTTGTGCGAAGTGCTGAAAGTGGACAGAAGAGAGACTGTTCAGGGCTTTCGCGAATACAAGGAAACCAGGGCATCCCGTACACCTGCTGCCATGGAGCCTCGACTGAAAGCAGTCCGAACCATCACTGTCTCCACTAGTGAGTGTGAGCGGGCATTCAGCTGCATGAACGATATCCTTACTGCAAAAAAGAATGCTCTCTCTGTCAGCCGACTGTCCAGCCTGGTTTTCATTAAATGTAATGGACCATCACTAGGACAGTTCAATCCGGAACAGTATGTGAGGTCCTGGCTGGCAAAGGGAAGGAGAAGTGCTGATGAAAGAGCCTGTCCAGCTCCAGCCCCTGATACTGATGTCCCCAAGGCCTTCTAGAGCCTTTTCTAACAATGTGAAGTATATTGCAAAGCAGCTCACCCAGTGAGAAGACTTTTGGCATAATGTGCCGATTTGTACAGATCCTGGAGATAGAAGGACTTCAGACCAACCAGGGAGTTATCTGATCAGCTTGGTGTTCAATGTAACTCTTTACCATGGCTCAGACTTTGTTACTTGCAGTTACAGTTTCTCATTTTAGATTGTGCAAATTTTGCATTTGTTTTTAGTAAAAACAAATGCAAAATGCAAAAGGCCGGGACTCGATTAAAAAAATTAATCTAATTAATTAGAGGCTTTGTAATTAATTAATCGAAATTAATCGCATTTTTAATCGCATATAAATATTTGACCTGAGAACAGTGAGAAGCAATTTTTTTCACATGGATTTTAGTATACCATTAGGCGCATTCACACCGCAGTACTTTTCCCACAAAGGTTCATGAGAACTTAGTTCATGAGAACAAATGAAGCCGCTGACGTCACTTCTTCTTCTTCTGCTTTGGGTTTACTGGCAGGCCGCAAACCACTTCACGGCGTATACTGCCGCCCAAAGTCCCCGGCCGGAAGTCCCCGGAGTTGGGGACTGGCTTCAGTAGAAGCTGCTGGGAGTCCCAGCAGCTTCTACTGAAGCCTTCCGAGTAAATCGCCAGAACGCCGACACCTCCTCATCTCCACCGCTCCCATGTTTTATTTTGTGTTGCCATAAGTTAGTCTCTCTGCGTTTCTGCGCTGGGCTAATGCTAATGCTAATAATGCTAATGCGAGGATAATAAAATGGCGGCTTCACCAAACTTTTTGGGAGTTTTACGGGGCGTGGTTTGCAATCCGCCAAGCCAATCAGAAATACAGCTCTTTTCTCACAAGAGAGCCGTACGAAAGTCCCTGCTCTCTAGCAGCTCTCTGCTCTCTAGCAGGGACTTTCGTGGGGGTAAAAAGGTTCTCATGAACTAATTTTAGTACCGGCTCTTTTTGGTGTGAACCATAGACTGTATGGTGTGAACGCGATAAAAGAGACTAACGTCCACGCTAGCTTCCACGCTAGCTGCTATATGTTTTGCATTGAGGTGATACTTGAGGCTTGATGTGCTGCGGTGATATGCGAATTCCTTTTTGCATAATTTGCACACAACCGTGCTCTTATCAACGCTTCCATCCGTCCGTTTTTTAAAACAACATTTCCCACTGTTGTTCACTGTGGTTTGTTGTTGTCTGAAGTCATGAACGTTAGTTGGTGCTCCAGTATAATCGGTACGCCTGAAACTCATCCAGTGAGAAACGTTCCACGGTGCAAAAATAAGTGCGATTAAAATGCGTTAATTTTTTTAACGCGTTAATTTTTGTGTATTTAATTAATCTTAATTAACGCGTTAAAGTCCCGGCCCTGGTTTTTACATGTTCTTTGTTCATGCTCTTTATCATTTTTCTGAGTTGGAAAGTTAGATTGCATCATAGTTTACTTTATACATATTTGTATTCTTCAGTGGTGAAGTATATTGCAAAGCAGCTCAGCCATGTGAGAAGACTTTTGGCACTTTTTCGTTTTCTGAGTTGGAAAGTTAGATTGCATTCAAAATGTACAGAAATACTTAATTTTGTTAAAGCTTTTTATAAAAAATGCTTCTGACCAGAGCTTTGTTTCCTTGTCATTAATGTTGAACACCACCAGAGGGGCTCTCACCTGAAAGGTCTCTGCTTCATGTGTCTTCAGCAGAAGATCTAGACTTTGATTGCTATATTTTCAGTTAATATTGACCTTACTGAGCTTTAGCCATATCCGCTGCCTATCATAAAAAATGTTAAGTACAGTGAACCTTTCTAAAATATACAGTAGTAAAGAGACACACACACACACACACACACAGGTTAATATGAAATGTATGCATGAAATGTTATTTGTTATGTTTTTAATGTGTTCCTGTTATATGTTGTAGCCAGTTGTGGTTATTTAAAACAAATAAAACCTTATGAATTCATACAGAGTTGTTTTTTCTATTTCTTCTGAATTGTAGAAATCCTTGGTGTTTCAATACCCTTGTTGCGCAGTGTTGCCCTGAGGCAACAAACCCACCCCTGGTTGGGGGGTTCGGGGGGGTCACATTTTATAATTGATATAATATCAGGGACCCCTAAGCTCCTAAAATACATGGTGAAACATTTTTTTCCTCCCAAAATAAAAAGTCATGCCATAGAGGGTTAACGGTGGCGGACAGCAAAGTGTATCTGTGGGTTAAAACTGCGGTGTTGAAGGCTTACGAGTTGGTCCCTGAGGCTTATCGACAGAGGTTTCGGTCCTGGGAGATGTCTGACAAGCAGACACATGTTGAGTTTGCCAGGGATCTGGTTACCTCTTTCGGTAGGTGGTGTAACTCCTTGAAAGTGGATACGTATGTCGCATTATGTGAGTTGATGGTGTTGGAGCAATTTAAAAATTCTGTGCCCAGCCACATTGCGGTTTACATCAGCGAGCGTAAGGTGAAAACTGCTGCAGAGGCTGCTGCTCTGGCAGATGTGTTAACGCACAGGGGCGGTCGCGACTTCAGGGTCCAGGATGAAGGGGGTATGTATCGTGCAGGAGGTAGATGAGAAGAGAAAGCTAATCCGCACTGGGTTGAGCGTGAGGTGCGAGGTCAGCCACAGGGAGATTCGGAAATCTGTCATTTCTGCAGGAAGAGGTCACTGGAAGGCTGACTGTCCGAAAGCTAAGGCTAAAAGGGGGAACTGTGTAGGCCAGTTCAACTCTGCTGCTTGTGCTGTGTCTGTGGTGCCGTTACCTGTCATCTCTCCCTGTCAGCAGATTAATGAGCCATGCGGGTGGAATGACCCACCGTTTTCTGCATTTGTGTCAACCGGATACGTGTCATTTGTGGGAAGTGATGTCAGCGAGCCGGTAAAGATTTTGAGAGACACTGCATCGTATGACTCATATATTCTGAGCTCTGTGTTACCGTTTTCTGACAAATCTGGAACTGGGGATTTTGTCCGGATGCGAGGTATGGGAATGCAGGTTGTGCCCGTTCCTCTGCATTCTGTTATGCTTAACTCAGGTCTGGTGCAGGGTGAAATCACCATGGGGGTCCGTCCTGTAATGCCAATTGGTGGTGTGGATGTTATCCTGGGTAACGGCCTGGCTGGCAGCCGTGTGTGGGCTGAGGGTCCACCGCCTACCATGAAGTCATCTTCACCTACTATGATTGGTAAGGCAGAGGAGAATGCCAAGTGCTCTCCTGGAGTGTTTGTGGCTTGTTCTGGGACACGGGCTGTGAGCCGTGCACAGGAGGAATCTGAGCAGGGTGAAGAGGTCAGTACGAGAGATTCGGTGGTTGTTCCTGACTGGTTGTTGTCGGTATCCCACAGTGAGTTGGTGGTGGAGCAGAAAGCGGATGTCTCCCTCAGTCCATTTTTTGAGGCGGTTCTCTCCACCGAGGATGGAAATGGGGTCACCAGGGGTTGTCAGCTGCATGGGGGATTGCTGGTCAGAAAGTGGTGGTCACGTGGGAAAGGTTTAGTTGGTGGGCCAGTGTATCAGATTGTGGTTCCTGTCAGGTTTCGTGAGGAGGTCCTCAAAAAAGCGCATGTGCAGTCGGGACATCTGGGTGTCCGTAAAACATGTGGTTACCTGCTGAGGTATTTCTTTTGACCTGGTTTGAGGAGAGATGTGTCTCGGCATGTTGGAGCATGTCACGCGTGTCGGACGGGTTGGCCAGTTCGGCAGCGACCTGGGGGTCATGTCTTGGGTCTGTTGCCGGGGTCTAGGTTGCGGTTTCTGGGGGGACATTCCGGGTTCTTCCAGGTGCAGGGTCAACGGACTGGCCAGAGTGGTTTTCTGTCTGCGCCGGAAAATCGGAGAAGAGCTCCTAGCTATTCGGGTACTTAACGGTGTTCTTAGGGGAACTCCTTTCTTATGGGGGGGGAGTGTGACGACCCCTCCACACCGCGTGGGGTGACGTCTGGTTGTGTGTGTGTTTTGTGTGTGATTGCAGGTTCCAGCTGCAGCTGTCTGATGAGGCGCACCTGCCGGATGAGCTGCACCTGAATCAAACAGAATATAGGAGGAGCCCAGCAGGTTACGTGGCCCTCACTCCTCTGGGCACTCTCTCTCTACGCCAGCTTCGGGGACCTGTTGCTGGTGTCCATTTAGTTGACGTGTTACAAATAAACGTATATTCGTACCTCTCGTCTCGCCTCCCTGCTTTTGTTGCAGCCCAGGAGCCGGGTTGTAACAACTCTAATCAATATTAATCAAACTATTGTTCGTTTATACATTTTAAGAATGGCGTTTATCTTTTTTGAGAATTAGTTCTTATTTTATTTAATGTATTCGGGTCTACAACAGATGATACAAATGTTTGTGTCAGTAAATGTGTACTAACAGAGGCGTGTGTGTGTGTGTAGAAATAACGGGGACAGAGCTGCTGTCAGACGATCAGCTGTGCTGCGTCATCACAAATGGACGTCTCTTCAAGTGACGCTTGAGGGAAAATTGAAGTAACTTGAAGAAGTGAAAGTTTGATACAGCGTATTTTTGGTATATTCATGGTTTACCCCTTTTGAAAGTGTAATGTATTCTTACCGTTTATCATTAAAACAGATTATTGTTTAACCCTGTATCTGGTGCTTTGAATTCCTTCCTTTATGATTTTACAAGATGCTCACCAAACAAACACGCGGAGCCGAGGTGGGTTTTAAAACCGCTCCGGAGGAAAGGACGTCCCATTGCTCTGCTTCTCGTGGTTTCCTTGAGTCCCTCCATGCTTCCCTGGTGGGAGGGACTAGTCGCAGGGAAACGACGCAAGGATTCCATATAACCGAAGTGAGAAGGGCCCCAGCTAATAGCGCGGATAAAAGCCAGTCGATTTTTTTGCACTACAGTTGGATGAATCAACTGACATAGCTAACCTTGCCAACCTGCTCTCATACGTAAGGTATGAACACAACGGAGAAATAGGAGGACTTTCTCTTTTGTAAATGTTTGCCAACACGCACAACTGCAGAGGCACTTTTTGACATGTTGAACAGTTTCATAACGGAACATGGGATTGATTGGTCAAAATGCGTGGGCATTAGCACAGACGGGGCAGCAGCCATGTTAGGCCGACACAGTGGGCTTGTTAAACGTGTACAAGCAGTGGCTCCACAAACTAAATCAATCCACTGCAGCATCCACAGGGAGGCTCTCGCAGCCAAAAAAAATGCCTCCTGATCTCAAAACTGTTCTGGATGAAGCAGTACGAACGGTCAATTTGATCAAGGCCCGTCCACCGAATGCCCGGTTGTTTGCCGTTTTATACGATGAGATGGGCAGTGATCACCGGCAATTACTTCTGCACACCGAGGTCCGGTGGCTATCGAGAGGAAAGGTGCTTGCGCGGCTCTACCGAGTTGCGCGATGAAGTGAGAATGTTTTTACTTGACTCAAAATTTGAACTTTCAGATCGCTTCAGTGATGCCCCGTGGCTTGCCAAGTTGGCATACCTGGCAGATATTTTTGAGCATTTGAATGGACTCAATCAGAGTCTTCAGGGAAGTCAGTGACACTTTTTCATGTGCAAGACAAAGTTGAAGCTACAATCAAGAAGATGGAGATGTGGGCCAGGCGCCTGGAGCAGTCAAACTATGACTCGTTTGCAAACCTATCAGATTTTTTGAACACTGCGGAAATGCAGCTTTCAAATAATGTGAAAAATGATGTCAGGGAGCACTTGCAGAGTTTGAAAACACAGCTACGGATGTACTTCCCTATCCCTGACACAACTGCGAACTGGATCAGAAATCCATTTGCGACCCTGGACGATGACATCCTCGCAAACCTTACGTCCAGAGAGCAAGACAGCCTTGTTGAACTGTCCTGTGACGGTGCTTTAAAAGTGGATTTTTCTCAGAGATGCCTGCCTGCCTTTTGGCTAAAAGCTGCTTCAGAATACCCAGAGCTGTCCGACAAGGCCTTGATGTTTCTTATGCCCTTTCCTACCACTTACCTCTGTGAGTTGGGATTTTCATCACTGGTCTCGTTGAAGACAAAATATCGGAACAGACTTAACGTTGAACCAGATCTCAGATTGAAGCTCTCATCGCTGGAACCTGACATCCAGATGTTGACGTCTGCGAAGCAACATCATCCATCTCATTAGCTGAGTGATAAGGTTAGCCTGGACTTGCTGTGCGTTGTTTTGAGTTTAATTAGCCTATAATTGCACAAAATCAGTTATTTTATTTATTATTTCCTTATTACACACGTTTATGTTAATTTATTTGTGTGATTGATAAGATTATTTGTTTCCACTGGACTTGCTGTGCGTGTGTAACATGGTTGTTTTGAGTTTAATTAGCCTATAATTGCACAAATCAGTTATTTTATTTATTATTTCCTTATTGTACACGGATACAATCGGATGTTGAAAGAGCTGAAGCTGCAGTTCATGTTCACTGATGCAGCTGTTGTGTTCTATGAGTGTATGCAGATTTGAATATATGGTCAAGGACCAAAAGAAGTTGTCCGCCGTCCTCTTTGAGAAACATACACAACGCAGACAGACACCGGTATCAGATAGGCTTCAATTTACTTTTGATTGTCTATAATTAACTATAAAAACATATCTGCGTTTTAACACTACGTTTAATGTACTTATTTGTACGGTTTGCATATGAGGTGGTCCGCGAAAATCCTTGATGATAAATAGTGGTCCGCAATAACAAAAAGTTTGAGAACCCCTGGAGTAGAACATATAAAGGTATTGGCTATAGGGAAATGTCCCAGCAGTTTAGGATAATGAAGGTTCTAATCTATTACATAGCCATTACATTTCTAACTCCTAATGAGAGGAAGGCAGAAAGTGCATTATACAAATAATAATACTCTTAATAATAGCATGTTTTAACAATGACCACAATATCATTCTTTTAATAAAACAAATATGAACAATTGAGGAAGAACTGATGATTCAAATGTTGTAGTAATGTAGTGCATAAATTACTATTGCAACAAATGTGTTAATTTTCTTCATTATTAGTCGATTTCTTTGGACGAATGCTCCGGGCCAGTGATAATACAATTCCACCGGCCCGGAGGGTGACATACTGTATGCAGAAGTATTATTTTAAGCAACACATTAAGTTGACGAAACACTCGAGTCAAATGTAATTAAAGTCAGATCGTGTCTTAGACGGGGCAGTGATATCATAAATCTGTTAATGTACGCATTCAAACACTTGTTCTGTTACCAGCTGTATTCACCTTGCAGGTGCAGCTCTGATCCTGGATAAAGTGTTTAAAGTTTAACTTCTTCATGTCTAATATTATAGTTGACTTTTCATTCAGGAAGTATGACGCGCTGCACTGTCAGTATGCTTCTCCATGTTTGTGATTGGTCGAATGCCACCCCTTTCATGTGAACGCGCACCTAACTAGATAGGACACGGCTGGCTTGAGCGATCCACTTGATAACCAGCGTCGTAGTACAGTTTAGCGAGAGCGCGTATGTTTTGGATTAGGCCAACCGGCTAACTCAAACATATCCAGGTTAGGTTGAACCGGCTTCGTAGTACAGGCCTCTGGTCAACGGCGGCGGGTCAAGTGTCAGTCAGTGACACTTGACCCGCCCCCCTCGCTCCTTGAGGACATAAACAGCTTGCGGGGCTGGGGCAGTTCAACTTACCTGATTTTGGGGGGGGTACGCCATAGTGTATGGGCGCTGTACGCAATATAGGCGTAGTTCTGTTAAGATAATAAGATGCACTTTGTTGTGAAAAAAAATTCACAACCATTTTTTATTTATTTTTTAATAAAAAAAATATTTGTTGTTGATCATATTCTAAAGATGTTTGGATTATTGAAAAGTATACAGCTTCCTTTCATCTGAGTGTTGAGAGCTGTATCCATCAATTCATGTTGTGCTCAAAGTGCAGCAGATTGAGGCATTTCACTTCAACATTTAAAAACATATCTTCCTGCGGGAGCATGCCCCCAGACCCCCCTAGAGAAGGTGCCCCCCCCCCCCCCAAATAAAGCAGGTTAAAATAATTAAATTGAATACATTTTATTTCAGTAAACACTGCAAACGGGACCCACAGACCCAAACAGCACACAAAGGTTAAAGGTCAGCATATCATAATGTTAAATTGTGCTAAATATATACATTGCAAAAAACAAAGGAGTAAAAATAGCTCACGACTTGTTTTATTTTTAGCTCTCATCCTAAAACAGGCTGGAGACCCCTGAGCTAGGGTCACCTCAGGACTCAACACTGGGGCTGAGAGGGCATTTATTGGATGAAGGCTGAAACACTCCGTAAGCAGAACGTATTGCTAAGAAAGGCACTATATCTATATTTAACTCCACAATAAACTTCTCCAGCTAAATTATTGTTTTTAAAGATTCCTCTAACTCAAAGAAAGGGACTATTTATTAAATGACAGTGCAGCAGCGCTAAACGATCATTGCACTTTATTCAGCGGTGATTCTATCACCAAGGAGAGGGAAAATAAAACGGGGAAACACATCGATCACAATGTGATGAGCCCGGCTTCCGCTGACTCTGCTCAGAGCCTCCGTGAGGTCGATGAGCGGAAATAAATGATAATGGTCTGGTAAACGGATGATGAGGCAATGGGCCAGTGGGCACATGGCCCCCACCTCTGCTTTACAGGAGCAAACAACTATGATTTGTTTAGCCCTTTTTGTGTCTCTTTATAGTCGTTAGAAACATCTATTTGGTTTTGTGTCAATTAGTAGTCAGTCATTGACTCCCTGTGCGACTGTTTCACATCGTAGTCGTTATGAGTCTCTTTGTAGGTTGTTGTGCTGTTGATCGCTTTGCAGTCTTTGGCTCTTTGTTGGTGTTTCATGTGTCTTTCTGGTTGGAGCGTTGCTTTGTGTGACATTTGGCTGAGCAAACAGGGGGTTAGTAATCCATCCATGCCCAGGTGAGGGGGAGGAGCAAACACCGAGCACCAGGTGAACACAACCGGGTAATCAGCAGGAGAGAACATAGAACAGGGGGTGAACACTTATACAATTAATCATTTCATAAATAGTATAAACTACGTACAAATATGCAATGCCAAACTGTACTGTGCAATCACGCCAATAAAGTGCTCACCACTAAAGTGCTGAGTGACATTATTTCCGTGCACAGGGAAGTTGTCGTCAATATACCCTAAACCAGGGGTTTTCAAAGTGTGGGACGGTGAGCCTCCCCTCAGAGAACATAAGAACAGCCGCCCCCTCCTCCCAATTATTATTATTATTGTTGTTGTTGTTGCTATAATGCAGGGGTATTATTATCCAGTGGAAAGCCCTTACCTACTGGCCTAGTTAAATCAAAGTGGTTACTTTCTGTTGGCTGGGCAGTGTAGTTTTACACACCGTCTGATTTGACTGTTTTTTGGGGCCAGACCCCCACAAAGAAAAACACATATTTACACACGCAAGGTCAACATCTTAACAGTTTTGTATGCTCATCTGTGAGCAGAGCATCAAGTTGGAAAAAAACCTGTGTAGTATTCAGGGTTCGTACGGGTGCTTGAAATCCTTGAAAATGCTTGAAATTTGACGTGGTGTTTTCAAGGTTGGGAAAGTGCTTGAATTTTGGGAATGGTGCTTGAAATTTAGATAAATAAAGTGCTTGAAAATGTAAATGCTTTACTTTTACAATAAATTGCTGTCTGACTGAATAGTTCGCTTTTTAGATTAAAAGAAAATAATTGCTTCGCTTCTACATAAAACAGCTCCGCTGCGGCCTTCCCGCGCTATGCGCGCAACCTGCAAGTGTTTGTGTTACGTGTGACCTGGGCATTCTGATGAGAGTGATAGATGACTGTGTGCCAGGAGGTTGCCGTTTCAACGAGCGTTGGCTAGCAGAAGACAAATACAAGCCATGGCTAAGACGAGGGTCAAGCCCACGAGTAGCCTCCTGCCAAGTTTGCAAACATAACGATGAGAGAGTCTGCGCTGACGAGCCACATGAAAGGTACGCCGTAGTAGAGCATTTTAGATTAGGCTAACGTTGCATGTTACGTTTGTTTAAGCTAACGTTTGCTAGCTGAATAGCGAACTCGATTGAGGGATAATAATAAATGCAGGGGACAAACGAGCCGGTTTTTGTTTTTTTTTGCGGAGGGATCTAGATCGGCTTGAAGGCACATTATGCAATGTGTACATTATCCCGCTTATCACATGGCCACATTCTCAACAAAGTAACGACATGACTCCCAATATTAATTGAAATGCTTTTATGGATTTAGAAAATGATTTTATTGATTTAAAAAATAGTTGTATGTATTGATTTAAATTGACATGCATCCGCTAAGAAAAATAGTCCGTTGTTACTGTTTGAACTAACGTAGCAACGGCAGGAACTGCTTCGATAGCGTTTTTGAGGAGCTTTTTGATTACAGATTTGAAAACATCGTTGCTTGCTTTAAAAGTAGCACATTATGTCAAACCTTGGGAAGTATCTAGATATCCCTGCCCTAATGCCAAAGTAACTGGCAACTGAATATGTGTCGCTGTTTGATGTCTATGTCTGGACCGCTGCGTAAAAAGGAGGGTTTCTGCCCCATTACGTCTCTTCTTACTTCTATAAGAATAAAACACGGAGGACGGAGATCTCTTTTGCTCCCCCTCTTCTGACAGCCCAGCAGCTGATCTCAGAGCATGCTCCCCTCTCCTGCAGGGGGGCGTGGTCAGCTGCAGCTCACAGAATCAGCCCCCTGCAAAAACAGCGCTGGAAAGAGCAAATGAGGCATGGCTAAAATGCAGGATCTTTTTGGTCTATATAGTCTTCTATATTTTTTTATATAAAAAAACTATATGTATATGCTTTATATAGGTCGATACAGTAGCCCTTTTTCTTTTAAATAGTTTTTAAAGGTGTTGCTATCTGTTTTGTGTAGCGTGGTTCTACAAGCAAGTCAATGCATTCATTGGGTGGTATCAGAGAGTTACAAGGGTCTGTAAATGCAATGAAAACAATTGGCCACAGCAAATCATTTATATTAAACATGTAATTTTTACTTTTGAATACTTCAGTACAAAGGATGTATTGAATAATTTAAGTGATATATGTGTACACATATAAATCATTAGTCAAAACAGGGCTACATTTGAGTTAATTAAAAAGTATAATATGAAGAGCCGTTTGGGAGCCGAAAGAGCCGGCTCTTCTTGGAAGAGCCGGAATTCCCATCACTAGTGTTCAGAGGATGAAGCACTCACGGCATTTCGTGTTATAGTCACGAAATATAATCTATTGATTCGACAGAGCGATTTTGAAAGCAATGTATTTCTACTGGTAGTATGTTTCGTGCCTAAACCAAATGTGACTTGCTCTATCGAAATCAGTCACATTGACCCAAAGACACGTTTTCGTTTGTATTACTGGTCTGGGGGAAGCTCGCGAGTGTGTTTGTGTATTTTTGCGTTTGTGTACCGGGGAAACACTCACAAGAAACACCGGCTGTTGTTATGCTTGCTGTGATGTTACATTAGTGATTAGTCCGTTCTCCGCTTGTAATTATGCCGAAGCTTCAAAGTTGTATTTATCATCTGAATTTGCCGAAACAAGTTTAATATTCTGAAAGCCAATACTTTGTTTATTTGAAAACAGATGAAAACAAACTGTCTTTTATATAAAATTGAAGTATTATACAAGTAAAACTACATGTTGCTTTAATCCCATGTAATTGTAGAATGAACACAGTCTTCCTTTGAAGATGTATAAGTCAGATGTCTTGAGTAGTCAACATTACCTACAAATCATTGTACACATTTGTAAATATTATTTTCCACTTTACCATTGTGAGTCTATTTTTATGCAGCTCTGTGTGATTTCGTGGCTACAATTCAGACTAATACGCTACCAGAGGTGGAATAAGTACTCAGATCTTGTAGTGAAATTATAAGTACTCAGATCTTGTAGTGAAATTATAAGTACTCAGATCTTGTACTTAGTAAAAGTAGAAGTACCAGAGTGTAGGAATACTCTGTTACAGTAAAAGTTCTGCATTAAAAATGTTCCTCAAGTGAAAGTAGAAAAGTATTATCATCAAAATATAGTGAAAGTGGCGACAGTAAAAGTCGTCGTTGTGCAGATTGGTCCATTTCAGAATAATATATATGATATGTTTTATAATGATTGATCATGAAAGTGTTCTCAAAGCTGGTAAAGGTGCAGCTAGTTTGAATGACTTTGTATACTGCAGTGTAGGGTAGCTTTTGGATTTACTCCAGGTGGAACTAAAGTCTGATTTAACACTTGGTTATATTTCACATCATTCATCCAGATCTGTAAAGTAACTAAAGGTATTAAATACATGTCGTGGAGTAAAAGTACACCATGTACCTCTGACTTATGTTCACTGCCAACCTAAAAGTACCTCAAAAATAGTAATCAATGTATTGAAAAGTTATTTGGCTGATTGTTTTATATCGGCTCAGCCAGGTTATATGGGAGGCCTAGTCTACGTACAGATCCCTCATTTTGAAATATTAAACTTAGTTTTATTTTCTTTAATTGTTCATCCTCATGTAGAATGCTATCACGAAACACACATTTGGTTGTTTATAGCATAAAGAACATCTGATTTAATGTGAGGTAGGGAAATAATCATTTGAGTATAAGTATATAAATATGTAATTTACAACAGCTGTAAGATGCTTGAAAAGCTGGAAAATGCACCTTGAAAATGCTTGAAAAGTGCTTGAATTTGACTTTGGAAAAGGTGTAAGAACCCTGAGTATTATGTCTCCCCAACTATTGGATGGATTTCCATGAACACGTTTATGTTTCCTTCAAGATGAATTATAATCAATGAGTGAAATGTGACTTCCATGTAAGGCAAGCAGGGGGATCTTGATCACCATGAAGGGGGATTATCCGGCTTATTGCCAGAGTCCATACCATGTTCTCGTTAGTGTATACTTCCTGTCTGTTGATTTCTCTGATGTCTTTCCTTCTCTTCCTTTCTGAGGACAGTGTAGCCATCATGAATCCAAATGTTTGTGCTCTCCACAAATATAAAAGTGAATATTCAAAAAGTATTGCATGGTGTTTTCTGATGGAGAAAACGTGTGTTTGAAGTCCACAGCTCATGTTACATTGACCGGTATTCTTGATGCGGATTGATACGACTGCACATTGTGCCTTTAACCTCCTTAGATATGCTCATGTTATGCTTCGCAGCGGTGTGTTAGCGAGTATTAACAACCTCTGTAAGGTCAAAATCAACCTATCAGAATAGTGACGAGCATTTAACTATGCCGTGAAGATAAATAACCTGGCAGACCATCTGCGGTGACCGATACACGTCAACCAAAAGCTTTTTTATTTGTGAAATAACCTTGAGCTGAATATATTGATATCTAGCTCATTCTCTAGTCTTTTAACACTATGTCAAATATAGTTGGAGATAAAACGTTTGCACCAAAGTCTGCTTCCAATGACCATGAAGCCTGACCTTGTCGCTGTGGGTCCAACAAATGGCCAAGAAGAAAGACAAACTCGACAAAGTATGAAAATGAATTTGATTCCCCGCTGATTTATATTCCTTTACAGTCTCTCCAGTTATCCTTTCATTAGGGCCCGAGCACGAGAGTGCTAGGACCCAACGGCGTCCTAGCACGAAGTGCAAGGATACCTATTGTTATTGGTGGAATTATTATTATTTTTCATCTGCTGGCGTTTCCTGTTTTTGAGGCCTTTAGGATGCTGACAAAGTTGTATAATTTTGCACGGACGCCAGGACTGGTGAAAAATACAATATTCTGGAGTCAATGGGTTAAAATATTCCAACTTGCTCGCTAGCGCCACCTATCTCAATTCCATTTCGGAAAAATTCACAAAGTCGCACCGTAACTCCGAATGACCTGACATTTTGCACACATATCCGGGTGGACCTGCTCTACAAATAATCCAATTGGAACCCTAAGCTCCGCCTACATATATATTTTTTTAATTATCAAATTTACATAAACAGTTAAATATTCACTTAAATTTCAATTTTCAGTTTTTCAACACTAAACTTCGTATACAGCATCGGTGGAGGGTCAGACACATTACCCTAGGAGATGAGCATGTTCAAACGATAATTATTTCCGCCATTAATTAAAACGTACTCGCAAAAAGGCGGGGCTTATAAAGAAATGCTCATAACTCATCAACAATGTATCCATTCACCACAGATTTTGGTGCAAAGCTTCAATCTGTCTTGGCAAATAGGCACACCAAATAATTTTCATTTAAGACAATAGGGGGCGCCAAAAACACCACCAATTTATAACTCAAGAGCGGATGTACGAATTATTATTATTTTTTTTACACATAGTCTCGGGGTGACTACGAACTCAGATTTAAAGTGTCGCAACAAATTCAGAATGTGGGCGTGGCCTATACATTTTTTTAAAATTGCGATAGCATAAAATGAGCTTCGGACGCAAAACTTGGCTCACACGACTTTCGAGAATGTAAAAAAAAAACGTACATTTAAAAAAAAAAACTGCTCACTAGCGCCCCCTATTGTGTGGTAGTCGCATATAGTTTCTCGGAACTTCACGAATTTTAGCACAGACATTCCTCATGGAATTACGGACATATTTGTAAATACATTCCATTAGCCCCGCCCCCCAAAAAGTCGGCCATTTTGAAAGATGTGCGTTTTTTATGCATTTTAAGCACATTCGTGAATTCCTCCTAGGGGAATGATGGGAAAAATTCCAATCCAGGACACGTTCAGCCCCTATCCAATATGATACTTAATTGAGAAGAATATTTGTTATAGCTCAATCGTGGAGGTCGTAAGCTAACAGCGAATACACCATTTTTGACGATTTACATGTCGCAAATTACTCCAAACTACTCGGATATAGTTAATCCGATAATCACGAAACGCTGTATACATATTGCTATTATGATTGCACACATATTTCAAATTACCTTCCATTAGCCCCGCCCCCCAGAAAGTCGGCCATTTTTTTAAATGTGCGGTTTTCAGCCATTTTACGAACTCCTCCTAGGGGAATGATCGGAAAAAATCCAATCCAAGACAAGTTCAGACCATTTCCAATGTGATGCTAAATTGCGAAGGAATAGTCAATCGCTCAAACGACGACTTCGTAAGCGAACGGAGAACTTTCCATTTTTGACGATTTACATGTCCCAAATTACTCCAAATTACTTCAAACTACTCGCGTATACTTTTTCCAATATTCAGGAAATGCTGTATACATATTGCTATTATGATTGCACACATATTTCAAATTGCCTTCCATTAGCCCCGCCCCCCAGGAAGTCGGCCATTTAGAAAAATGTGCGTTTTTCATGCATTTTAAGCACATTCTTGCAAACTGCTCCTAGGGGAATGATCGGAACAATTCCAATCCAGGACAACTTCAGCGCATATCCAATATGATGCTAAATTGAGAAGAACATTTTTTATAGCTCAATCGTGGAGGTCGTAAGCTAACAGCCAATACACCATTTATTACGATTTACATGTCACAAATTACTCCAAATGACTCCAAACTACTCGCGTATACTTTTTCCAATACTCACGAAACGCTGTATACATATTGCTATTATGATTGCACACATATTTCAAATTGCCTTCCATTAGCCACGCCCCCCAGGAAGTCGGCCATTTTGAAAAATGTGCGTTTTTCATGCATTTTAAGCACATTCTTGCAAACTCCTCCTAGGGGAATGATCGGAAAAATTCCAATCCAGGACAACTTCAGCGCATATCCAATGTCATGCTACATTGAGAAGGAATAGTCCTTCGCTCAAACGGGGAGCTCGTAGGCTAACGGAGAATGTACCATTTTTTACCAATTATATGTCAGATAAGCTACTGAGCCCTGCCTGTCTGCCTGGCACATCAACTCTCAAACACACACACACACACACACGCACACACACACCTACTGTTAGTCCAACAACGCCCTTTGCTGGCGGCATATTCATTACAAAAGACACTCGCTAAACCTAACCCTAACCCTAATGTTTATTTGTAGATATCTCCTAAAGCCTACAAATAAAGTGTGAAATGTAGGCCTGTTACATTTGTTATTGAGCGATATATATTATACACACTGTTCTGCTTTCTGCACTGACCTCAGCAGCTGTTCTCACTGTAACATCACCTAACATCCAGGGGACATGTGATTAGTGAGTAAACAAACGGTAAAGGGCAGAAAGTCTGATGCACATTTGATCATCTCAAATAACTTATAATCACAACGGGAACACTTTGGAGAGCTGTGCTTTGTTGACAGAAGTCCAGCCATGCGTCACGCCTCTTTTAAACATCACTGTTGGCTGAAATCGTCTCAGGAGAATACGTCAGTGTACCCTCGGTTATAGCTCCTCTAGAGACACTCCTCTCTCCTCTAAATCAGTGTATCCTCGGTTACGGCTCCTCCAGACAGCCTCCTCGATAATCGATCCTCGACGACCCTTTAGAGAAATTTGTTTTCCTTCGACATCCGTTTCCGGGTCGCTGCCGGAGCACCTGGGAGTCTGGGACGCGAAAATTAGAGAAATGACAAACGGCTCATTTCCCAGGACTCGCGCGCGTCTGCTTGACGCCGGGACGACCTGCCGCCCTCCCCGACAGGCGCACGGACGCGAGGGCCCGCTCATCACTGCGCGCACAAGTGCGACCGCAGTTTTAATTATCTTTTGTCCAGGTCTGTTCCATCTATCCAATGAGAATGCAGTAACATGTGGGCATGGATGTACATTTCGAGACCATTAGTTAGAGGTTTAAACGAAGTAGGTTATTGAAGCACATATCTACTTGGGATGAATCCCTTCAAGGGCAGAAGACTTGTTTGATGAGATGCAGCGATAGTTATTTTAAAATAGAACAGGTGCTAATAATGCATTAAACCTGTAATTCTTGTTTTTTTTCACTGTGTTTGGTTAAATGTTAAGTGAAGATATGTCAAGTGTGTTCAAAACCATTTTAACGTTGAAAGTCCATTGAACATTCTCTTTTGCAACAGCTAGAAATCTGGATGCGCCATCTAGTCTTGGAGTAAACCTAGCCAGGTGGAGGAAGATGGAATCCGCTGGTGTCCAGTGGAGGACTTATAGGGGATTGTTTGTGCACAGCTGGAAAAGCCCTGCAGAGAGACCAAAGCTCTTTTGATGGGGCAAAGGTAGACGGCTTCACCGGCACAGGATGTTGAGTGACGACAGCCCACTGCCTGGTGTGAGGGCCGTTGAGTCATCACGCCTGCAGGGGAGGGCTACAGCAGGTGAAACCGGGCTGAGTCCTGAAACTTAATGCTGCAAGTTGCCCTTTTCACATAAAAAAAAAGAATGCTTTCTGATGGCTGGAATATGTGTTACATTTATGGTCTTTGCAGGAATATCGAATCATTTTTACCCATTGCCGAAGGACAGAGAGTCTTGTGTGCTGTACAAAGTGTATAGCCAACCGAGAAAATGTGTGATCTATATAAATACAATTGTATTGATCGATTGAACCATTTGATTACTTTCTATCTGTATGGTATACCTCGAATATGCTTAACAGGGGATGCCCATTTGCGGGTCCAGAGCTTAAGACCTATATCAGAGGTAAGTCTTTATATGTTTTCCAAGTATGTTGGAAAATATGATTTATTGAAAAAAACGTTTAGAGCCAATTGTAATAATAAAGAAAATCTAAAACTGATCAAATGTTCGCACTACAGATACCTTACAAACATATACAGTATACCATGTAGGTCAAATAATGTTTTGTTGACTGACAATCATTTCGGAGTTGAGAGCATTTCAAAACTGCAGTTTTTTCCAGCCCTGACTCCAAATGACACACGTTGCATCACCTTATAGGTTACGGGGGGCAAACATTTAATTGGCACAACCTGCAATTACTTTTTGAATGAGCTCCAATGTTGCAGTTCAGTTTTTGCTGGTGGAAAGTTCCTCAGAAAATGAAAGTCGCCTCATTTAGTGAAGTGTAGGTTTGACCTTCCCCCGGCATGTTAAGCCTAGAGATATGATGTCATGATCAGCAGGTCAAGCTACTGTATTTGACCTGACCGAGACAGTTATCGACACTGCAGGACCAGTCGCTGCCCAGTTAGAGAAATACTGCTCCAAATACCGTATTTTGAGAGATGAAAGGTGTTATGCTGGTATTTATGAAAATATGAATGCATAATTACTTTTATGTGATCTGTGTAAACAGCTGTAGCACTCCAGTAAATAAAGTGCAAAAGCTAATTTAAAAACTAACTGCTGCGGTGTATCAGTTACAGTATAGCTTGTGAGGCTTTATCAGACTGCTGGCAATGAGAACCAGCTCAGGGTTTGACCGTAATAAACAGCATTGGTCATTTGTTCAAAGTGCGTAATGACTTGTTTTCATCAAAGCGTTCTCTTGAGATAAGACATTGACCATACATACTTTGTCAGTAGCTATGAGGAAATATAAGCTCCTCCTATTTAACTCCTGGCAATGACCTGGCGCTATACTGTGTGGATACATTGAAGTTTGTTTTGTTGCTTCAAAGAAGAATCAATGGGCTTGTTTCCAATTGCAGCATAATACTACTATGAATTATTTTGGTGTGCATGATAAAAGTAGAGTGAGTCCATCCATATATCCATATTCCATTAATTGAGCGCACAAAAAAATCCTTGCAGTTCTTACACTCAAGCTACGGAGGTCAAAAACCATACACACACAGAATCACGTGACATGATACACTGTATAAGGACTGGCTTATCTATAGCCAGTTGAGTAGCACTTGAAATGTTTGGCTCTATGAAACCTGATGTACTTATATGATTCTGTTTTCTTCAAGGTTGTGTCTTCCTGGTCGAATGTACTTATTGTAAGTCGCTTTGGATAAAAGCGTCAGCTAAATGCAATGTAATGTATAAACCCTAGGGGGCGCCAGGGGGGTCACGCAAAGTTTGAGGAAAAGGGGCATTTTTTTAGATGTTATTAATAACTGCAAATCTATCAATCTGTGTCCTTTGATGCCAATCTTTTAATATTTTTTATTTATTAATATTTCATTTCATTTTTTTGTTTTTAAATGTCACCGCCCTTCAAGCCAATCAGAATCGAGCTGCCGCTACTGAGAGTGAAACTGAGTATCTGCTCAGCTTTTGGAGCAAGTGAGAGCTAGTGAATATTTCGCTCTGCAGCTGGATGAGAGCACGGATGTAGCAAATATTGATGTTTATATATATGAATATAAATATGTTTATTGTTAATATTACTGTTAAATATTATATATAATATTATTAAGGCATAAGTAGCTTTCAAAAATGCAAAAAATATATGTTCATATTACTGTTCAAAATTATATAATATTATAAAGACAGAAATCACTTTAAAAATATGTTTACTGTTGATATTACTGTTTAATATTGTGTTAAGAATGTTTATAACAGAACACACAATGAATGACAAACAAAAGATAAATACAAAACATTTTTAGAATAATAACTGATTATTAATTATCAATACAAATATTAAGAAAATGTATTAAGCTGTATGATTAGTCATATTTTCCATCATAATGTACAACAGGGGGGTCCCCGCCAGAGGAACCCTGCCCTAGGTAATAGGATAGTGCACTATATAGCACACAGTAAATAACACACAATCGTGACAGCTTAAACACAAACATAACCCTCGATTAGAAAGGCTCTCGCAAGGGGGACATAACTGCAGGGGTTTCTGAAAGTAATCTGGTACTGGGCATGTTAAAAATGCTCCTTCACTCCTCACGTTGTCTTCGACAAATTAGATAAAAGTTTGGAGGAGAACCATGCTGAAGAGTTAACTGTGGTCCACGTCTTAGATATCAAGGTGCTAACATTTGCTAATAAGTACTTCAGACAAATAACAACTGCGACTGATACTAAACATTTTGAAGGTATTCAGTCCAACCACCGTGATGGAAGAAAGAAAAGAGTCTTTGAGTGTTAGTGTATTGCCATGAGGTTAGCTGGATCTTCATAAGAGTTGGAGTGACATGGAATTCATTTATGGACCTCTGGCCTCATGCAGACGCTCCTGTTGACTCTTAAGAGGCTACGATTAGACGATCCATTGTGGGAGCCTTTTCTTTTTTCACTGCCAACAGACAGACAGCTGCTGGCTGGGAGTCTGAGGAGCAGCAGCCCAGTTCTGATCCTGAGCCAATCAAAGGCTCTAAATCAGTGGTTCTCAAACTTTTTTCTGGCATTCCCCACTTTGAACAGGTGGGCCTTTTCAAGCCCCACCTGTTCCTCGCCGCTCCAATCAAATGGTAGGCCAAGCTTAAAATGGTCAAATATATCGTTCAAGTCGTGAGCTACTTTTACTCCTCTTTTTCAGTTTTTTTGCAGTGTATATATTTAGCACATTTTAACATGATATGCTACCTTTAACCTTTGTGTGCTGTTTGGGTCTGTGGGACCCGTTTGCAATGAAAAGAAAATGTATGATTTTTTTAAATGTTGAAGTGAAGTGCATCAATCTGGTGCACTTTGAGCACAACATGAATTTATGACACAAACGGGATTTCGAAAAGTGTCACGGTTAAACTCCTTATGAAGTGGTGAGGTGCCGCTCCACATTGCTTTTATTTCCGACTGCAACGCTGTTGTGTCTGTGTGTGAGAGCATTTCACATGTGTGTATGAGAGATTTTTACATATGTCTGCAAATGACTTTGGTTTCAGTTGTGTGTGTGTTTGAGCAGGCTCGGATTGGCCATCGGGAGATTCGGGACTTTTCCCGTTGGGCCGCTGCCGTTGGTGGGCCGCTGGCTCTGGCATAGGTGGGCCGTGGACTTTCACAGCCGGTACCGCATCCGCCGCCGCAAACACCCGCCGTTGCGAGGCTCTGGCGGCTCCGGCAGGTCCGGTGCAGCGGTGCTGTGAAAGTCCACCACCGTTGCGAGGACCCAGGTTTGATTCCGGCCTGAGGTCCAAAATATTTTTTGTTTTTAAATGTAAAAAAATAATCTCCCGTTCATCGCGTCCATTCGCGACCCACCTATTACATCTCTGCGCCCCACCAGTGGGGCGCGCCCCACACTTTGAAAAACGCTGCTCTAAATCAAACAGGCCTTTCATTGGCTGTGTCACAATCTGATGAAGGACCCAAATGCAGCACTCGAGAAAACAAGGAGTATTGGTAATAAAGAGCAGAGGGATACCAGCAGAACAGTAACAGCCGGATGACTCAGGGACAGGCAGGGTTGGAACCGGGAAGGCAATCTGGTACCAAACGCGTGAAAGACTATCATGAAGGCAAAGTACGATCTGGCAGCGGGTGTGTGTCTGGTGAGGGTTTACAGATGGAGCGCTCCATTTCAGACGCCTACCCGTGCGGGTCCGTGATCGGCACGGGGTGGGCCCCTGCTGAAAAGGAAAACCCCCCCGCAGGACTTGAAACGCCCCCTTGATAAATACATTTAATTATAATGAAACCAGCTGCAATGGATCATGGATCCACCAGGGGGAGCCGTGATTAAAAAGCTGCCACACTGGAACTCATGTGAAATAAACAGCTGATCTACAGGTATCTGATATAGCGGATATTTGTTAAGATCCATATGTCACGGATAGGATCATATTCTGTGCTAAATAAGAGACATGTAATCATTTACTAAACATCCCCATGTTTTTATTTAACAAAATAATGTTTAATTCACGTTGGCGTAAGTACAAAAGCATCGCTATGTTTTTAGATCAGGAAATGCATCCAGGCTCAAACAAACGATTTTCAATCATCATCCTCACGATCATTTAATGTATCATATGTTCGCGAGTTGAAATTAATGCACTAAATTTAATCCACGTGAGTTTACAACAACAAAAATAATCGCTTTGTTTTTATATCACATCCGACCGGAGGAAAATGCAGCACGGGTCTCACTACCGATCATCCTAATCCCACGGGCAAACAATAATATGTACAGTGTTAATAGTTTACTGTATTATTAGTGTCTAATATTACTGGGGATTTCGGAATGGTACTGGATTTTGATTTATTGTATCGGCTTCATATCGCAATATATTCCCGAAGTCTGAAATGAAAAAATGTCCCACATTAGGGCAATTCACCCTACATTTAATCATTCATACAAAATCATATTTCGTTTCTTTTTAACGAAATAAATGTGGTTTAATCCACATCATTTACTGTGTTAATTGTTTACTGTAGTATTGTGCACATTACTTTTCGCTGCTTGTTGCACCCCTGGTTAGAAGCTAAACTGCATTTCGTTGTCTCAGTACCTGCAATATGTGCAATAACAATAAAGTTGAATCTAATCTTGAGCAGGAACAAATGTATTTAGGCTACTTAGTACATATCTGACGTAAACGATTAAACACATTTGTGCATTCTTTAAACCGAGTCAAGCCGAGTCCGGAGGTGGCGGCACATTAAAGTGTGCACCTGATTGTTTAACTTGAAGGTGCCTGATGACATTTCATCTTTCAAACAAAATCATATTTCGTTTATTTTTAACGAAATAAATGTGGTTTAATCCACATAATTTAGGCCTACTGTGTTAATTGTTTAGTATTGTTTAACTTGAAGGTGCCTGATGTGAACATTTCCAGAAGAACTCTAGCTTGAATGGCCTTTGTATGTATACAGTAGGCCTACACATAGGCGGCGCGTGAGGCTCAGGTTTGGGAAGGCTAAATAACTTTGTTTTTCATCTTACGCTGCCCGCCTCCGGCGTCTATAGAAAAGAGATCAACTCAGTGTTGCACGGCCAGATACGGCTCGAGAAGCTGACTCAGATAAGGAAATATTGTGATATCGATGATCTGATTGATGATGTGATGTCAGTGTGATATGAATGATAAGTGCGACACGTCGGCGTCTTCTCTGCATACGGCAGTTTAAACTGCATTTCCTTTTTCCTGTAATATGACTTGATAGATTTAAACTCCGCACACTGAGCTCTGATCGGTCAGATCACCGACGTGTCGCACTTATCATTCATATCACACTGACATCACATCATCAATCAGATCATCGATCTCACATCGATATCACAATATTTCCTTATCTGAGTCAGCTTCTCGAGCCGTATCTGGCCGTGCAACACTTAGTTACATTGTCACATATACTGTATGCAGACGTATTATTTTAAGCAACACATTAAGTTGACGAAACACTCAACTCAAATGTAATAAAGTCAGATCCCCTCGTGTTTTAGATGGGGCAGTATCATAAAACTGTTGTACGCTTTCAAACACTCGGTAGTTTATTTTTTAACGAGTTGTTCTGTATTCTCCTTGCAGGTGCAACTATGTGGCTTGTATCCTGGATTATATGTTTAAGTCATCATGGATGTTTAAAGTTCATATTTGTCTAATATTAGTTTACTTTTCATTAATGAAGTATGATGTTGCGCTGTCAGTACACTTGTCCCTGTTTGTGATTGGTCAAATGTAGCTAACCCCGCCCCTTTCACGTGAACGCGTTCTCAGCTGGAGAGAGAAACCCTGGCTTGATATACCGAGTTGATAACCAGCGCCGTAGGACCGCTTAGCGAGATCGCGTTTGTTAGGGTTAGTTAAGATAACTCAAGCATATCCAGGGTCTGTTGAACTGGCTTCATGGTACAGGGCACAGGTGGCTGCATAGCAACGCTAATGTCAAAGACATTATATTTGTATTTTACCAGGATGCAGTTACACAAATATTTGGGAAGGCTTAGCCTTCCCTAGCCTGCAGCACCTGCCGCCCCTGGGCCTACAGTATAGCCCAACCATGTACACCTTACTTTTTTCCCGTCCAAAGTTTGAATTGGATAAAGGTAATGGTTATCGATGGTGCTTTTATAGCCTATTGTATAATAACTGTGTGATTTATATTGCTTTTCAAATGCATATGGCCACCCATTTACACTGCTCTTCCCGTCAAGAATATGAATAGAACTTAGTTAGATCAAATTAATTTTTGTAATCACACACGTCTCCCCATCCCGAAAATGATAAATAAAATAAAAAGAGGAAACCATTTTCAAGTTCAGTTTTCAACGTTTTATTTAAAATAACTGACATAACAGACACCATACTGTAGGCCTATCTGCTGCGGAAACCAGGACGAGCTATTTCGGGATCTGTTTTTCTGGGGCTCCTCAGTCTCTCATTTACCCGGCTCCAGATTAGGACACATCCTGGGGATTGTGTTTACAAACATTGACCAGACCGTACACCAGCCCCCACCCCCCATGTTGCCTATGCTGTCCTGTGTTGCGAACTCTTTGTTTAAAACGAATTGGCCATCGGAATGTGTGGAGGAATTCTCCCAAGGGTCACATTCCACAGCTCTGTTTTTGCCCTTTTGCTTGTTACCTTACTAAATGGTCTAATGGTCAGTGGAGCGAGGGGGGAGGCCCGCGAAACTCGCGGAAGTGATTTCAAAACAAAAAGCACTCGTTTGCTTGGAACAAAGAAAACGGCCAAGACACACATTGAGTCCAGAAAATGAATGTTATTAAGGGCTGTAAATATAATAAGCCTGTGTCTAAAATTGACAACAGGCTTATTATATTTACAGCCCTTAAGATACACTTTTGTGTTTAACAGCTGACCACTACCATGACATACTTTGTTTTAGTAGATTTCGCATGAGAGCAAAATGTATAAATATGAGCATTAAATTATATGTATATGAGAACAAAATGCATGAATGTGTGAGTGACAATATATGAATGTGTGCATTGAAATATGATAATATGAGAGCAAAATGTATGAATGTGTGAGTATATATACGTGTGTGAGAATGAAAATGTATGTATGTGAAAGGAGAATATATGTGTGTAAGAGTGAAAATGTATGTATGTAAAAGGAGAATATATGTGTGTAAGAGTGAAAATGTATGTATGTAAAAGGAGAATATATGTGTGTAGAGGGAAGATGTATGTATGTAAAAGGAGAATATATGTGTGTGAGAGTGAAAATGTATGTATGTGTGTAAGAGTGAAAATATGCTGCATTTTGAATGTCCGATAGTCCACCATTTCCACCGGAAATATCAAACATTTAATAAAAGTGAAAAACAATGAACAAGACTTAACGTATTCATCATAATTAATTATATTTATTTCGTTTGGATGTAGGATTTTTGACTTTGTTTAGAGCAGTGATCTTCTACTATATGAACATTTTGGACCCAAAATCACAAAAAAAAACGGAAAAACAGATTTTGAAAATGATATTATTTTTCATAGGTAACACAAACATACACAACGAAACCATTTAAAAGCTGGAAATATATACATGGGATGTCACTATGATAATGTGAAAGTTTGATTGAGGTAGCATGGGATTTCATTCTGATAAGGCAAAAGTGTTATTATAAATATAATACAAATATATATATACACATTATGTACAAAAATCAGTTTTTTCTGTCTTTATCTGTGCCGCGGTTTCTGTCAATACGACACAGAGGACAACATCACAGGTTCCTCCTCCTCCATGTCAAAAAACAAGCTTAAAGCTTGACTCACGTTCATTACATTACATTACATTACATTTAGCTGACGCTTTTATCCAAAGCGACTTACAATAAGTACATTCGACCAGGAAGACACAACCTTGAAGAAAACAGAATCATATAAGTACATCAGGTTTCATAGAACATTTCAAGTGCTACTCAACTGGCTTTAGGTAAGCCAGTCTTTTATTAGTATAAAAGTGCTTCGTTAATAGTTCTAACGCTCGAAGTGGAGTCGAAAGAGATGAGTTTTCAGTTTGCGCCGGAAGATGTGCAAGCTATCTGCCGTCCTGATGTCAATGGGGAGCTCATTCCACCATCTTGGAGCCAGGACAGCAAACCCACGTGTTTTTGCTGATGGGAACTTGGGTCCCCCTCGCAGCGAGGGCGCAACGAGTCGTTTGGCTGATGCAGAACGTAGTGCACGCGCTGGGGTGTACGGTTTAACCATGTCCTGGATGTAGGAAGGGCCAGATCCATTCGCAGCATGGTAAACAAGTACCAGTGTCTTGAAGTGGATTCTAGCAGTTACCGGAAGCCAGTGAAGGGAGCGGAGGAGCGGAGTGGTGTGGGAGAATTTAGGAAGGTTGAAGACCAGACGAGCCGCTGCATTCTGGGTGAGCTGCAGAGGTCGGATGGCACATGCAGGAAGACCAGCCAGGAGGGAGTTGCAGTAGTCTAGGCGTGAGATGACGAGAGCCTGGACCAGAACCTGAGTCGCTTTCTGAGTCAGCTGGGGACGCATCCTCCTGATGTTGTAAAGCGTGTATCTGCAGCAGCGGGTTGTAGCAGCGATGTTTGCAGTGAAGGACAGGTTGTTATCTAGGGTCACACCCAGATTCCTTGCAGTCTGAGTCGGGGAAACAACTGAGGTGCCGATGTTGATTGTTAGGTCAAGAGTGGGACAATCTTTTCCCGGGAGGAAGAGCAGCTCAGTTCAGAGTTCTCTTCATCATAGTTGAATCTTCAAAACTCTAAATCTATCTAACTATATCTAAATTCTCAATGTTTGTCTGTCACTTTACTTCAATCGCTGTCTCCCGCCGTCTGTCTTCGTCTCTTTTCGTATCACTCCGTTTACCTGATTACCTCACTCCCTCCCTCCCTGGTAAATACATCCTGTTGAGCAGAATCTACAGTTTCCAGTATTTTCCGTTTTGTAAAATTATCAAATACGGCGAAGATATTAAAATATGTGCTTCCATTATTCATACTTCTGAAATATATCTGTATTAACTTTATATCATCGTATGTCCGTGTTTATTTGTGTCTGTTTATTGGGTCTTTTTGCATGAAACAAAGACTGGCATATAGTTTCAAGCTAGTACTTTCGACAGAAATACACATATACATCCTGTTGAGCAGGATCTACAGTTTCCAGTATTTTCCGTTTCGTAAAATGATCAAATGCGGCGAATATATTCAAATATGTGCTTCCATTTTTCATACTTTTGAAATGTATTAACTTTATATCATCGTATCTCCGTGTTTACTGGGTCTTTTTGCATGAAACAAAGACTGGGATATAGTTTCAAGCCAGTACTTTCGACAGAAACACACGGCAATGTTGTCCGGACTGTTGTTTTTATGCGGCACAGGTCATGTGATCTGATCACGCCGGCGTGACGGTTGACTCCAAAGGGTTAATATTAAATACATATAAGTATTTTTACAACTTGTATTTAGAAATACTCTGTTGTAATTATTGATGCATAAATGTGTTCATCCATTCAATGTGGCATCTGCTATAATGGGGTTAATGTATGATATTACTTAATAATACAATACATTATAATATATGATATGATAATTATATTTTAGTTTTATTCATTTCTTATTTAATAGTTTCTCATTATTATTATTTGTATCGCTCATCTTATTTTTGATTTTATTAATCTGTGCTGTCCTGTTTTTCCCTCTCACCCTGTTGCTGTTTGAACTACTGAATTTCCCCACGGGATTAATAAAGGTCCATCTTATCTTATCTTAATGTATAAGTTGATTTACTTCAATCTACTGTACTGTGTAAAAACACCCCAACAATATTACAAGAAATATACTGCATAAAGCAAACTATATACTTTATTTGATCTAAAATATTGATGTTTTTTCAATATAGTAGCTGTGAAAACCATACAGTAACAAATAAGTGATTAAATGCTACAGTATTCAGCAAACACAACTGCAGAGCTGCAAACATTGCAGACAGTTGTCTTTGTGTATTTTGTGAATGAAGCGCCATCTCATGGTTAAATCCTGTAATTGAACAAATGGGGAAATTGGGCAACGCCCCCTAGCAATTTGGCAACACCCCCAGCCGCTGGCATCCGCTGGGCTTTTGACTGGGACACACCCACCTGAGTCTGATCTGGAGCGCTTCATCTGTATACCTAAAGACATGGCGAAAATTGATATTTTAGTGCTGTTGACAGTATTTTCTGATTTATGGAGTGATAAAAAGAGATATCCAATATCCCTTCTGTAAAAGCCTTAGATACTAATATGACTACAAAATGAAACAAGAATTTTGAACCTGGCTTTATCCAAAGTTCAGATTTTGATTCCTGAAATGTATTAAAATATGTGCATATTTAATGAGATAATGGACCATTTGCATATTTAAACATGCTATTTCAGAAAACTTGTAATACAAAAAACAATTGCCTTATTGTAAGTAATTAACTGGAGAAATTTCTAGCTGATACCTTTACGTTTAAAAAATTACCCTATTCACCTGGGGTGTCTCGCCTTAAATAGACAAACCACACCCATGTGACAATTACCGGAAGTGCTCAACAAACAACTAATAATAATACAAATAATGAACTTGGGCTAAGTACCTACAATACCGGGCCCTAATTATCATTTCACAAAATTATAATTACACTATAATAAATGACAATACACACAATATACGTTCAGATCTCTTTCTTGAATTATTTTTGTTCAGAGTTCATATATTGCAGTCTTTTTGGAAAAGTGATCTTTACTCACTAATCAGTAAAAATGCTTAGTGTGGTGGTTTGTGTGTGTGCAGGGGGCAGGAGACAAAACATAATGAAAAAGACATTTAGTCCGTTTAGACTTGGGACAAAGTCTTCTGCATCCTGAAGAAGGCTAACTTCGTTAATTGGTCTGCTCAAGAAACCAGTCTTGGTCTTGATCCGAAGCGTACGGACGAGTCCCTTTTCTTCTTGTTTGCCACCATGTTCTCCATCCGAGGGATCTCAATCCTCTTTTCCTGCGGGGCTGTTTGGACTCTTTAATCGTTGGCTTCTCGTTATCTGAAGGTTTCTGTTTAGTCACCAGAGATTCCTGTTTTTTCTTATTTGCATGATCGTGTTTCCACTGTCAGTTTTACTGTCTGCGAGTTTGCTCCTGGGTTTACTTTAGCATGTTACTAGTTCTTGAAACGTTACAGTACGTGTAACAGCCTTCGGTCTTCCCTTTCCTCGAGTTTTAGCTTGCAATTTAATATTTTGTAGTTCCTCTTTGACAACATATTTTTCTGCTTCCATTCCTGGTGCTTTCTGAGTGTTAATCCGGATTTCAAGAGCCTTATACGCTTCCTCTGCTTGTGAAAGTTCACATTTCAGGTTTGACTTTTGGCTCATTAATCCGTGTACCTTCAGCTGCCCTCTCTCTTTAGCTTCCCTCTTCCTTCTCTAATTATGTTCCTTCATAGATGTAGCTTCCTTCCTCGCCTCATTCTTTTGTTCCTCCTCTATTTCTCCACCTTTCTCTTGCTCACTGTCTTCACTGTCAATGGGAGCACGGATCATTCTCTTGCTCTTCTGGGCCCCTTTCTCTTTCCTATCACCCTTCTTTTCTGCCTTTTCAGTGTCCATCTCCTCTCCGCTAAAAGCAGATAAGACCAGCGCTTCGGCCATGTTTACACTTAATGAAGTTTTATCCCGAGTATCATCAGGACATCCTCCTAATGGTCCATTAACTGTCCAACCGAGCATGGTTTTTACGGCATAAGGTCCATCCCCCACACTCCTGATTACATCAATTGGTTCAAGGGCTTTTGGAACATCTGAACCAATCAGCAACTCAATTTCAGGTAGACAAACATCCCTCAAATACAACCATTGATTGATGTCGGTTTGACGTGGAATGTTTCCTCTGTGCACGGGCATAGTCTTCTGAGCCGGGGAGATCACAAAAGTTGCTGTTATGCACAGGTGACTTAAATAGACAAACCACCTGAAGTGCTCAACAAACAAATAAAGTGACGTAAACGATTTGTTCGCGGTTTTTGATGAAGAATAAGAAGATGGCGACCTCCATGCCAAACTGCAAAACATTGACTGTGGATCATTGGCGACAGCTATGTCCGGCGTGCTGCCCAGAGAGCTGCAGAGACCATCGGCAGCAACCTTGGCCTCGACCTGAGGGTCTGCTGGTTCGGTTGGGGTGGACTGCGCTGGAGAGGGGTCCTTCCCTTCTTTTCCCACTCCCTGCTTGGAAGAGCAGCCCCGGATGTCCTCCTCATCCACTGTGGCGGCAACGACTTGGGCAATGTGCCCAGTGTTGTTATTGTGAACCAGATGAAGGAGGACCTGCACCAGCTTCACCATCGGCACCCTGAAATGAAGATCATGCTCTCCCAGATCAACCAGAGGTGCCGGTGGAGGGCTGGTGTAAAGCCGGTCAAGATTGACAAGGGCCGGAGGTTTGTTAACAGTGTTATGGCTACATTTGTTCATAGCCTAAATGGTTCCATTGTTGACCACTCGAACATTAGACATGACAGTCCTGGGCTTTTTTTGAGAGATAGAGTTCATTTCACCCCTTGGGGAAATTATATATTTTTTAAATCATTAGCCAATTGCCTGAAAGACCACCTCCAAAGACTGTGAACTGCTAAGTCGTCAGTATCGCTGTCTTTGGATTTGGCCTTTGGAGTATGTTTTGTACGGCCCTTGCTAAGCCCATACCGTCATGGCTAACGTTGAGTTAGATATTACATCTTTAGCCATAACACTGTTAACATAGCTGCTCTTCCTCACATCCTTATCTATCCCCCCCCCCCTCTTCCCCCAATGGACTCTGCTCTCCAGTCCAGTTGTTTTGTTATTTGTTTATTTATGTATTTGTTTCCTAAATTGTTACACATAATAAATTAGTACCTGATTATTGATTCTCAAAAAAAAAAGTGACGTAAACAAATAATGAACTTGGGCTAAGTAGCATTATGGCACCTACAATACCTTTAATTATAGAAAGGTTGTTTATAGCCACTGAAACGAGCAATGGTCAATAACACAGGCAGGAGAGCAAGAGGCAAAACCAGACGCTAAGAAGACATCACTGGCCCTGAGCATCTGTTTCTTCATTACTTTGATCTTTCAAACAGGTTCATGTTTTCTTTTGGAGTTTCTCCCCATTTGCAGTCATTAGTTTAGCATGAATTAAACAGCTGCGTGTGTATTTTTTTAAAGTAGCTCTCATCCTAAAAAAGGTTGGTGACTCCTGACGTAGAACTTATCAAGGAGAAAATGGCACCCAGTGTCTCCAACCGAAGAACTGAAATGCGGGAGTGCCTGCGCGTGCCTTGAGTGGGTGGAGCTTAATTACATCTCTGCAGGGTTAGTCCAACACTGAACACCATTTGAATCATAAAGTGTTAAAATGACACTGAGTTCAAATGTTTAACCCTGAAATATCAACACTCCAATTGTTGCTGTGTAGCTTATTTTAAACAACAGACATTTCCCATGGACATTTTGGACACACCACATGGAAAATTATTTGCAAATTGATTAGATGAGCCGTTACATTTCTGGGCAACAATTCTATTCCATTTTCCATTCCAAGTCCCTAAGGAAGCTCTTCAAAGTTGCTCGGTTAGAAGACAGGTCACTGCACAGAGCTTGTTGAACATAGTCACATTTGAGGCGTTGTACTGTATCTTGTTCCCTGACTTTGGCCAGGATCAGCTTTGTGCAGTAGAATACTACGGATTGGAGTTACAGGCCGTCTGGATTATCACTGGATGAACTTGAATGGCAGCTCTTTCCAGGTCACCTGTGGTTGTGACTCACCTTCCCAGGGACAGGAAAGCAGGTACATACAAAAGAGAAGTAATACAAATATACATAGGCCTATACCTTCTGATTTTACTGCCCCATGTACATATACTCAAACCACACAGACTATCCATTTTTCATTACAAACCTTAATGAGAGTCCCAGGCAAAATGCTGTTTCTGCTATTTGCATTTATATGAATCTCATGGTTTCTTATTTACTTAAAATACGGAAGATTTCTTTCATTTGTGATTGCCTACAATATTTATCTTGGATCACATACAGGTATTAAGGTTGGCTTATACAATGACTGTAACAAAGTGCATTCCATGAAGGTGTAAAATATAGCGAGGTAATCCAATAAAGAGAGGTTTGTGATGAAACTTACAGACACTTTTGGATGACAATCCTTAAGCCTTTGATTCAGAAAAGTAAAGTTGTTAAATGGAAAAAGTAAGAACCCCATAAAGAGTAGATTCGAGTAGCGGTGGCAGAATTCCAATATGCAGAGTAACGTTTATTATACATGTACTAATCAAAGATTTTAAATTGTTGAACTTTTACGTTCTCAAAATAAAAAATAGCTCTACAATAAAATGTAAAAGAACACTGAACACAAACTGTTAAAATGGCCACACGTTTCATTGAATGAAGTATTACTTCAAAAGGTGTGTTTACCATAAAGAAATCCATTCAGTAAAGTTTCATTTTGATTCTAAGGAGTAAATATGTTCGTGTAATCACCATATTTTCTTCGACTTTAATTGCAGCTTTACTCAAACGAGGACACATCCGAAGACAATGCCTGTCAAAACATTGTGTCTTTAGATGGCTCTTTGAGCATGATGACCTGTCTGAGTTTCCTTTAGATGTCACTTAGTATTCTATATCTATATATATATATCTTATATTTGTTGTGGGGGAACATCTCTGATTACTCAAGCCATCTGTAATGAATCATTGGCAATGCCTTTCATCACAGAAAGTTTCTCTGGAAAATAAATTAGCCAAAAACAACCCAGTCACTGTCAAGCTGAGGCAATGGAAAATCTAGTCTCTTAAAACTGTTTTCTTTCATTGCTGAGAAACACTGGCCAATCATTGAGGGGCCTCAGCCTCATCAACAGCTGTATGGTTACCACAACCTGGGGACTAGGGGGGGTATGAATAGGAAATCTCCAACTTCTTTTGCTAACGTAAACTAAATACGTTTATTCTGTATTGATTTTAGCAACCATTTTCTTTCCGGGAAAGAAGACTGCACTTGCTATTACCATCGCTTTGTGTCCTAAGATCTTAATCTTTGCTGGCTAGCAAATACATTCATTTTTTAAGCCAGTTAAAGAAAGACCTCAATTATTTTAATACCGCTGTTAGCAGAATACAAAGCAATAGAAAACTACTGTCGATTGGCTCGGGCATGTTCGTCAACGTGCTTATACGTTAGCAACATCCAAATGACGTTAGCCAAATAATTAGCTAGTAGGAATAGCCACAAAAAGCTAACATATATTGATGATAAACCAAGCCATGAAATGTATCTCATTAAAAGAATGAGATTGTCTAGGAGAAAGACGGCTAAGCATTTGGATTTAGGGCCATACTGTTAAGATCACTGTACCGATTGCGAAAAAGGTAGGACCCAAAAGCCGACTACAAAAAGGGTAAAGGTCTATAAACAAAAGCGAGCTTTATTACAAAAGCTGATGACAAAAAAACATGACATGAAACAAAACGAAAGCACAAGGAAAAAACATACTGAAGGACTGACATGGAGGGAGACAGGAAAAACAAACAATGAACCAACACTGAACACAGGAAGAGACAACACTAAATACAGGGAGGGGTAATCACGAGACGAGAAACAGCCGGGCAGGGAAGGAGAAACACAAGGGCCACAGGTGAACACAATCAGACAACTAGACACACCAGGGAAACTAACGACAGGAGGAAAACACAGAGAAGGACCAGACAAGAAACAAGGAGGAAAGAACAGCAAAATAAACCCAAACCAGACAGATAACACTAACACCGTGACACATACTGCTTTATTTTGAGGCTGTTTCGTGTCAAATAAATTACATTATATACGATTTCGGTAAGTATCACCTGATAAACAAATAACCAGCTTAATTTGACCATGACATTTAGATATGTAATCAGAGACCGGTAAAAAACATAATGCCACTTCTTTCATTCTTAGTATGCTCAGTGAAAAAAAAAAGTTTATATTTTGTGGTAAATAATAATAATGCATTTTATTTATATAGCGCTTTTCACAACTCAAAGACGCTTTACAGTATGACTCATTTTTGGTTTCTTTGAAGCTTAACAAGCGTGCCTAATGCATGAATCTGTCTGCAGGACTGTGTACCCACGTGCATGATGGGAATTGCATTAGTTTGGTGGGTAAAGGATCAAAAACCAAGTTCACTCAATGTATCAAACATATTTCAGCTGCTGCTACTGAGGGTAAACACTGGGAGTTACGTGGCTACATTTATCTGTAACAACGTATTAAATGGCAGCTGTGGATGCATACAAATGTGATTAGTGGTTCATTTCCAAACAATTCATGCGGATAAATGTATTACGGGACTTCAAGAGGCTAAGTATGGGGTCAAATATGGGAACAACACAGTCATGGGCAGAAAGGATAATAAATAAAGACACAAATTGTAGTGAATAAAAAGCATCCGTTTAAAACAATGATATTGAAAAAGGTCCTCTGAATTCAAAAACAATCTTTTATGCTTCATTGTGAAAACTATTCTCCAATAATTCGAGCTTCAGTGTTGGAAAAAGAGGTATAACATGTAAATTCACTTTAGTAAAAGGTGAACATAAATGATACAATGACCTCCAAACAGAGAGGAAGTCTTTCACAGTGGTTAGTCGCCCATCGGCACACTGAAATCCTTTCTCTTTTATTGCATAAATCTCCCAGCATGCAATGGCATATCTGCCAACCCTACCGATTTGGGCGGTAGTCTACCGCTTTTGACATGTTTCTACCGACTTAGCTGGCTTTCCCTACCGATTTTCAATCCTCCCAAACTATAACAAATAAAAATGACACTCCATCGACACTGGACTCGACTTTTGGCGGACACCGTTTGCAGCGTGTCTGTGATCCCATCATAGAACCAGTCCTCTGTGTTTCTGAAAGAGAAACAACGTGCAGACCGGAGCCTCATCCCAATACCCCTCCTCGACTCCTCTCTTCCCCTCCTCCATGACTTGACCCTGAAATCGATCAAGACACGCCATTTTGAAGGACGTCCCAATAGCTGAAATGCACACGGAAGAGTCGAGGAGGGGTGCGGGAGGAGACGAAAGGGAGGATACACGCGAGCAGACTATGCGGAAGTGTTTTCACTACTCGCCTATAAAAGCCCCGCCCCCACCTACATAGCTGGTCGATTTCAACAGAGGAAAACCGACAACTGGAAGATGAGTGGAAAAGCACTCACAGCTCCGTGGGAATTATTATGTGCAATTCATTTCTTAAGGTTATACTAACAATTTAAGTCATGTTTAATGATCTTGAACGTCACTGAAACATAGCTATTAAGAAAGCTATTTCATAAATGGTTAGATCTTGATAAATAACAATTATTTGTATTGTTTTGTGTTAAGATATTCAGGAGTTAAATTATTTTAAATGCACAGTCCTGAATGTGGGGATCTACAGGACACACATTTTCAGAGTAAAGGCTTTCACATTACTATCATTATATTTGTATTTAAAGGAGACCTATCATGCTATATTTAAATGATATAGTGTATGACCATACATATATAAGGTATATTTATACATTTTATTTTTTAAAATACCAAACAGATCATTTTTTAGCCATGCCTCATTTCGCTCATTTTCGCTCTATTCCAAGCCTGTCTTTGACAATTCTGAGCAGCAGCTGACCACGCCCCCCTGCAGAAGAGCGGGGCATGAGCCTGTGAGAGTCACGTTACCATGCTTGCTGTGATTACGAGTGGAATAAACATGTCATCTCAGAGCAATGCATGTGTTCAAGCGTATTATCAATTTGATCCAGAGATTGACCCTGAAGCAGCGGAGGTTTTGGTGGAGGTGCAAAGATCTCGGTTGCAGCAGGACGTTTCTGAATGGTTAGTTGACAAGCTGTTGTCCCTATTTATTTTACTCTGTTTGTTACGATGTGTGCTACTTATTCCGTTCATATGTTGGCTAATTAGCAAGAATGCTATGTGTACAGTTTATAACTTAGAGCTTGTAACGCAAAAACAGCAATACATATATATTTATAAAGGGAGACATTCATATTTTCAGCATATATACAATGGCCTCATTGCGTTTATTAATAGTTTACAGCCCTTTTCTTCCAACATCGTGCAACAACCGTTGGAAAGTTCAATAACTTAGGGTGATAAAAAGTATAACTCCAACAACACATCAGTTGTCAGCAGTGTCATGTGTTTTTAAAAGCTCAGTTATTGACTTCTTTCTACAGGTGTACATGTGCAAATTGCGCCACGATGCCTTCTGAACGGAGAATGTGTGCTGCATGGAGATACCACAGGTAACATTTTTGATAGCTTCACTAAGTTGTCTGTTTAGAGAATGCATTTTTCACATGTCATTCAATATATGTTTATCACACTAGGTGTCAAGACGGATGCAGGAACTTGAGGACTCTGTAACCTGTATGGTGGACCATCCTGGATTGGAGCCTGTGTGCCTGAATGTGTTCTCCCTGCAGAATGCATTGAATATTTACAGAGCTGAACATGGTGGACTACAGTTGAGGCAAATAGAGCAGTGAGTGGTTTGTTTGTTTTGACTGAAATTGTAAAACGAATGCTAATATTGTTCATGGAAATAAATACTGGTGTATAATATGGCTTTATGCAATCTTTCATTCTGTCATTGTACATGTACTATTATATACTACACAGCAATGGCATAACACACCCATGTGTACGACAACAAAAGTCCACACACAACCTTATGCTTTTGAAATCAGAATATTCTTTACCCATCCAAACATGAATAATCACGACACATTTTACATCAACTCGGAACTTTATTGTCAAAATCAACGATTCTTTGAACCCATAAAAAAAAAACTAAATGTACTTGTATTTTGTATAAATGACACTAAATATATTTTTAATGATTTCAGGCATCACAGGTATCTAGCCTACAGAAGCTTTGTGAGCTGGTGCTGGGGCTTCCTTGGACGCAGGATCAGAGTGGTGATTCCGGCCTGCGTTGTCCTCAGGGAGGCAGGAGTTTCCTGATCCGCAAAATCTCTATGTTGGGTTCAGACAGCAGCCAAATTGAACCGTGTAGCATACCCGGCGATGACCTCCTCCCTGTCAGGTCGCTCATAATGGTGCAGGGTCCACAAAGACTTGGTCGAAGATGAGGTCCATCAAGTTGGCCACGTAGCCTGTGCAATGTTAAAAGAAAGCACAACAAAAAATGTGGTTTACATTAGTATATGCATGTAAAAAACTGAAAGTTCTTTCTAATTTTTTTATTTTATATTTGTAAATAGTTGTATAATAAATATTTTAAACACTTACGGAATGTGGGGTCAGTCTTTACTGGTTTTGCTCTGCATTCTCCCTTCCTGGCCTTTGGGAACTGCAGTTTATACAGAGGGTTTCCAGTGGATGTAGTGGCTTGTGCACGCTCAGCGTTTTCATTGTAGTGCAGGGCTGCCAGGTACAGTCTTTCATATCCGCCATGAGAAAAAAAAATGTAAATAATAACAAAGAATGTACAAATTGTCACTAATTAGTAAGTATGTGAGGTGCTGGCCTGTAAAGAAGAAAACATAGTTAGAACAAAATCATCTCAACTTAGTATTCAGGATGAGAAAATACTATTTGGATAAATATCGTCTGAAATCCCAAAAGATGGGGCTTAAAACTCTCTATTTAGCAAAGCTCTTTGCTTAGCCTTTTCCAATCTGAGTTAGTTTTGAACCGTAACGTGCATGCTGTGTTTCTGATTCAATACAGATGATATGTTGGAGAGGGGCTGAGCTCAGTAGACTGACTGTAATGAATGCTAGCCACTAATTAGCCTGTTGCTAGGTAAGGCCTCGTCAACAACAACAGACCAACGGGGCTTTAGTTCTGTTTTACTCGTGGTGTGTGTCCCCCCTCGCATACATACACACAGTGTTGTATCCTAACACACCCCCATTTATATTCATGTGCGCAAACAAGTAAACATACAAAAGCTTTTACAAATAACGCTGCAAAAAACGGCATGTCTCATTAGCGTAGCGTAGCGTAGCGTAGCGTAGCGTAGCTTACAGATCGATGATATCTGATCGTTCTTAGAGACTACAATCACAAAAGCTTTTACATATAACGCTGCAAAAAACGGCACTTACCTACAGAAGATTACGTTTGTTATTATAACTTACTCAATATGATTTTAGAGGATACAAAATACTAATAAATAGGAGAATAAATACTTGTGTTATCGGCTAGGGCGTGGCTTTACAGCCTTCACACAGATCGCCATTACGGCAGTATGTCTGAACATGTTAGCAAATGCCTGATAATTAAAATAAAAGACAAAGCAAACAAAGCGTACAAAATAAAATGTTACAAAAACATATAAACACCTAACCGATTACTATTTGGGTTTGAGGCGACATTGATACGGCGAAGCTACATGCTACATACTACAAGCTAGAGATAGCTTTATCAGGAAAAACACCGCTAAATAAAAACGTACAGCTTCAAAATTGGATGTGTCCTCACTGGCCTGCTCCCGGATGGTTGGTATTGATCCCGGGTTTAGCATTAGCTTGGAGGCATATCCGTGTTGGACTTGAGAGAAGTTCATAAACATGTCTTGGAACACACCAACATAAATCTGCCGGGGTCTTCTGGCACATGTCCCTTGAAAATGAAGTCTAGCCACAGATTATTTTCTTTTTCCACTGATGGCATTGCATGCAGTCCCCCTTCTCGAGTCTTGCAGCCAACAACAGCACAATGTTTAACTCGCTTAGACATCCTGGCAAGAGCAGGCAAAAACACAGATGTGACTGGGGTTGATTTAGCCTGCCGATAGCCTATATGCGAATGAGAGGTTTGGCAATGCACGTGGCCGTGGCTCATTCCCCTGATAGGTGGAGAGTTGACCAATAAGCAGAGCATGTCTTTGTGACGTAGAAAAGTGTTGAAATCTGGATCCGTTTTTTTCAGATCCGTTGCAGCCCCTTTTTTTAGAGATTTGGCTAAGGAGGAAAATAGAGAGGGTTGTGTTTTCTGACACTTGGTGAGTTCCCTGGAACACCGGGGACACATATTCATGTATAAAAGACGTACAAAGGTGCATTTTGCATGATAGGTCCCCTTTAAATCTAGGCTACATTTGACACCAAACCGGAACACAAAAGCAGGACCAACCATTGCATTCCTTGACTAACAAGAGAAAGATTCATTCATTTAAATAAATATTTAACAACAAATGGGCCGGTTCTAAAGGGTTATTCAGTTAAGCCCGATGAGAGGGGATACAGCTGTGCACATGTCATCATTAACAGACGTCGTTTAAGAGTGACATTTGAGTGAACGAGGACATCCCAATTAATACCTGAGGACTCCTCTGTCCTCGCGTCACCTCCTTGTGTCTCTCGCTCGCATCTTACGGAGGCGGAACTAAGATGCAAAGAAGGGACGCGAGTGAGGGAAAGGAGGAGTCGAGGAGGGGTATTGGGATGAGGCTCGGGAGTAACGCTGCCTTTCCTCTGCACCCCCGGGGCTGATGGGTAATCGCTCCCAAATGAATATAAGGCCCATTCCCAAACCGCCCCCTACACCCTACCCCTACACCCTACCCCTCCGTTTGCGCGTTCACGTGGCGGGTCCGCCATATTAAGGGCTGTTCCAAACCAACGAGTGTGGAGCGGTGTGGAGGGGGTGTGGGCTATCAAGCCCTCAAACAGCGAGTCTGCAGCGGTGCTGACTTGAGACCGGTCTCTTCCTGACCGGAGTCACGCTGTGTGTGGCCGTCAGGAAACAAGCTGTTAACAAGTAGTTCCAGCAAACATCCACTGATAAATTGCGATGTTAACAACCTCATGATGACCTCATATGTTTTAACTTAGGATCATACCTGTGTTTAGTCTAGAAAAAGGTAAATGTGTGCATTTCATTATAAAGTTGTGTATATTTACAGACCGTTGCAAAAACTAAGAAGCTTATAAACATCAGGTTTAAAACTAAAAGAGCTTTGAAACACAATGAAAGATGTTTGGAGTTTTATTTGAGTTATTAATTTAAATTATTTGTCTAAGAGATGCTGATTTGAAACCGTTGTTACATACAGTTACGGCATTTCCTGTTTCTGCCGGAGAGAGGGGAGGCCGTCCCAAAGCTTGCTGCTGTATTTACTCCCTCCATCTGACAGGAGGGAGCCTCGTTGAGCTGTGGCTACAGACGGAGTTCACTCCATCACGGAGGGTTAGGGTCGAGGGAGTGGTTTGGGATTGGGCCTATGGGAACAGAGACGAGGCATTTGAGTCCTGCAGGATTTCCCCGTTAATATCAGTGTCTCGAAAACACATGTTGGCGACTGAAAGACATCCAGTGTTTGGTCTTTTCCTGAAGCATCCTTCACCTACAGTGTCTCAACTGAAAGAGGACCCCAAGCACACACAAAATATAATATCATTTTGAGATTTGGGATATTTATCTCCCATTCTTTCACATTTTCTGACATTTCAACACCAAACATGTCATTAATGTCTCTGTTTAGTGAACTACAGCAATCTGAAAGCCTGTACATTATTTATATCACACTTTATCAGTAGAAACATGCAGGAAATGACTTTTTTAATGCAGTATTTTCTGATTTCCTTCCAGGAAAAGATTGTCCCACTCTTGACCTAACAATCAACATCGGCCCCTCTGTTGTTTCCCCGCCTCTGACTGCAAGGAATCTGGGTGTGATCCTAGATAACAACCTGTCCTTCACTGCAAACATCGCTGCTACAACCCGCTGCTGCTACACTCTTTACAACATCAGGAGGATGCGTCCCCAGCTGACACAGAAAGCGACGCAGGTTCTGGTCCAGGCTCTCGTCATCTCACGCCTAGACTACTGCAACTCCCTCCTGGCTGATCTACCTGCATGTGCCATCCGACCTCTGCAGCTCATCCAGAATGCAGTGGCTCGTCTGGTCTTCAACCTTCCTAAATTTTTCCACACCACGCCGCTCCCTCCACTGGCTTCCGGTAACTGCTAGAATCCACTTCAAGACACTGGTACTTGCGTACCATGCTGCGAATGGATCTGGCCCTTCCTACATCCAGGACATGGTTAAACCGTACACCCCAGCGCGTGCACTCCGCTCTGCATCAGCCAAACGACTCGCTGCACCCTCGCTGCGAGGGGGACCCAAGTTCCCATCAGCAAAAACACGTGGGTTTGCTATCCTGGCTCCAAGATGGTGGAATGAGCTCCCCATTGACATCAGGACAGCAGATAGCTTACACACCTTCCAGACTGAAAACTCATCTCTTTCGACTCCACTTCGAGCGATAGAACTATTAATAAAGCACTTCTATACTAATAAAGGACTGGCTTTTCTAAAGCCAGTTGAGTAGCACTTGAAATGTTTTTGCTCTATGAAACCTGATGTACTTATATGATTCTGTTTTCTTCAAGTTTGTATCTTGTTGGTCGAACGCACTTATTGTAAGTCACTTTGGATAAAAGCGTCAGCTAAATGCAATGTAATTTATGGCGCAACACAAAGATATTTCGCTCTGTGCAAACCTTTGACTCTAATATGTCATCAACATGAAACAAGAATATGAACCTGGCTTTATCCAATGTTCACACAAGAGTTCTACATCCTGACACATCCTTCATCTACACCAGGGGTGGGGAACCTTTTTCCTCTCAAGGGCCATTTCAATTTTTTCAACATCCTCCGAGGGCCGTACAAATTATTGACCTCTGCTTAAAAATACTAAAATCACAGCCCATTCATTTGGCCTTTCTTTCATGCTGTGCAAAGAAAAAGCAACCTCTTAATCCAGATATCTCACCATGACTCACGTATGCATGCACGTACACAGTGTGGCATGACCACCAAAACAGAAAGATATGGACACAAGATGTGTGCAAATTAGTTTCCTATCCATGTGAATATGATTTAAATGGGGGGGGGACCTAACCTCCTCTAGGGGGGTCCGGGGGGCATGTTCCCCTGGGAAGATTTTTTTTTTTTTAAATGTTGAAGTTAAAAGCATCAATCTGGTGCACTTTGAGAGCAAAATGAAGAGTTCTATGGAAACATCTCTCAACACCCATATGAAACAGAACTGTAAACAGATTTTCTTTTTCTTTATGAATATTTTACAAATCACTTTTTTTGACTGTCATATAGTATTTTATACCTGTTTACTTTATTCTCTTATTTTTTTATAACTATAATGATCATATAAAGATGTGACTTTACCTCACTGGTTGTAGAAAAAGCTTCTTATATTCGTTAGCATAGCTAGCTAACCAGATGCTAATAACAACAAAGTTATTGACTGTATGATCAGTATGACAGATGAACAGATCGCCACTGGGCTTTCAACTAAAGACACAGACACGCAAAAAACTGCGGCATGTGTACGGCTCCTTATGGCAGTGACGTGCGGTGAGGTTCTGGTCTTTCAGAGTCAGATTTACAAATATTATATTTTGACCTTAATCGAAATATTCTGTTATTTTCAAAAGCTTTTGTAGTCTGATGCTTCAATTCATTTTAAACAGACCGTTCAACAAAAGGATACCCAACATCTAAATATTGGATTGTTCTTTCTTAGTAAGATCCAATTTTCATTACCAATGTGGTCTTACCTTGACTTGAAGATGAAGTCCATGCTATCCTTCTGGACAACAATCTCTATTACTTCTTTGTAAAAGTCCTCCTTATCTTCCTGTAGTTTCAAAAGTCTAGTTTGTTGTTTGCGTTCCGTCTCTGCGTAGAATAACAGTAGCAACAAGAACCTGTGGGCTCACGTGCGCCCCCTTCAGTGCGGCAGAGGTTATGGCTGCCTCTCCTGGTGCTTTTTTCATTGCCGTTGTACGGCGAGCCTAAATATCATATATACGTGAAATAAGTTATTTAGAGACTATGGATGGCGAGGATACATGTAATAAAGGGATCTACAAACATTACATTGGTGACATACAGTGAGATGGTAACAGGCATGCACTTAGGGCCCGCTCACCACACAGTAACTGGCTTGAGCGCGCTCACAAAATAAGTGCCCGCGATAAATTAGTGCCCGCGCTCCAGCAAGTTACTGTGGGCTTACATGAGGCAGAGCTCGTCCCTGTCTCCCTTCTCATCGCTACCCGTAGTTGTAGCGGAGCTCGGCAAATTTGCTGATTTTGACTATAAAAAGCGATTGGAATCATACAGAAATCACATTTACAACACAGATCAGTGGAGACATTTTATTATTATTACTATTTAGTTTTTCTTTAGTTGTTTTTCCGTTATATTGCAGTATGACAGGTGAGGCTCTGCCTCCCCTGTCTCCCCTGACTGCACGTCGCTGCCTTATGGGTACTGACATTTGTGATGTCCCGGCCCGGAGCGACGTCCTGGTGCTCTCCGGCAGCTCTAAACCCCTGTCGGACGAGAGATATAACACGTGATGACAAGTTAGGCTCGTGTTGTGTTCAAGGACCCTGACCTTGGCCAGGAAAAACAGGCACTCGCTTGTTTAATTATTTTGCGGTCTAGATTTCTTAATTTTTTTTCTTTTTTGCGTGAATTACCTCGAGGGCCGTATCAAATTGTCTCGCGGGCCGTATACGGCCCAGGGGCCGGAGGTTCCCCACCCCTGATCTACACTGTCTCAACTGAAAGAGGACCAGAAACACATTAAAAATATAATAAAATATGGAGACTTTGGGATATTTATCTCCCATTCTTTTATTTTCGGGCACTTTACAGACCAGACATGTCGTTGATGTCACTGTTTACCAAACTACCACTTTTTCTAAAAAATGCATAAAAGTATGCAATATATGTTAAATACATGGTTTGTAATTACTGGGGTTCCATTTCTTCTGATTACCTAGTTTGGGCGTGCACATTTGCCGCGCGCAAACCTACCTCTTTTGGATTTGGAAAGGTTGGCATGTATGCAATGGTCATTTGCCCCTCACAGTCATCGGGCTTAAACAAATCAGGTTGACGTGATTGATAGACATTTAAATTCTTCGTTCTTTAATGTCTTGTTCCCCCTGGACTTGTGTCCACTCTGACCTGGAATACACTTTAATTGTGTGGCTGTATCCGCAACCTATTACCATTAAGAAAACCTCTTGACAGTCATATTGATACATTAGTATAATTACAGTAATCACATGAAACCCTCTCCATAAGGTGCGCAGGTGCTTACGGGGATAAAACCCTCACTCGCATTTTACTTTGAAGTGCACCATTTGGATTGATTTGATTTTGTTATTAATCCTCTAATGTATTTTGTATTGCATATTGTAGTAAAAAGTAATATTGGAGAGTCTGTTTCTTTTAATACTGTGCAGGATAATATGTATTTCTAAGTTTGCAATTAACAGCTAATTGAAAATGTAATTTAAAAGTTATCCAGATATTTGTAAAGATTTGTTCAGTATAAGATAAATTACAGTTAAAGTATTCAGATTTGTTATCTGGTGAACTGAACAAACAAAAAACACAAGGCTCACTCTGAGTTGGGAAGAATGGTGTAGATGGGTGGACAGTAGGGATGTTAAGATTCACATCGGTGCACCGGTTGAGAGAGTGCACATCGGCTACAGTTTGGGTTGAACTTGCGATGCATCGATTGCAGCGTCTTTGCATCGGTAAAAAAACGTTGCTTCGCACTACGGAGGCCGAGAGTCTCAGGGTGCATTCACACCTAAGTCCGCTTCTCTGGTGCGCGCCAGACGACAGTTTGTTACATTATTTCATTTTTCAGAAGGTTCGGTTTGTGTTCACATGGGCAAAACTCAAACGGACTATAAACTTTAAACACAAGTCATGTGCACGCAAATGCTGTTCAACCATTGGTCAGACATTAAGGGGGTAAAAACGCAAATCCCGGCAATTTCTACTGGAGCCTCCGCCATGGAGCATCGGCACTTTCGGCAGGTTGTTCTCATGCTGCTGTTAATCTGGAGATCAACAGACTCTAGCGGCCCGCGCATATGATTATATAATCAGACAACGTGCGTTAAAAAACATTATAACAAATAAGACGTTCTGCAGTAAGGAGGGCGTTTCACCGACGACAGGTGTTCTTACTTTTATGTAGCTGACGGAGAATTTTTACTTTACTGTTCAACACTTCATTCACTTCACTCTTTAAATTAACAACCGCGGATGTCTTGAAAGACTTTTTCGCTAAAGATTGTGAAGATATCCGCGTTCTTGTGACACGTAAATACTACGCTTCCTATGTTTCATTGCTGCGTTCACACCAGCAATGAACCGCTCCAGAGTTCGCAAGCGCTCCGACACCACCTATTTTAGCGGACCAGAGTCCGGTTGTTTAGTTCACTTCAGAGGTCTCGGATTGTGTTCACACCGACCCAAATGAACCGCACCAGGGTTCGATTCAACCGGACTATACAAGGCAGGTGTGAACGCACCCTCAGATATCAACACACATGGAAATCGAGGAGAAAGAGAAACACAGCACACCGAAAAATACCTACAAATCAAACGTTTGGCAACACTTCGGATTTTTCAAGAAAGACGGTCAACTTGAAAAATCGCTCTCAAATTGTAAACGATGCCGAGCCGCTTTAAAGTACACAAGTAGTACGAGGAACTTAGCGACGCACATAAAGAGGCGACATGGGGTCTGCGGCTGAAAAGAGAAACCTGAAAGTTAGACATATGAGTTCAATCACTCAGTGAGGTGTTCTGTCAGAGAGAGAGGTGTTTAGTTTACAGCAGCCTGTGACTATAACAGTTTAAATGTCTTCCTTACTGTAAGCAGTTATGAAATACTTGTTTGTGAAAGGTTCTTTGTATTATTTATTGTTCCTATAGAAACCACTGCTTTCTGCTCACTGGTGAGTTAGCCTCTGGATGAGTGTTAAAGGTCCCATGGCCATTTCTACTGATCATAATTCCATTGTTGAGGTCTACTAGAATAAATGTACATTGTTCAATTTTCCAAACTCACATTGGTTTCTCATCCAGCATCTCTGTAAAGTATGTGTATTCACTCTCTGTCCTAAATGGCTTGTTGGAGCTCCTGCCCCCCCCTTTGAATTCCTTCCTTTATGATTTTACAAGATGCTCACCAAACGAACACGCGGAGCCGAGGTGGGTTTTAAAACCACTCTACTCCAACAATGTGATTGGTTGTCGGTCGCGGTGCGCGTAAACTCCCCAAGCTCAAAACACGCCAAGCGGCAACGCACGCCGCCGTGTGCCACAGTTTCACCGCGCTGCATGGCTCCACTAGCACCCCCCCCCCCCAGCGCGTTACATTTTCGCCGCTAAAAGAGTGTGTGTGTGTGACGGCCCGTCCACACTACAGCTTCGACAGCTTCAAAAAACGTTTCCAACGCGTCCGCCCATTCACTTTGAATGGGGTGACGTCACTTTTGGCCAAACTGCATTGTGGGAAGCAGAGCGGAGCTTTCCTGGCGTTTCAGGCTGCAAAAGTTGAGCAATGTTCAACTTTTGAAGCTTCTGAAGCTTTCGGTGGAAGCGTCAGCCAATCAAATCATATGCCAGTACAAGCTCTAGCCAATCAAACCGCTGCTTGTGTGTCAGGGGCGGGAGATTCATGTGATTGGTTGTTGGTCGAGCTTCAGACACGCTCAGCTCCAAGCTTTTTTTGAAGCTGTAGTGTGGACGGGCCGTGAGGAGCTCCACGGATTGGTGTCCATTTGGGTATGGGCACATCATCACACATCATTTTTTAAGGTAACAAAGAAACAGCATGATGGGACAGTACTAGTAGAGAGAACCAAATATGTAAAGCACTTTTATGATTTGCTGCATATAAGGAATAAAACAAAAATCCTCTGTCGTACCATATTGAAGTATCCTTATTTTGCATCGTGTTGAATCGCCCCGAATCGCATAGGAGCTCCAACAAGCCGTTTAGGACAGAGTGAATACACAGACTATACAGAGATGCTGTATGAGAAACCAATATGAGTTTGGAACAATGTAAATCTATTCTAGTAGACCTCAACAATGGAATTATGATCAGTAGAAATGGCCATGACACGGGAGCTTTAAGTGTATAATAATGAGGGACACATTAACTGTCAGACCATCTGATAAAATACAGAACTCACAGGTGGCCCCTGTGGTTGCCATTTGTTTCCTTTGGCAACACCAGCAGTTGGTTGATGGTTAAAGTAAGCAACTTTCAACAAATGAGACCCAGAGGCAGACTGGCCATCTGGATGTTCTTCAGAATTCATGTAAAAGCCACGCTGACATGTCGTCCAACAGCAGTTTGCCTGGCCCATTTGGCCATGTTAAAGCTGTTGTTCTGGCTCACCGAGCTGTTGTTATTGAGTGTGACTCAGTCAACAATTATCAACCATGAATTTCATTTCAGTTTTGATTAAAAAAAAATCACATTTTAAACAAACATAATATAAAAATGCAAATATTTGGTTGATTTCCATTGATTAATGTGGCAATTCTTCTTCTGAAGTGTGTTTTAGGTACCTGACTGGAGAATTAGCGCCCACTGTTCAATTGGTCTTAATGCACCAAGTTCAGAAATTAACATATTTGCAGTTGACAGAAAAACACATTGTATTACATTGTTATAGTTTATATTAGCTGATGGCATAGCCGAAGAATGACGAACTTCAAGATCAAGGACGGTCGTCCATTTGTTAATCTTTTTATTTTTCCTTGTTTAAATTGTTATCCACCATGTGCTCCTCAATTGAATACTCCTTTGTTAAAAAATACAATTATTCAGGATTCACTGAAATGAAAAGCAATCCATTTTAATAGAAATTATTCGGGTAGTGGTGGACCAGATCTGGATTATTTTCTACTTACAACTGCCAATGTTTGACCACTCAAACATTTGTATTCATCGTATTAATGGCTCACAGTAAAAACTTTACAAGAAGGTGATAATTGGACATAGTCACTGTAATGATATTGAGTGCTCATTCAACCATTTCATTTCATATCTTGCCCAGAGATGTGTGCAGAGAAAGGCTTTAATTATTGAAATGTACAACTTGATTTTCTCCACCAGTGGTATCCACGTTTCCTTTCTAGTCACCTAAAACATTACTATTAACAGCATTTTGTATGCTCCTACCATGTTGTTATAGTAGGAATTAAAATGGGTACCGTAAGCATGTGTTCGGGACATACATTGCAAATACAAAAAGTATTTCTCACGGTTTTCAGATGCTCTGTTCTGAAACCATTTCATTTGGCCTCAAATAAAAAGTTTCTCTTTCTTGCGTTTCCTCTGGCCTGCGTTGCTGACGAGAGCTTCTTTTGATGCATCCGCATTACATTTCATTATTTTTGCTTGTTTTCCCCGTCCACACTTAGAGATTTACAATTCCTCAGCTGTCTGGCTGAAATATGGATTCCAATATTTCTCGTATTCTGTCACAAGCCCAATAGTTGGAACAGTGAGAGAGGAGGGAGGCTTGTTCATCCCCCCATTGGTTGAATACAGATCCATTTGTTTTACAAGAGACAGAACAAGCACGAGACGGTCCGAAGAGAGGATCCTTTGAAGGAATGAAGCAGTGCGGTGGAGAGAAAATAGATAGTGTGTATTGAGCACAAATCAAAGTTGTTCTTCATACTTTGTTTGTAGGCTTCATAAAACTGCATCTACTCACTTTGACCAAATACCCTGAAGCACACACAAGTCCCAGTCTTGTCACCACTGTTTCAGAGCAGGCTTCAAATGTAATTGGCTGCAGTCGACCACACACACGTACGTACGTGCAGACAGGCTCTGGACTAGTGAAATATGCCGATACAGGGTTACACTGGTAGGAACACGCAGATAAAAAGACATGGTGGTCAGACTCCGTCCTCCCTGGAGAGCCATTCTGCCCCGAGCTCTTAGTCAGCACCACTTAAACACACAGCTTTCGGAGATAGGGATTGTATCCACATCCACTTGCCTTGGTTGTCATCTCTTCCCTGGTTAAAATAAATACAGTATTCTGTTATCAGCTTTAAGGAAAAGTTATCTATTTGGACAGATGTGTGCACTAAGACTAGTTATACAACAGCAGATCTTGTCATGCAGAGAGTTTTGATTTATATGCTCGTTTGTTTTCATCCCAATCCCATGCTGTGTAAGTCTAATTTCTGTAAGTATGGGACTGAAGCCATGAGGTAATAAGCTTAGCATACAGCTAGTCTGGCTCACTTCCATAATGAAAAATCTGCCTGCCCACATCGAAATGTATGCGCTGATAGGAAAGTGTCAAAATAATAAAATGTAATCACTTTTCAGTGTGTCATCTATCCAACTTAGACCCCTGACCCATATACTGGGGCTGGGTACCCGTTCTGAAAACCCTGGTTCCAATTTGTTGCGTGCAATACCCTCTCTCTCCCCTTTTCAACTCCGTCTTTTCAATAAAGAAACTGGTGGCCCGAAAATATATATTTTCAAATAAGTCCTGATCTAAATAGTTTTCTACCTTGAGTTTATGAGCTAACAATTGTTGAGAAAAAGCATCATAATCCTTTTGAGTTCCTAATATTTTTTACATTGGTGTTTTTACAACCATTTCTGCTTTCAGGAGAAACGTGAATGTCTGTAGTCCTAATTAGTCCATGGGGTATTTGTAAATTCTAACATCTCGTGGCCCAGAATGAGAATCATAACAAGAACAAATACACTCAAATCATCTGTAAAAAGTGTGTTCACCTGTTCCAAAGTTGAAACCACAGGAGAAGAAACCATTTAAATTACATTTAGAAAGTGCAATACTAAAATGTTTTCTTGCCTCTGGCTTCCACACAGGGCTCCTTAAACAGCTGACTTTATATCTTGTTTAATAAACTGACAAATGTAAACATACATTTGTTGTTCGTCATAAGGGAGTTACATAATGTACTCCAATCATTTGTTCACAGCAGTGCTCTGTGGGAAGATAAACCCTCCATGTCTCGCTCCATACTGCACCCACAGGCATGAAAGCTGTATTGACATCCTCATCTGACTCTCTGCTAGAAAGCAAATACGTGTATTGAACTATTCCTTTTAGGTGCCTAGCTTTTGCTATCGTTCTCTGAGAGTTGCTGCTTTTCCCCAACGTGAGAAATTGATTTAAATGGACGACACCACTGGAGGAAAAGAACATGTCTTTGTATATCTGACGCTTCACTTTGACCATCTTTAGACACGTCAAGAAAGCCAGAGATAGTATTGCAGGCAGCACACATTTCAAATGTTATCAACCCATCAAATAGCTTGTTATTAGTTGTTATAACTTTCATTATGATGCTTCACATATCTGCACATGGTATGGGTGAATATGTGTTTAAAGATAAATGTATATATATTTGTTTTAACATCTATAGATATCAATTATTTAAATGTTTCGTTATTATTATACATTCTGCTTATTTAAGTTGTTAACTGTTAGCATGAAGGCTAACAAACACACTAGGAGAAGATCAGGGTTAAGCTAAAATAAGTAATGTCACATAATGTGACGGTCATAAGCAAATTAGTGTTATGTAACTTAAAATAAGCCTATTTTGAGTCTTCTGTCCTCCTTTTTTCCTTATAATTATGTTGGGCATCCAGTGCCATTGTTGTAGAGAAAGGATTGAAACGGGGACATGCAGAGTGGGTACATGGGCTTCCAGCTCTACAGCTGTTCGGTGTCTCGGTCTTGTTTTTTCTACCCTCCAAAAGCAGAATTTGCCTCTCGTTTTACTACGTGACCTGAATAAGTTTCTTAATAGATGATAACAACCTGCTGAGCCAACTAGGTGTTAGAGTAGTGCCATCCCATATACTGATAATAACTGATACATTAATACATTTCATTGGATTATCAAATTGTGATGTCTTCACAGTGGGTAGTTTGAGTCAGTAATTAGAGCATACAATCTGAATGTCCAATGTTTTGTTGTATATTTAACCATTAATTTTTTTTATTCAGTATTTTCAACTGAAAATCCTGCAAGTAGGAGGGATTCACGCCAACATAAAGCCTTCTCTCTGCAATATGAACTGGACTTTTGCAGTGGTTCAGTCTGTAGGGCAGGGGTGGGGAACCTTTTTCCTCTCAAGGGCCATTTCAATTTTTTCAACATCCTCCGAGGGCCGTACAAATTATTGACCTCTGCTTAAAAATACTAAAATCACAGCCCATTCATTTGGCCTTTCTTTCATGCTGTGCAAAGAAAAAGCAACCTCTGAATCCAGATATCTCACCATGACTCGCGCATGCATGCACGTGCACGGTGTGGCGTGACCACCAAAACAGAAAGATATGGACACAAGATGTGTGCAAATGTATTTAGTTTCCTATCCATGTGGACATGATTTAAGTGGGGGGGGGGGGAGCTAACCTCCTCTCGGGGGGTCCCGGGGGAGCAAGATTTTTTTTTAAATGTTGAAATTGAAAGCATCAATCTGGTGCACTTTGAGAGCAACATGAAGAGATCTATGGATACATCTCTCAACACCTAACAAAACTGTAAGCAAATCACTCCCCTTTCAAACTGTATTCTTGTTTATTAATAACAACTTTGTTTTACTGTCATATTGTATTTTATACCTGTTTACTTTATTCTCTTATTATTATTGACTGTACAGCTGTATGACAGATGAACAGATCGCCACTGGGCTTTCAACTAAAGACACAGCCACGCAGAAACTGCGGCATGTGTACGGCTCCTTATGGGTACTGCACTCTCTGAAGTGCCGGAGCGGCGTTCTGGTGCTCTCCGGCAGAACTGCACCCCTGTCAGACGAGACATATACCACGTGATGACACGTTAGGGTCGTGTTGTGTTCATGGGCCCTTAACCTTGGCCAGGAAAAACAGGCACTCGCTTGTTTATTTCTTTTGCGGTCAAGATTTCTTTAATTTTTTTCTTTTTTGCATGTGTTTATAAATTACCTCGAGGTACCAAAGAGACCAAATGGTCTCGCGGTCCGTATACGGCCCGGAGGTTCCCCACCCCTGCTATAGGGGATTGGACTTTGGACCGAAGGATTGCTGGTTCACGTCCCGATCGGACTAAAAAATATGGAGTCTGGGCTGGTACTGGAGAACAACCATGCCAAACACAGAATTTAGTTATCGACGGGCATTTATTTTCAGCACAGCCGTAACTCACATGCATGGCTACCGGCAATAAGGAACCAAGTCTGGAGGATCGTAAAACAAACCAAAAAGAAGAAGAAGGGGGGCCAGCCACACCATGAGCCGTAGGACCCAGTCTTCCCTCCTCTACCCAAAGGTCCAATCACAGCTTACTGGGAAGGAAACAAAGCCGCGTAAAAACCTATACTAATATCCTCCAGAGTTCACACAAAAAAATACAGCAAAATAGATAAATCCACGGTCATATTCCCTTGGTTTCAGGACAGGAAAAGAGACTTCTTCTCCTCCAGCTTCTCCCTTTTTAAGTCGTCCCCAGCTGAATGCAATTAGGACACCTGGGGGAGGCGGAGCCAGGGGCGGATCAGGTGCACCTGAGCTCCAGGGGTCTCTTTGTTCTCCTCCATGCTGCTCTCAGTTCTCCTTCTCCGGATGGGTCTCTACCTGGGGCTGCATTCATAAAGCTTCTTTTAAGCTGGAAACACTGAGAAGACCACAGAGCTGCTTCAGGACCTCTCTGGGAACACTGGGTCCCGATGAAGACCACAGAGCTACTTCAGGTCCTCTCTGGGAACACTGGGTCCTGATGAAGACCACAGAGCTGCTTCAGGTCCTCTCTGGGAACACTGGGTCCTGATGAAGACCACAGAGCTGCTTCAGGTCCTCTCTGGGGACACTGCATCCTGATGAAGACCACAGAGCTACTTCAGGTCCTCTCTGGGAACACTGGGTCCTGATGAAGACCACAGAGCTGCTTCAGGTCCTCTCTGGGAACACTGGGTCCTGATGAAGACCACAGAGCTGCTTCAGGTCCTCTCTTGGAACACTGGGTCCTGATGAACACCACAGAGCTACTTCAGGTCCTCTCTGGGAACACTGGGTCCTGATGAAGACCACAGAGCTGCTTCAGGTCCTCTCTGGGAACACTGGGTCCTGATGCAGACCACAGAGCTGCTTCGGGTCCTCTCTGGGAACACTGGGTCCTGATGAAGACCACAGAGCTGCTTCAGATCCTCTCTGGCGACACTGGGTCCTGATGAAGACTACAGAGCTGCTTCAGGTCCTCTCTGGGAACACTGGGTCCTGATGAAGACCACAGAGCTGCTTCAGGTCCTCTCTGGGGACACTGCGTCCTGATGAAGACCACAGAGCTGCTTCAGGTCCTCTCTGGAGACACTGCGTCCTGATGAAGACCACAGAGCTGCTTCAGGTCCTCTCTGGGACACTGGGTCCTGATGAAGACCACAGAACTGCTTCAGGTCCTCTCTGAGAACACTGGGTCCTGATGAAGGCCACAGAGCTGCTTCAGGTCCTCTCTGGGAACACTGGGTCCTGATGAAGACCACAGAGCTGCTTCAGGTCCTCTCTGGGACACTGGGTCCTGATGAAGACCACAGAGCTGCTTCAGGTCTTCTCTGGGAACACTGGGTCCTGATGAAGACCACAGAGCTGCTTCAGGTCCTCTCTGGGGACACTGGGTCCTGATGAAGACCACAGAGCTGCTTCCGGTCCTCTCTGGGGACACTGGGTCCTGATGAAGACCACAGAGCTGCTTCCGGTCCTCTCTGGGGACACTGGGTCCTGATGAAGACCACAGAGCTGCTTCAGGTCCTCTCTGGGACACTGGGTCCTGATGAAGACCACAGAGCTGCTTCAGGTCCTCTCTGAGAACACTGGGTCCTGATGAAGGCCACAGAGCTGCTTCAGGTCCTCTCTGGGAACACTGGGTCCTGATGAAGACCACAGAGCTGCTTCAGGTCCTCTCTGGGAACACTGGGTCCTGATGAAGACCATAGAGCTGGTTCAGGTCCTCTCTGGGAACACTGGGTCCTGATGAAGACCACAGAGCTGATTCAGGTCCTCTCTGGGAACACTGGGTCCTGATGAAGACCACAGAGCTGCTTCAGGTCCTCTCTGGGAACACTGGGTCCTGATGAAGACCATAGAGCTGCTTCAGGTCCTCTCTGGGAACACTGGGTCCTGATGAAGACCACAGAGCTGCTTCAGGTCCTCTCTGGGAACACTGGGTCCTGATGAAGACCATATAGCTGCTTCAGGTCCTCTCTGGGAACACTGGGTCCTGATGAAGACCACAGAGCTGCTTCAGGTATTCTCTGGGAACACTGGGTCCTGATGAAGACCTGATGAAGCAGATGTTTTCTCCTCCACTGTAACAACAATCCTCTCCCACTGCTCCCATGTGAGGATGCTATCATGTAGTGGGCCCTCAAACTCCACTTCATTGTAGCAACACTTAGTACATAAGCGGTACATGCACTTCTGGTTGGTCGGGTCACAAACAATGGTTTCCAGAAGTTCCGAAATGCTGTTAGTCAACAGAATGCCTTTCTGACCGAGTCTGTCAACAATCATTTTAAAGTTGTCATGGTCAAAGCAGCTACAGGTGTTTCGGTCGGACTCTTTAGCTTGAGTAACATACAAAGGGCAGTATCTGAGGAACTGTCGATAGGAGACTGCATGGTGTTTCAGGGCGGTTGTATTGTAGTTGGAGTGGAGGTCTTTCAGAAAATGAAGAAGCACTCTCCTTTGGTGTTTCATTTTATTTTTTGTAACTGTGTCTTTCTTACCCGACAGCATGCGGCTATTTTCATCTCTACAGAGAAAGCCGACAACCCTCTCCTTTTTCTCCTCTGCAATTTTCTTTTTGTCTCTCTTCGTGTTTCTCACACTTACTTCCTTTCCTTTATTCACTTTGAGCTTATCAACTTTCCGCTGCAGCTTTGTTGCCTTCATTCTTTCACTCTTAAGTTCCTTCTTTATTTTGATGAGCTCAAACCTTAGCTTTTCCCTTTCCTTCAGCACTGCTTTATGTTTGCTGGTACTTTTCTGCACTGCCCTCACAGGAGTTGAGGATGCCTGTGGTCTCTCTAAACTTGGCTGCACATAGTCATGATCAGCAACAACCACTATGGGCTCTGGAGGGCCAATAAGCTGGTCATCTTCTATTGAATTCAGTGAGGGAGGAGTAAGGTTCAAAACTTCAGCAAGCACCCTTTTCTTCTCTCTGTACTGCCTCTGATACTGCTTCCACTTTTTCCTCATCTGCACCTGTTTTTCCCTGGACAGATCTGCGACTGAGATGTTTGTGATCTTTCCCTGTCTCTTTCTCCTTTGATAGCTAAGAGTAAAGATGAATAAAACTGTTAGTCCTATGTCCAGAGCCTTAATTCATCTTCCATTTTAACTTCACATCTCTCACTAAAACTACCCTTTTAGGAGATCTACTTCACTGATATTTTGCTTTCTCATGAAGCACTCGTGTGCGTGTGTGTGTGTTTATGTATGTAGTGTACCTTTGCCCTCTTTTAGCCAGGTAATTTGCCCTTGCAGCAGGATCCGCATTAACCCGCGCTCTGTGGCGAGCCACTTTTTCTTTACTCGTAAGAGGCATCTATTAGGAGAAGAAGAGATAGTTTGTTGTTTGCATACACACACAAGTTTCCATCTACATACTGCTTGCTTACGTGCATTATCCTATAGAAATGTGAAACTAAAAAAAGATTTGATTTATAGATTTTAAAGTTCTTTTAGACTATAGTTCAAGCTGCACATCCTATTATCATTTTAACAGTAACAACAATAATCATTTTGAAGTTATTCTTATTACTAGTATTACAAAAGAAGAACTATTGTCCATACATTGATCAAATTACTCTCATGAAGGAAGAGGTCAAATGGAGTAACCCGGTTACACCACTGGACATTTCAAATTTAAACCAATATTTGCAGGCATTATTGTGGACGACTATGTAAACACTTGACCTTGATTTAAATATTTTAAACTATTTTTCATATTAGGTCATATGAGGTCATACCATTTGACATGTATTCTAATCATACTTGACCTTGACTTGAAAATGCTTTATTTTTTCAAATTTTAGAGAGAGTTACTAACCTTGACTTGTGGCAGTTGTGGTCTTCAGGGGTCCTTCTGTTTGACATCACATTATGTCACATGATCTGTCTCAACATTTTCAAAATGGCTCCAAAAAGGGTGGTTACACCACTAGACATACCAGAAGTTTGACTTAGACATGATTCCCCATGTTAATGGTAATATTCAGAACTGCTATGTGTCTATTATTATTTGGTATTAAAAAATACTTGTTTAATATTATGCCAATGTATTTCAGAGGCTGTTTAGAACATTATTACACATTTTTTCAACAATTTATGTTCTTGGTACTGCATTTTTATGGTTACACCATTTACAATATTGCCCTTATTCTCTCAAAACTTAACAAAATCAGGTATTTCAAGATATGGGCCCAAAGAAAATGATATTTTAAAGTAAATTATAACTTTATTGTGACATTTTCACATTTGTTAGAATCACTGTAAAGGATTCACGGGAAAAGGTAGGACCCAAATGCAGACTACAAAAAGGTAAAGGTTATAAACAAAAGTGAGCTTTATTTAAAAGCTGAAAAACTAAAAACATGGCATGAATCAAAAACATTGATAGTACAAGGTAGCAAGAACACACAAAACTGACCGTGACCAACATGGAGGGAGACAGGAGAGACAAACAATGAACCGACATGGAACACAGGGGAAGACTAGACTAAATACACAGAAGGGTAATCACAGCACAAGACACAGCTGGGCAGGGGAGGGAGAAACACAAGGGCAACAGGTGAACACAATGAGACAATCAGACACACCAGGGAAACTAACGACAGGGAGGAGGACCAGACAAAACACAAGGAGGAAGACAAAACACCAAATAAACAGACTTACAAAACCCATAACCAGACAGACAACACTAAAACCGTGACATAAACCTGGGAGTGTGACAGAACCCCCCCACCCTCAAGGGACGGATCCCAGACGTCCCAAAAAACAAAGTCCAGCAGGGTGGGTGGAGGGGGTCTGGAGGACGGGTCTCGGGCGGACGGCTCGGGGGCAAGGCAGAGACCATGGAGAGGCGAAGGCCACAGCGGGCGAACTCAGGGGGCCGAGCATGAGGGCGAAGGCAGCGGCAGGAAGAGTCAGGGGGCCGGGTCCGAGGGCGAGGACCACGGCCGGGAAAGTCAGGGGGCCAGGCTCGAGGGCGAAGACCGCGGCACTCAAGTGGCCGGCCTCGAGGGCGAGGCCTCCAACGAAACAGGACACAGGGCCGGCAGGACCCCCGGCAGAAGAGTAGTCGGCGGAGCCTCCAACGGCACAGGACATAGGGTTGGCAGGACCCCCGGCAGAAGAGTAGTCGGCAGGGCCTCCAACGGCACAGGACATAGGGTTGGCAGGACCCCCGGCAGAAGTGTAGTCGGCAGGGCCTCCAACGGCACAGGACATGGAGTTGGCAGGACTCCCAGCGGAACCTCCAACGGACCAGAACATTGGGTAGGGACTTGAGAGGGGACTCGAGAGGTGACTTGAAAGGGGACTCGAGAGGGAACTCGAGAGGAGACTCGAGAGGTTACTCGAGAGGGGACTCGAGAGGGAACTCGAGAGGGAACTCAAGAGGTGACTCGAGAGGGAACTCGAGAGGTGACTTGTAAGGAGACTCGAGAGGGAACTCGAGAGGGGACTCGAGAGAAGACTGGAGAGGGGACTCGAGCGGGGACTCGAGGGGTAAACTGAGAGGTGGCTTGAGAGGGGACTCGAGAGGGAACTTGAGCGGGGGACTCGAGGGGGAAACTGAGAGGTGGCTTGAGAGGGGACTCGAGAGGGAACTTGAGCGGGGACTCGAGGGGGAAACTGAGAGGTGGCTTGAGAGGGAACTCGAGAGGGGACTTGAGAGGTGACTTGAGAGGAGACTTGAGAAGGAAATTGACAGGGGACTCGAGAGGGAACTTGAGATGGAACTTGAGAGATGATTTGAGAGGGCTCTCGAGAGATGACTTGAAAGGGTCGGTAAGCCGACAGGACACAGGAAGCTGGCATCGGCTGGAGAGCCAACAGGAGACGAGGTGCTGGAGTCGGCCGGTACGCCGACAGGACACGGGGAGCTGGCGTCGGCCAGAGAGCCAGTACTGGAGCCGAAACTGGAGTCGGGACCATGGCTGCTGGGGCCAGGACTGGGGCTGGAACCATGGCTGCATGGGCCGGTTCTGGAGCCGGAAACATGGCTGTAAGTTCCGGTTCTGGAGCAGGGACCATGGCTGCTGGGGCCGGCACTGGAGCCGGAACCATGGCTGCTGGGCAAGGAACCGGAACACGGAACCATGGCTGTGTGGGATGGTACTGGAGCACGGTACCATGACTGTGTGGGCCGGCACTGGAGCACGGAAACATGGCTGTAAGGTCCGGTACCTGAGTACGAGCTGGCTTCCTGACCTTGCGTCTTTTAGAGGTCTTTTGAAGGCTCCGTGGACCTCCAAACGCCAGGCAGGATCCCAAGAAAGGGTCAGAGAATGGAGACTGGCACTCAGGGCTACGAGAAAAAACTCTGAGAAACTCAGGCAATGAGCTTCTCAACCATGGCACGTTGTCCACCTCCATTTGTGCCTTTTTGAGGACAGCCTCTTTGTCCCTTTTAGCCGAGGTTCTACTCCATTCAGCATAATGACACTGAAGAGTGTTCTCTAGGGAGAACAAGTCCAAAATAAAAATAAAAATCTGCTGGGTCCATTGTTGGTCGGTTCATTCTGTTAGAATCACTGTCAAGGATTCGCGGGAAAAGGTAGGACCCAAATGCAGACTACAAAAAGGTAAAGGTTATAAACAAAAGCGAGCTTTATTTAAAAGCTGAAAAACTAAAAACATGGCATGAATCAAAAACATTGATAGTACAAGGTAGCAAGAATACACAAAACTGACCGTGACCAACATGGAGGGAGACAGGAGAGACAAACAATGAACCGACATGGAACACAGGGGAAGACTAGACTAAATACACAGAAGGGTAATCACAGGACAAGACACAGCTGGGCAGGGGAGGGAGAAACACAAGGGCAACAGGTGAACAATCAGACACACCAGGGAAACTAACGACAGGGAGGAGGACCAGACAAAACACAAGGAGGAAGACAAAACACCAAATGAACAGACTTACAAAACCCATAACCAGACAGACAACACTAAAACCGTGACATAAACCTGGGAGTGTGACCATTTTAAAAGTTATTCAAACCTCAGGGACAGAAAAAAACGAGTGGCACGTCTTTCACCCGCATATAGACGGACCACAGTGGATCAGAAGAGGTTTCCTAACATCTGCTAAGACACCAGTAAAACATGCCGAAGCACTAAAACTCCTGCTAACATCTTTGCTGATGCCAGCACAAGTGGCAGTAATGAAATGCAAAGGACATCAAACATTGAACAATGCAATATCCAGAGGAAACGATGCAGCAGACAAGGCAGCAAAGAAAGCAGGAGGGTACAGCAAGCAAATGATATGTACAAAGGCCAATACTCAAGAGGAGTTAACCACCAAACACATCAAAGACATGCAGAAATATGCTGGAGTGTATGAACAGAATCAATGGAGTCAGAAGGGAGCAAAGGAAGTAGATGGCCTGTGGAGAGCCCACGACGGCCGTTTAGTCGCACCTGCAAAGTTATGCCACCTGCTAATAGAACAATCTCATGGTCCCACTCATGTAGGCAAAGCAAGAACAACAAAAGACATTGAACAACAGTGGTGGCATCCTTACATGAAGGACATGGTTGAAAACTTCGTAAACGACTGTGACACGTGCAATGCATTCAATGTAAAAAAGCCATACAAGTGCCCAATGGGAAGATATCCAGTCACAGAAGCCCCATTCAAAGACATTTGTATTGATTATACAGACATGGGAGCAGACGATGTAGTCAGAGGGTTTAGATATATGTTAGTAATGATTGATCGTTATACAAGATGGATTGAAGCCATTCCGTGTAAGAAAGAAGATGCAAAGACAGTCATTAAATGGCTCAAAACAGAACTCGTACCCCGCTATGGAGTGCCAAGGATAATAAGATCAGACAATGGTTCACATTTTACAAGCAAACACTTTGAAGTTGAGTTATATTTTGGTATAATTCATAAGTTTGGGTCGACATACCACCCACAATCTCAGGGCATAGTAGAAAGAGCAAATCGACCATTAAAAGGGAAAATTGCAAAAGTCATTTTTGGCACAAACATGAAATGGGTAGATGCTTTGCCTCTGGCACTCATGTCAATGAGGTCTTCTGAGGGTGCTAAAACACATCTTTCACCCCATGAGTTGTTAACTGGTCGGCCAATGCCTGGGCCTCCTAGAGAAGGAGGGACTGGCCCAGTGTTAGACATCAGACAAATAGAAGTGGATGAATATGTCAGGGCTCTGAGTAATATGATCCAAGTCTTGTCTACACAGGTTCAGAGAACTGCAGAGACACCAGACGAGACACCAGAAGAGACTCCTGTACGGCCGGGTGATTGGGTGAGGTTGAAAGTTCACAAAAGAAAGTGGGCTGAACCCAGGTGGACTGGTCCGTGGGAAGTTGTTGAAAGAACCTCACACGCTCTCCGGATAAAAGGTAAAAAAGGAGCAAATTGGCACCACCTGACACATTGTCGCCCTGCACCGGCACCTTCCAGAAAGCTCTCGGAAGTTAGGACTGATTTGGCAGAGCTGGAACAAAACCAGAAGAGAAATCAGATCAAGAGATATTAAGATAGAAACAGCTCAAAAGACGAATTGTCTTTAGGTTTTATAGATTGAATACTAAAACGGAATACCCATTCTTGTTTTACATCTGAAACCTATTTATTCTATCATTCAAAAATAGTCCAATATTTTTGTTTTATTATTTTCTACAGTATATACTTTTTGTACTCATTATTAACTCTGAAACTGATATAACCATGGATGAAATTGATGAAGCGCCATTGAAGAAGTCAGAACAATTAAGGGGCCCCATAGGGATAAGAATCGTAATAACATTGTCAGCTGTGTTCATCACAATGGGCATTTTCCTGGTTGGGTGGGGGGTACAGCATCGTGAAGAACCCGAATCCATTTGTGCATTCGTAGAAAATGCCAATATCACTAACAAAACTTCAGCTGCGTTCAAGACACTTCCATTTATCCCCAGAGTCAAAAGATCAGCGGAGAGACAGAAGGAGGGGTTAGAAATACTCATCCCCAGAGGTGAAGCGGTTACGATCAGTCTTGATGTGTGTGATGTGGTTGTATGTGGAGAGCTGCGAGATAAAACAGGCCATGACGTTTATGGGTGCATTCATGCTTGGGGACGGCCAGATGATAATTCATGGTGTCCTGGTTCAGAGAAGGTATATTGGAGTGCAAGGGCAGAAGGTAATAACAATCCCCCTGGTTTGGCGTTTAGGTCTCAGCTATCTTTTTCCAAAGGTCGCCATAGTGGAGATATGAGCAAACACAATCCAATAATAATTGCTGTTAAAAGCGCACTCACTCCCCATTTTAAGAAAAAGGGAGACGTCACTGCATTTTATTTACTGATGGGGATAGAAGTTCCGGGAAAAGACCCAATGGGATCAATTTTAGTGAAGATAATCGACCCACCAGCTGATGTAATCCCTGATCTCGCCCCAAAATATACTGAATCACTCCTTAAACCAGAACCAGAAATACCCCCTGCTAAATCTGTGAACAATCCACTGGTCACCTATCTGAGTACGACCTCTATACAGAAAACCATAGCAGTAGAAACAGGATACGAGGACACAAATTCCTGGTTAGACTGGGTTGTTTATTCTGTTAAGCAGAGCAAGATGGCGGACTGTCTGGCCTGTGTGGCTGCCCGACCAAGTTTGGGAACTGTGCCATTTCCATTTAACGCCCACAATAACCCCAGAACTCTGTATGTACAAACTCTATGAACAAAAATCCCCAGCATAATTGTGTCGACATTGCATAAAAGTATCCAGTGGTAAATGTAGAGGAAACTTCTGTGTAGCAATGCTGTGGGAGTCACCGACTCAGGAAGGAGACACGGTAGGAGCAGTAGCTTTGATGTCAAACACATGATGGTTTATTTGGAGTTACGGCCGGAGGATTCACATCACAAGTCCAAGAGTCAGAGGTTCTGACTTCACGGTAGAGTTGCCACGTCAATTCTGGAGAGCCTCTCTCTTGCCAGCCCATCTAACTGGTTTCGCAGAGAGTAAACAACATATTTGAGAAGATAGCCTAAACAGTGTGGGAACACAGAGCTACTTGCCTCGGACACTTATGACCTCGAAGATTTTACCTTGGAGTCCACAAATACAGAGAAGGAAGTGTCCCAGTGTACCCACAACACAGACCATCTGTGACCCAGTATTGACCGGTCACAGAATGGGAACAATAACATTATTGGCTAAGCAGCCTGTGTCCTTAAAGAAGGTAAACAGACATCAAGGTTTGTGCTGTATGTCACATCTTGGCGTCTATGACAATTATTTCCATAACAGTCCTCTCTTTTTATCATTTATGATAACCTAAAAACATTAGTCTAATAATAATTTGGTCAATAATTAACTCAATAGGCGTCTCCAGGTTCGAGTGTGGTCTCACCTTACATCAATTATATCACAAAGTGGAATAAGATTGAAACATTCAATCACAATGATTGATACAGCCAATCATAATAGGAAAAATCATCTCTCATCAGTGTTTGATCATCTTTTGTCAAAAGCATAATAATGAACACACATAAAACACAGGTGCACAATGGCTAAATATTTGTTTTAAACTAATATCTTTTATCATTTACCATTAGTTAATTTCATTCATCAAACTATAAAATCAAAACCAGCTTGCCGCTTTAAAGATTTACTTGAAGGCAATCACTAGTCAAAAGCATTTTAAAACTCAGGATCGTAAAAGATCCAGCTAAAAATGTACAGTTAGAGTATAGAATTCACACTGGTGATTTGATCAATCTGTAATCTGCAAAATTGCAGTGTCCTCAATTTTAGGATTACTTTTACGTTTACTTAAATACGCTTTAGTCAAGAGTAAGGCACTTAGTGAAATCAATACATTCATTTTAGTCAAGTACATTGTTCAAAATCTGAAAAGGAAAAGTTAGGCCAATATTCAAAGACTTTTGTAAAAACCTGGAAAGGAAGGATTAAACATTCTTAAAACTTGAATTATTACATTTTGTAAATGCTACCACTGATCTGTACCAAATTAAGTCTATCAAGTATTCCTATTAGCCATACTTACCTGAGCATCTACTTATGGTACTTGGAAAGGATTCTTCTGTGTTTATCTAATGTTGAGAATATCAATTTCTTTAAATTATACTTCTCTAATTTGAGGATCAAATATGCTACATAATTGTTATATGAAATATTATAAATATTTGTTTTGGGCCAAAACTGAAATTAATCCAGTACTTGAAACATCATTGTAGGTCTTTCTATGCATGGATAATACATTAAAGAGTAGTGTTGTTAAGCCTGATTGCTGGACGATTAAGGATATTAACATTATCTGTGATAATAGTAGAAATATCTTATGATTCAATACTTTATAATCTGAATTAATTTAGTTTAGTGCGAAAGTGTAATCTGATCCGGCAAAAATATATTAATCACCACTATTCAACACATGTCTGGTCATTGGAAATATAAAGACAGTCAGTGATTGTACATCTGTAAACCTCCAAGATATAAAATCAATTCAAAGTTCATCTTTGTACGAGAGCTGGAAAAACGTGTCCTTCAGTCTTTCTGACTCGTTCTCCTCCTCTCTTTATGACAAAGAGTGTCTGGTGTGTGTAAAGGCATCCTGATACTGTAGATTAGCACTGAGGTGCTGATTGGCTCAAACTCTTCTTCATCAGAGCACCATATTTAAACCCAACAATGGCTCTGCTTTTGTGTGGCTCATCAGTGAGCACTGTAGTTGATCCCCCCAGTGAAACGGAGGCTCATCTGCCTGCATTCCTTCTGCTATCTGCTTGAGAGCAGTGCCAGACAAAACTGCGTATTCCAAGTGGCGCATCCAGGTCTCCCCCCGTGATGGGAGAGGTTAGGAAGACATCTGATCCTCCAAGAAACAAGGAACCTGTATGAAGCCTCTGAAGTCCTCGCTCGTCCCGCAGGGTTGTCTGCCTGAGCCCACTGAGCAGAATGGTGAAGAAGCATCCCATCTCCTCAGATAGTTGAAGATTAGAATCCTCTCATCTCGAACGACCTCGTGCCTCCTTGCACGTGGCTGGGGGTGCTCTCTGCAGCCGGAGAGTGTGACCCTCTCTCCTGACCCTTGGCCTTCAGAGCTGTCCTAGTTATTGGGTTAACACTTGATAGGGATGTTTTCCTGAGTGCAGACAACTCAAAGTGATGGATTAGCACATTATCATTCAATTACAAAAATAGGATAGGCCCCTCAGAATTATTTGGGAGCCTTCCTGACACATGTACATGCATAAATGTAAGGTTTGTGTTAGTCATTTAACATGCAAGAATCATATACTCATCAGTCCAAAGCAGAGAAATGTTATTGTAAGTTAAATGTGAGCTAGTCCCTGTGGAATAACCCTTTCTCAATGATTCTAAATGTTATATTAATTCACCATTTACTGTTTGATAAAATATTAGTTTATCAGAAATATTTTCCTCTTCCATAAAACAGGTTTGAGAAATAAATGTTCCAATATAAAATCAATTACTCAATATAATTGACTCTTCCCTCCCTTTTCTTACATATGTCTCATATGAAATAATAACTTAGGAGTCTATTTAAGCATGGTGTAGTTTATAATCTATTACTCGAGAAGACTCAGTATCACCTGTGTGCAGCTTGCAAAAAAACAAACAATTGTGAGAAACATATATTATGCAGGAACTGTATACCTTTGTTGAAAAAACAAAGCATATCTGATTTGGGAGGAAAAGCTTCTTCCCCCTAACATCTGAGTCACTACTGAAGGCATAGCATAAATGATAGTGGGTGTCTGAGGGTGTCACTACTGAGAAATGTCAAACACATTCAAAACCTTACATTTGAAAACAGGTTTGCATTCCTTCTCTTAAAATGACGTTATCATTGGAAACAATAAAAGCTAATTGTTTTGATGTAGAATCTATCAATTGAATCGTTAGAGCAGAACAGAATGGTCGTATTGTAGCCTGAGTTCCGTGCAGCCTCTAGTTTCACCAGGTGGAAACATTGTCCATATAATGTGAATACATGTAGAACTAGACATTAAGAGGCCCCTGACATTAGGCCTATTTTAAAAAATAGTAGGGGCTTTTAACAGCTTGCCAACCTACAGGCATCCTCTGCATAGCAGTATGAATAGCCTTAAAAAAACAACCCACTCTGCGGTAACGAGAGTCATATTTCTGAACCAAATGCCCTAAGTTAAGCCGTTAGTCCCATCTGACTGACCCAAGGATTGGTGCTGGTGTGACCGGGAGGCTTCCAGGTGTTCAAAGCAGATGTCAAGCTTTCAGTTCATGGCTCGGTGGGGGGAGTGGCCCACGTGAGACAGTATTGTTCAGTTTGAGGAGCGGCATTGTCTCTGGAAGCAGGTAATGGTGTCCATTCTCAGACCAGACCATTAATGTCATTTCATGTAGAGCAGCCATAGCATCTCTGTGACTGCACTCAGCCGGACTGTCAGAACTGGGTGATTCTTAGTGAAATCGTCCAAGGCCATAGACAGAATGGAACCACGTACCAACAAAATGGACACAAGGTCATCAATGTCTCTCTTTACCATTGGCCTAATTGCACAACAAATTAGTGGGAAAAATGTGGAGCACTAATCCATCATGTGAAATGTTGAGTTAATCTAAATAATTCCTTATGGGTTGAAATCAAATTAACATTAGAACTAAAGTCAGTCATAATTGGACTTTGCACGGATCCGAATCTAAGCAATACACCATTTCCCCAGCTCTGTAATGAAAAGGATAACAAGATTAGGTACATTACAGGAGTGTTCCACACCCAAACATGCACACTTATCTTATTCTAGTAGAGATTAGAGGACAGGTCTAATGTTGTGAACAAAATGATCAAGTCAAAGTTATTTTGTTTATTGTTATGTACCTAATTTAATTTAATAATTAATCTTGAATTACTAATAACTTTAAAGAAGGCAACAATTTACAATTTGGATGAAGTGATTACTCATCCAAAGTGTGTGTGTGTGTGTGTGTGTGTGTGTGTGTGTGTGTGTGTGTGTGTGTGTGTGTGTGTGTGTGTGTGTGTGTGTGTGTGTGTGTGTGTGTGTGTGTGTGTGTGTGTGTGTGTGTGTGTGTGTGTGTGTGTGTGTGTGTGTGTGTGTGTTTGTCTGCCCAAGGTTTAAAACATTTAGGACAGCACAGCAGTGAGAATGTTATGAGAACCAATCTGTTGTTTATACTAAACTCGAAGGAAGCTAGACTGGAACATTTTAAATAAATCAAAACACTTGCACATTAATTAAATACATTTCACATTTAGCTCGAGCTGGGTTCAATACTTTTCTTTATGGTATTTAAATTGGGCTCGAGTAGAACCCCTGGATTTGGCTTGCAACTCAAAGTGATACTGATCTCTGTAGGACTTGGGAGTGTTATGATTCAAAGTGCCTGTGAAAGAGAGGCCCTTGGAAAACAACACCTATTTTTTAACTGTGATTACTTATTTTAAAGAAATTGCAACATTATACTTTTAAAGAATTGCTCAATTAATTTAACACATTTATTATGCACACAATAAAAACTTCAACAAATATATTGATCCTGGCTTAACCAGCGACCTTTACTCTGTTGTTCATAAGCTCGGTTTCAGAAAACTTGTCAGTAGTTTAACAACTATTTTAATTTTAGTATTGTCTATGGAGACCAATTGGTTGATACTAGAAATAATTTGAAGCAGTTTAATAAAGAATGTTAAACAATTTTTAAAACTGTAATTGAACTTCAACTTATATTAATCATCTGATTCCAGTGGCCAGTTGGAACAGAATAATTAACACAGTTTCCATTTTGCTGCAACAGCGCAAAAGGTTTCAACAACAATTAGTATTATGTCTGAGTCTTGTTCTGCTTATCTGCTTTGTTTCGGAATGTGTTCAATACATTACGTTTTTATTCATTATTACTATACAATACATAGATTAAGAATAAATGAAACAAATAATACAACATTGACCTAAAACCAGATTTTGCAACTCTGATCTCCTCAGGCAGGTCTCTGAGGGTCTCGGGGCGCAGGACGGGCATAGGGTTTATACAAGGTCACAAAGATATCTTAACATTCCAGCAATACCATTTAAGAATGGATTATTAAAGCAATATAATCTTATTTTCTTCTTACACCTACAGCGCTCACCCTGAACAGTGTGCTTCTTGTTTACATTTTCCCCTGCACTCAGAGGCAGGACATAAAAACACTTTTTATTTCTCTCAGGTCATTTACTTTTGGTGAGATAACTAAAGTTTAGTTCATTTTACCCTGTCTATGGACTGATTAATTATTGTTACAAAACATACACAAGACGGCGGGACAAACCAATATAGACCCCCCATACAAACAATCAGACAAACAAAACATGAACTCGTAATAAACACCAGCGCGACAGCAAAGCTCTTCAGCTCAATTTAGTCCGGATTTTAGAGATCTTAGAGGGGGTGGGAATTATCTCCAGTGCGGCGTCTTCTCACGCCTCACCCTTGCATACAAGTGATTTATCGGTGCCTGAAAGCCGTCCAAGAACGATAACTAGCTTATCCTCTTGCGACAACCACTAGGCTATTTGTTTCTAGTGGCGCTGTGCCCCCCCGATCGGAGCCCACAGACTTTTTCCCTGCCCTTTCTATCCAAACAACAGCTCAGTTGACTGTAGTCCGTACGACCAGCCTATATACAGTTGCTATCGAGTTCACCTCAAGGTGAAACACAGTTTGCCTATGCTTGCTTGCCACTACACACCTCTGATCAATTAGCCTATAATTGTATGTATGCACTCCTGACCGCCACCTGCTCCAGAGAGCCGTAGCGCATCGGGTGATGCACGCACTTCGCGCTGGCCCGTCTAACCATGAGAAAAGCGGTCCTAAACAACGAGTGCTTTTAGACCGTCCCGTTTGAAGGACGGTGGTGCCGTGAGTTAAAACCTATAGGCAATAAGCTGTGACTTTCTCCCTCTCAGCCTGCACTGCTCCAGCCCCACACACACACAGTGAGGTTTCTTTTACACACACACACAAGGCTGCAGCTGGAGCCGTGTTTTTACAGAGAGGTGATAGCAGTAAATATCTCTGGCTGCTTATTTTCAACTGCTGTGCTTAGCCACTAAGACCCTCAAAATCCGGCGATTTGTCCAGTACAAATCTTTTACATTGCTTTCAATTCACACAGAAGCTCCACTTCACTGATGCCCTTTCTTTAAGGTATCTCTAAACATGAGCTGTGTATGCCTGTATGGCACTTCCGTCCCGAGCAGCATACACAGAGGAAATAAGCCAGGACTGAGTCCCCAGACACTGATCCCCTGGGTTTATCATCCCCAAATGTTCATTAACCAAAAGGAAACGCAGCCGATCAGTTTCACAGGTAATTTTAGGATACCGTCAATCACAGATTCTGATAAGGCAATGTCCAAATGTAGATTTGAAAATCACACTTACCAGAATCTGAAGATCTGTTGGCATCCTGCCGACAACGCCAATTTGTAGAGAAAACTTCTGTGTAGCTATGCAGTGGGAGTCACCGACTCAGGAAGGAGACACGGTAGGAGCAGTAGCTTTGATGTCAAACACATGATGGTTTATTACGAGTTAACGGCCGGAGGATTCACATCACAAGTCCAAGAGTCAGAGGTTCTGACTTCACGGTAGAGTTGCCACGTCAATTCTGGAGAGCCTCTCTCTTGCCAGCCCATCTAACTGGTTTCGCAGAGAGTAAACAACATATTTGAGAAGATAACCTAAACAGTGTGGGAACACTGAGCTACTTGCGTCGGACACTTATGACCTCGAAGATTTCACCTTGGAGTCCACAAATACAGAGAAGGAAGTGTCCCAGTGTACCCACAACACAGACCATCTGTGACCCAGTATTGACCGGTCACAGAATGGGAACAATAACATTATTGGCTAAGCAGCCTGTGTCCTTAAAGGAGGTAAACAGACATCAAGGTTTGTCCTGTATGTCACATCTTGGCGTCTATGACAATTATTTCCATAACAGTAAAAATGAATGACATTCCACCTGACTTCACGTCTTACGAGGGACTGTATGACTGCATCACAAGGGACTACCTAAAAGGTACAGAAGTAGGAACTCTTAAGTGGTGCAATTCTACAACGATTTTAATGAACCAGGATTTTCTCCCAGGTATAGCTATGCCCATTAGGCAGTATCCTAGAACAGATGTTTGGTGGTATTGTGGCACTAAAACCCTGTACTCAGTTTTACCACAGGATTGGACAGGGACCTGTGCTCTGGTAGAGAGCTAGTGATGCCTTTTTATGCAGTACCAATGACGGCCGAGCAACTGATAAACATGGCAGTCCAACCCAAAGCAACCAGAGCCAAAAGGTCAGCCCCTAGAGGGAGTTTTGATTCCACTGTGTACATGGACAGCATAGGGGTGCCCAGGGGAGTCCCAGGGGAGTTTAAAGCTAGAAACCAGATCTTAGCAGGGTTGGAATCCATTTTCCTTTGGCCCACCGTCAATAAGAATGTGGACTGGATTAACTATATATACTACAATCAGCAGAGGTTCATAAATCACTCCAAGGACACGATGAAGGGACTAAGTGAGCAACTGGACAAGACCAGCCAGATGTCTTTGCAGAACAGAGTGGCCCTAGATATGTTGTTGGCAGAAAAAGGGGGTGTATGCAAAATGTTTGGAACATTATGTTGTACTTTCATCCCAAACAATACCTCACCTGATGGATCAGTAACCAAGGCTCTGAAGGGACTCACTACTTTGAGCATGGAGTTAGCAGACAACAGTGGGATAGAGAAGAACCCCCTGTTTTTTAGATGGTTGGCTGGGGAAGTACAAGGATTTCTTACTGAGTGGACTGATGTCTGTCTCAGGTGTGATTGTGATATTGACACTGTGTTGTTGTTGTTTCTCAACATGCATCCGCGCTTTTGCAAACCGACTGATTAATGGGGCCCTCAACCAGGAATATGCTAGGGGTCAATATCTCATGGGGGGACAGTTTCAAATGCTAGCAGAACAGGACGACCCACCCCCATATACAGATGTTGAGGAAAATGATGAGTTAGTTTGAATGATGTTCAGAGATGAGATTATTCACTGAATGTCCAGCCAATGTGATTCTTTAACTGATATCATGTGAAGAAGTGAGCAAACTAAAATGCTAAAATGGAGTGAATCCATTTCAATGTACTAGATAGTTTATTTTTATTTTTCAATTTACTTTACATTATTCCAAGATAGTTTATTTTATTCTTCATTATTTTTATACTATTCTAAAATGGTAGATTTCATGTTTTATAAATCATTGCTATTTTAAAATGGTTTGTTTCTTTTCACTTTGTAAAAACAAGTGCCTTAACACTGAGCGTATTATGAGAACGGTTTCTGTGAAAGGAGGAAGGAAGAAATGTTCTGATACCATGCCATTGCTGCTATTTTAAAGAACCATATTGAATGTTAACACTAGAAGTTATGCACAAGGGAAAACTTTTATGTTTAAGCACAAAGTATTTTTTTGTATTTTTGTAAAGTTAAGGCTATTGATCCATTCCATTTTGATTGTATGTTTTTTATATGAGTTATGTACTAAGCAAAGTTCAGATGAAGAACTCATTGATTTCAGTATTATACACACCTTTTAGGTGTGTAAGGAGGGACTGTTAGAAATTAAAATCAATCTTTTAATGGCATAAAGTACCTTAAACATACCGTCAGTTTAAATGCTGTTTTATACTGAAAAACCAGAAGTTCTTGTGCACAACCAGTTGTTAAGCTTTTATTCTGAAAATCCTTCATCTCCGGTTAGCATTTAGCATGTGGCTAATATACCATTTACTATAGAGGTGAATTTAGTAGCGATATGACACGGAGTGTTGCACACCGAAACCTACTGATTTCAACACTACAACTATAGACGTCGAGATATTATTATTGTTGAATATTAAATGAAGGTACAGTTTATTTGAATACGTTATTGTTTACAGATGTCGGTAGTATGTGACAACTTCCGGAACGACCGGAAACCAAACTGCTGTGAAGTATTTCCTGTATTTTTTGGAGTATTGATTACAGCGTTTAGAATGTTAAATGAAAAGTCATGAAAGAGTTAAGGAGGAGAAAAGGCGTGTTTAGATATATATTGAATGTACAATGTCTGTATCCTCTGATATGCGAAACAACGTATGGTAACAACGGACATTAAATACGTGGAGGGCCGGCCCCCAGCAGCGCCTACCGGCACACAGGGAGGAGCCAGCAGAGGAGATATAACAGCTGGAGAGGTGGAGCTTGCGCTCTTCCCTTCGCACACGAGAGCCAGAACACAGCTGTTTTTCTGACTGAACAATATTCTGCTTGTAAACATACCCGCGCCTTTATTTTTTATTAAAGTACCCATTTGGAACCTTCTCAGAGACTCCATTTAGTCTCCTTTTTAAAGCTTCTCTCCTGGATGCGAGAATAACGAACACTGTTAACACTTCCCATGCACTGTGGAGGATATCGGGATGGCTGTGGGAGAGAAGGTCGGGCACAGCAGCATTAAGTCCCTGGTGCGGATGAACAGCGCGGTGGGGATCTTTCTGGATCAGGTGGAGAAGGTACAGCCGCTGATGTTGCCCGCAACCAAAAATCTTTTGTGAAATGGATGTGTGTGATCTGCAGACTGGTGGCCATTGAGAGTTTGTTTCTGTAGTTTTACAAACACTTTACAGATGTTACATATTTGGCACTGGTTTTAAATATGCAAAGGCCTCTAACTTCGTTGTGATGGCAGCATTTATTTGCTGTGTGTTAAGAACCTTACAGACACTTGGACTCAAACGCACGACTCAAAAGAGAGTTTGTTCAAAAAAAGTCTTTACTTTGTAAAAGTATAAAGTTCAAACAAAAAATCACTCCTGAGAGGCAAAACATAGTAAAGCAAATTACAAACTAAATACAATTGACTATGGTCACAAAATACATTAATCTCTTGGCGAGACAAGCTGGCTCTCTAAATGGCACAAGGCACAAGACGAACTGGCACAGGACAAAGGGAGACAGGACTATTTATACATGAGGTAAGGGGGAACAGGTGGAAACAATCAGGGGCGGGGCAGACGCTGACGATGGCGGGAAAACACACAAAGGGAGGAAGTAAGGGGGCCTGAAATGAGAGACAAGAGGTAAGTACAACATAAAATAGGAAGTGCAATGACAGGACTAGACAGGTGAACAAAAATACTTGACTAAACATAAATCTAACCTGGGCTATGAACTAAACGTGAAACAATAACATGAACCTGATTAACATGACAAACAATTTAGCAGACATGACAGGATGTTACAGTACCCCCCCCTCTAGGGACGGCTCCTGACGTCCCAGGAACTTCTGGGTGATCCCGATCAAAATCCTTAATCATGGCCGGATCAACAATGAAACTCGCTGGGATCCATGCTCTCTCTTCTAGACCATACCCATCCCAGTCCACAAGGAACTGTCTTCCTCGCCCTCGCTTACGAACTGCCAGCAGTCTCTTTACAGCGTAGACGGGGCCTCCTTCTACCATCTGGGGGGGTGGAGGGGGTTTAGAGGCGGGTACCAATGCGCTCTCCCTGACCGGCTTGATCTTGCCGACGTGAAACGTTGGATGGACCTTTGACCTGGGTAGACGTAACTGAACAGACACCGGGTTTATCATCTTCGATATCGGGAATGGACCAACAAACCTTGGCGCTAGCTTTCTCGACATGACGTGGAAACTCGTTGTCCAGGCCGATACGGTGGAGCAGGTCTCCGGCGTCGATCCACCACCTCCTTCATCCGGCTGGCACTGCGCAAGAGAGCCCGACGAGCACCGGCCCAGATCCGGCGGAACCGACGGACCATAGCGTGAGCTGATGGGACCGTGACCTCGGCCTCATTGGCAGGGAACAGAGGTGGTTGGTAGCCGTGCACACACTGGAAAGGTGCGAGTCCTGTTGCGGAAGTGGGCAGCGTGTTGTGGGCGTACTCCACCCACATCAGGTGCTTGCTCCAGGATGCCTGGTTCTGGGAGACCAGGCAGCGCAAACAGGTCTCTAGTTCCTGGTTAATGCGCTCGGACTGGCCATTCGACTGGGGGTGATATCCTGAGGAAAGGCTCACGGTGGCTCCAAGGAGATGGCAGAACTCCTTCCAGAAACGGGAAATGAACTGTGGGCCCCGGTGTGACACAATGTCCCTGGGAAAACCATGAATGCGAAAGACATGACGTAACATGACCTCTGCCGTTTCCTTGGCAGAGGGAAGCTTGGATAGTGCAATAAAATGTGCCATTTTACTAAATCTGTCCACCACCGTCAAGACGGTGGTGTTACCTTCTGATATTGGTAGTCCGGTGACAAAGTCCATCGAGATGTGGGACCATGGCCGTTGAGGAACAGGAAGTGGCTGCAGCAACCCCATCTGTGCTTCAGTGGAGGTCTTGTTCCTGGCACAGACAGTGCAGGCCGCAACATATTCTGCCACCTGCTTCCTCATAGCCGGCCACCAGAAATGTTGCTTGATCATGAAGGTTGTGCGTTTCACTCCCGGATGACAGGTGAGCATAGATGTGTGAGCCCAGTGTATTACCTGTGATCGAACGGAAACAGGGACAAACAACCTATTTCGTGGGCAACCCCTAGGTGCCGGGGTCTCACCATTTGCCTGCTTCACCACTGATTCTATTGGCCATGAAACTGCTCCAACCACACGGTTAGGTGGAAGGATGCTCTCGGGCTCTTTGGCAACAGGTTCAGGATCGTACAAAAGTGACAATACATCAGGTTTAACATTCTGTGTGCCTGGTCTGTATGACAATACAACATGAAACCGATTAAAAAACAATGACCATCTAGCCTGGCGTGAGTTCAGTCTTTTGGAGTTCTTAATGTATTCCAGGTTTTTATGGTCAGTCCAAACTAGAAATGGTTGCTCAGCCCCCTCCAACCAATGACGCCATTCCTCCAAAGCTGTTTTAACTGCTAAAAGCTCCTTATTCCCCACATCATAGTTCCTTTCTGCAGGTGTCAACTTACGTGAAAGGAACGCACATGGGTGTAGCTTATTGTCCTGCACAGATCTTTGGGACAGCACCGCCCCAATGCCATCGTTGGAGGCATCCACCTCCACAATGAATTGTCTCTGTGGGTCGGCCACTGTGAGGATTGGGGCAGTCGTGAACAGTTTCTTGAGCTTCTGGAAAGCTTCATCCGCCTGTATATTCCACTTGAACATGACATGGGGAGAGGTTAAAGCATGTAAAGGTGCTGCAATGCCACTAAAGTTTCTTATAAACCTCCTGTAGAAGTTTGCAAAGCCTAAAAATTGTTGCACCTTTTTCCTGTTGGTGGGAGATGGCCAATTGGCCACTGCACTGACCTTCCCTGGATCCATCTGGAGTTGGTTGGCCGAGATGATGTACCCCAGGAAGGAGATGGTCTTGACGTGAAACTCACACTTTTCAGCCTTGCAGTAGAGTTGATTCTCCATCAGGCTTTCAGTACCTGGCGGACATGATGGGTGTGGGTCTCCTCATCGGGTGAGAAGATCAAGATGTCATCGAGATAAACAAATACAAATTTATTGAGATAATCCCTCAGCACATCGTTGAGAAATGACTGAAAAACTGCCGGAGCATTGCATAATCCAAATGGCATGACTAGGTACTCGTAGTGACCACTGGGAGTGTTAAAACTGGTCTTCCACTCATCCCCCTCTCGTATCCTAATGAGATGGTAAGCGTTTCTCAAGTCCAGTTTGGTGAATAGTCTTGCATCCTGCAAAAGTTCAAAGGCTGAAGACATGAGAGGGAGTGGGTATCTATTTTTAACTGTTATTTCATTAAGGGGACTATAGTCAATGCATGGACGGAGGGTACCATCTTTCTTATCAACAAAGAAAAACCCAGCGGCCGCTGGGGAGGAGGATGGTCTGATGAGTCCAGTCTTTAGAGAGGAGTCAATATAGGCCTTCATAGCCTCCCTTTCCGGTGCAGAGAGAGAGTAAAGTCTCCTTTTAGGGATCTGAGAACCAGGCAACAGGTTAATGGGACAGTCATACGGTCGGTGGGGAGGTAGGGACATGGCCATAGTTTTGTTAAATGCTTCCTTTAAGTCCTGGTAACACAAGGGCACTTTAGTCAGGTCGGGATAATCTGAAATGGAGTCAGGCTTATGAGTGTGTTTGTCTTGTTCCTTTTCAGGTTCTGTGGAGAACCTAGGAAGGTCTGAACAGGTCAGCCTACAGCCTGGGCCCCAGTCCTTAACCCTCCCTGATCGCCAGTCAATGATCGGATTATGTTTGATCAGCCATGGATAACCCAAAATCAAGGGGTGTAGTGCAGAGTCAAATAAATGGAATTTCATTTCCTCTATGTGTGTATTGTCAATGGTTATTTGGACAGGTTCAGATACATGGGTTATTTTAAATAATAACTTGCCATCTAAGGCACTGGCAGTAACAGGGGAAGTCAACAGAACAGTCTTGATGCATAGTCTCTTTGCCAAACTCCAGTCCATCAGACTTTCGTCGGCCCCTGAATCGATTAATGTTCCCACAGTAATGTCTTGGTCACGCACTTGAATATTTACCATGGTCAATGAACGTGGAGGGAAATCAGTTGCAGATAATTGGCTCACCAGCGCCCTCCGTCGTGCCGATGAGCCTCTCCTTTTACTGGGCAGGAAGACACCACGTGACCCTGATGCCCACAGTAGTAACAGCTTCCTTGTTGGGTTCGGCGCTGTCTTTCTTCTGGAGACACCTTGGCTCTGCCCAGCTGCATGGGTTCCTCCGGTGCAGCCGAGGGCGCTGGTTCCTTGGGCGAGGCTGAGGAAGGTGGACTGGAGCTCCATGGGTGTTGAAAAGCAGGTGAGCGACCCATGTAGCTCGGAGGTCGTGCACTGGTTCCGATTCTGTCCTTCTGCCTTTCATGAAGCCTGTTATCAATGCGAATTGACATGGCAATGATGGAATCAAGATCTGTGGGTAGTTCATGGAGTGCCAACTGGTCCTTTATAGAGTCTTGTAGACCATTCATGAAGGCATCAATTAAAGCAGGGGTGTTCCACCCACTGTCTGCTGCTAGGGTACGAAAATCTATTGCATAGTCTGTCACTCTCTGTTGTCGCTGTTTGATCTGCATAATGACTCGTGAGGCTTCTCTGAAAGGTGATGAGTGATCAAACACACGGCTTAGGGTCTGGGTAAACATGTTCAGTGACTGACATATGGGCGAGTTTCTTGACCACTCGGCTGTAGCCCAAGCAGCGGCCCTACCAGACATGTGTGACAACATGAAAGCTACCTTAGCTTGGTCCGAAACAAAGGCAGCAGGGTTATGAGCAAAATGTAGTTCACACTGTACCAGAAATGGTCGACAGTTCCCAGAGTCCCCAGAAAACCTCTCCGGAGGAGCCAGACGAAGCGTCGATCCAGGTGGGGTGGTGTGATCTGAAACAACAGCAACAGACGGTGGACCTGGCATTGCTGGAGTAGGTGCAGAGGAACCGGCTTTGAGGTGTGAGAGAACTTGCTGCATTTGAAGTGCCAGGTGATTTACTTGGTTGGTTACAGCTGATTGGAATTCAACCTGACGATCCGTGAGACCAATCATTCCTTGGTTGATGGAAGACAGCTGTTCAGCATGGAGGGTTAGCTTAGCTTCCTGCGCTAACACAGCCTTGAAGGAACCGGAGTCGGCTGAGTCCATTTTCTGGCCAGTTCGTTCTGTTAAGAACCTTACAGACACTTGGACTCAAACGCACGACTCAAAAGAGAGTTTGTTCAAAAAAAGTCTTTACTTTGTAAAAGTATAAAGTTCAAACAAAAAAATCACTCCTGAGAGGCAAAACATATTGCACCTATTTTCAGCTGCAGAAACCATTCAACTATTACATTATTCAGCTATTTCAGGACATCAAGGCTATACGTGTTGTTATTTATACCTTTTTTAAAACATTTTCTTTTAAATATTAAGCTTTTTCTGCATTTTTTTAGCTAAAAGCAGCTACCATTCAGCTAATAACATATTTAGCTTTTTCTGCATTTTCAGCTAAATTCAGCCATAAATGTTCACAGTTTACAGCATTCGCACGCATCTTCTGCAGGAAATGCATTTTCTAGTTTCCTCTGCATTGCTGCACAGAAGTTTTCATCACATTGTGTAAAGTGTAATTTGGCTTGGCTTCCTATTTTGTATAGACATGCTTTTATTTTTGAAGGAGAGTTAGCGCTGTTGACAGGAAGTTGTTGTTGCTATGGAAACAGTGACGGAGATTAAAGATATAATATAAAGACGGAGAAAGTAAACAATAACGTTTATGGTTAAGTGTTAGCACCCCCCGAAGAGACTAAATAAATTCAATTTGGCAGCCGCAGTGCAACGGCTCCTTCGATCATGATGACCTCTCCCTCCCCTATGATCAACTCTAATCTTTCCTCTGCCCTATTTCATCAAAGCCATCTTCACTTCTGTGTGTCTGCATGTTCTTCTTCTTTCCTCCTCATCTGCCTTCTTGTACTGTCTTCCTTCTTAGTTTCCTGTCTGGTTTCGCCATGTGTTCCTGACTCTGCCTTCACATTGTTCCCTTATCCTTCTGTCTTTCACCTATCGAACTTCTCCTTTCCTTGTCCTCTCCTTTGCTCCTCTCCTCTCTTGAGTGTTTGACAGCATTTATAAACACCCTCTAAAAGCCTCTGTCACGGGCTGCTGTTAGCGCCGCTCTATCCAGCCTAATTCACCTTCAATGGAAAAAAGGCTTTTACTGGCTGCCATTTTGGCTGGGTGCGTGCATGAGGATAATGCCTTGGCACATGCAGCGTCTGGGGGGACAGCCCAACCATTTTCATGTTGACATTGTCAGAAAAATTGTGCTGACAAATCTGAACACATCACAAAACCAGAAATGGGAACTTCAAGACACTTATATCAAAAAGGTTATCAACTGGCAAACATGGTCACATTTAGAATAAACTCAGTTACCGGCTTTTTATGTGTTTAGTTTTTTATAAGCAGACTTTGAGCTTAGAGGATACAACAGAAAAATGATATTATTTGTTATGTCTTTTATTTTGGATATGTATGACTCACTTTCAACTACCTTGATAAAGATACAAGTACATGTCTCTTTAAGTTAGCTAATACATTTTCCCACTCACAAATACAATATTAGTTATTATTATGTATACTTTTTTTAACTTTTCGAGGTTCAGTTTGCATTTATGATTTGGGCCAAGCAATGATGATTTATGAGACAAAGATTCTAGCTGATTGGACTGCCAGTCATATTCTGTAAAGAAATTAAAAGGTTGGCAGAGAGCGCTGGTGCTATGCAGATTGATGGGTAAAACGAATACAGGACTTTTACCAAGGTGTACAGTTTGTTCTTTCGTAAAGAAATGTAAACAGATTTTAACTTACAAGTTCAATTGTGTAACATGCTTTACATAAACTTATTTGAACCCAAACCACATTATTTTCCTATAGCAATCCAAGTAGTTTAGTTTGAGACCTTATCTGTGACCGTATTACAACATACACCTTTTATGCTGTTTATGTATGAAGAAGTATTGCTCATGGCCACAGCCACCATTTCTTTGTTGGCATACTCTAAATGCACTATGAGTTTGTGTTCATCCACTTCTCTGTGTACCTCACTCTCTGTTAAGCCTTTTCAAGATCCAGTTATAAAACTACAAAATAAATGACTAAAGTACTAAAATAAGTATTGCATGCTCAAAAACTTGAAAGCTATTGTCAGGAGGGAAACAACACAGTGGAACATTGGTCTGGTGAGCTTACTAAAACATTCCAGCTCGTTGTACTATAACTTACATCTTGACATTTGAAATACTTTCGATCGAAGCAATTACTATATAGCTATTATATTAATATGAACAAAACTTTCAAGAACTGGATGGGCGTTAAATTGCTTCATCAGTTACAGAGAATAGTGAAACAATATTTATTTATGTCTTTAATCTTTGACAATAGTGCATTGTCTCAAAGAAGCCACCCAGATGGGCTGAAAAGGAAATATCCAAATTAGCTAAGTGTGTGTGGCGGCTGAAGGACGGATGGATGAATGAAAGAATACCTGGCTGTCTAACAATAGATCTTTCCACGGGCTAAAGCTTCAATAAACAAGACTTCAGTCCCCCGTTGGCTTTGTGTGTAGACCATGTGTTCGATGGAGTTGGAAGCTCTGGCTCCATTGTCCTACTGATTTAAATAGAGAGAAAGTGTGTGTGTGTGTGTGTGTGTGTGTGTGTGTGTGTGTGTGTGTGTGTGTGTGTGTGTGTGTGTGTTTAAGCCCCTCAAGACCAAATGAGAGTGCCTGCCACTGGAAGGCTGCCATAACTAGCACACAGGGGACACACACACTCTTTCTAACTGCGTCTTTGTCCTCACCCGCATTCCCTCGGTCCCTGTGTGTGTGTGTGTGTTTTGGGGCTTAATTACGTGGTTTTATGGAATAATCACCAACACACACACAGCTGTTACATCATTTTGTTTTGAAATACGGAAAATGTCTCTGTGGACAACTTTATCTTCTACAAGAGTGTGAAGTTATACATTATATGATATATGATAGATTTCAAAGAGATTTCTCCTCACTTATTGCAAAGCTAAATTACAGGATTGTGATTTTAAAAGTGGACCTTTATAAATGTTCTGGAGCGCTCAAAGTGAGTTCAGCAGAGGCTTGGATGTAGCAATCTGCTAACTCATTTAAGACAGAGTGAAGTTGCATAGAGGAATCAAAGACGAGTAAAAACCATTAGTTTTCTGAAATAACCCCCAGGGGATAATCTGTATAATTATCTATTTACACTGCAAACATATACAGGATTCCCATTTATTCTTTTAACAATATATTCAACAAGATATTTTACATATATATTCTGGTATATTTCATGATATTCTACAATATGCGACCCGCTCTATCGAAATCAGTCGGCATCAACGGCTCATTTCAAAATAAACGTGGATTTGCGTCGTTTTTCGGGGTTCGGGTGTTTTGTTTGATTTTAAATAATCAAAGTCTTGGCTTTCAGAATATTAAACTTTTATTTCCAAAATCATACATGTTTGAAGCTTGTAAAGGGAAGAAGACAGCTCTCACTCTCCACTCTGCTCTTCCGCAGCGCCGCCCCCCCTCCCTCCGGCTGACATTATGAATGTAAGAGTATAGTAATCATAGATAACACGGCAGGGTCCGTTACAGTTTGTTTTCATCTGATTTCAATTAAACAAAGTCTTGGCTTTCAGAATATTAAACTTGTTTCGACAAATTCAGATGATAAATACAACTTTGAAGCTTTGGCATAATTACAAGCGGAGAACGGAGTAACTTGACGTCACAGCAGGCAGAACAACATTACATTACATTACATTGCATTTAGCTGACGCTTTTATCCAAAGCGACTTACAATAAGTACATTCGACCAGGAAGACACAACCTTGAAGAAAACAGAATCATATAAGTACATCAGGTTTCATAGAGCCAAACAAGTGCTACTCAACTGGCTTTAGGTAAGCCAGTCTTTTATTAGTATAAAAGTGCTTTGTTAATAGTTATAACGCTCGAAGTGGAGTCGAAAGAGATGAGTTTTCAGTTTGCGCCGGAAGATGTGCAAGCTATCTGCCGTCCTGATGTCAATGGGGAGCTCATTCCACCATCTTGGAGCCAGGACAGCAAACCCACGTGTTTTCGCCGATGGGAACTTGGGTCCCCCTCGCAGCGAGGGCGCAACGAGTCGTTTGGCTGATGCAGAGCGTAGTGCACGCGCTGGGGTGTACGGTTTAACCATGTCCTGGATGTAGGAAGGGCCAGATCCATTCGCAGCATGGTAAGCAAGTACCAGTGTCTTGAAGTGGATTCTAGCAGTTACCGGAAGCCAGTGAAGGGAGCGGAGTGGTGTGGGAGAATTTAGGAAGGTTGAAGACCAGACGAGCCGCTGCATTCTGGATGAGCTGCAGAGGTCGGATGGCACATGCAGGTAGACCAGCCAGGAGGGAGTTGCAGTAGTCTAGGCGTGAGATGACGAGAGCCTGGACCAGAACCTGAGTCGCTTTCTGAGTCAGCTGGGAACAACAGCCGGTGTTTCTCGTGAGGGTTTTCCCCGGTACACAAACACAGTACACACAAATGCAAAATTACACACACACACACACACACACACACACACACACACACACACACACACACACACACACACACACACACACACACACACACACACACACACACACACACACACACACACACACACACACACACACACACACACACACACACACACACACACACACTTCCCCCAGACCAGTAATACAAACGAAAATATCTTCCCTCCGTAGTATTTTGATCATTTGCTAATAACCAATCAGATCGATGGATTCCAGAGAAGAGGAAACTTTGAAGGTCTTTTTCTCAAAATGATGACTCAGTGACAGTTATTATATAATGTGACATATTTCGCTTAATATTTGGAGTACAACAACAATCCAGATATCATTAGAAAGCTAGGAATCTCCTCTTTCCAACAGTGTATACAACTCAAGATGTGTCTTCGGGTCAATGCGACTGATTTCGATGGAGCAGGTCACATATATTTCCCCCTACTATCTCAAACAAAAAAACAACTAATAATAATAGCAATAATAATACATCTTTTTTTTTATTACCAATAAGCATCAACAAAAAAGTTAGATGAGGGTCCAGCTGTTTTAAGTGAGGCATTAATGTTGCTTCTGAAACATCCAGGTGGAAAAAATACAGATATAAAGCCTGATATGTTCCGGACAGTTTCTTTTGTCAATTAACGCCTCGGAGATAAAAGGTGGTATCGATGTGTGTGAGACTCAGAGATGCTTTTGGTTACCCATTTGAACACTCAGAGAATTGAACTGTGTGTTAAAAAGTCAAGGGCCGTTTAAAAAGACGTAAATAAAGACAAAGAATGGAATTGAGTTGTCCGGTGCTTCCTCATTTGTCCTCTAGCCCAGTGGGGTGGGTGCTAGTGGATCGCCGGAGCTGTATTAGCTTAACATGCTTATTGTAGTTGTAAGTGCATTGTCTTGATGGAGCATATGTGTGGGCTGGACCTGCGTTATACAGGAAAGGAGTGAGCAGGGGGGAGTTTTGTCGATTCTTGTTCTGTGACTTATCTCCCTCACCCTCTCAGACTTTCAGTTGCGCGCGCTACTAAAGAGACGCGCTACCATGGAAACCAAACAATGGTGTAGCTGTATTAAAGTCAGAGTGGAAACAGTCCTGAGTAAATCTGATTTGGTCAGAAATTGGGAGAAATGCGGGAGAAATATGACCCCGGGAGGAAACCGGGAGAGGGCAATGAAATCGGGAGTCTCCCGCGAAAATCGGGAGGGTTGGCAAGTATGCTCTAGCCTTTTAAAGTTCAGGCTCAATTAGAGACTGACAATGAACACAATGTTTCCTCTGATGTAAAAAACATTTTTGCCAAAAACAATTGATCCACACAACACATTGAAATTAGTTTTATTCCAGGGGATCTGGAAAAAAGAGGACTGTACTGTTATTGAAAATGACTGAAAGCCAAATCCGTTCCTTCGCCACAACACTCTCGATGACGCGTCACCTTGGAAAGCAACTGCAGGGTAAATTGTTGATATATATCGGAGAAAAACTAAATGTCCTCTGCTGAAAGAATAGACCGAACTTCTGTGGTGAGCAGAGATTATGAGAGGGAATAATTGTGTGGGATGGATGCGGGGGCTATATGTCACAGTGTGTGTGTCAACATCATGCAGTGGTTTTTGAAGTTTCTTGGTTGTGATTTTCAAACTTCCTGAGCTTTTCCCCCGACGTCAGACTTTCAAAAAGAAGCTCTTTGAGAAAGTCTTGAGGAAATGTCTTCAGGGAGGGATTGTGAGCTGTGTGCGTCAGTGTGCGAGACACATAGAGAGAGGCAAATAATGTGACAAGTCTCCCTAGATGGAAATCAATTTTCTGACTGACACAGTTCTCTGAGTTATGATGCACACATTTGATAGGGAAACCTGTTGAAAGTAGATCCACAACAGGGCTACATTCACTTCTACGGATCAACTGATAGTCCTGTATACGAAATATCATACAAATGGTAAATATACTTTGACTGAAATTCAGGTGTTGTGCTTTTACAAATGTGACCTGCTCTATCAAATCAGTCATTTTCAGTATCAGAATTCCTTTATTTGTCCCGTATAGCGGACATTTGCGTTGTTACAGCAAAATAAAAGATAGAGACAAAGAATAAAACAGTATTAGATAAAGGGCATTCACATAATATACAAAATAAAAGTCAAAAGTTATTCAAATGTACAAAGTAAACATTGGTAATACAAATTATTTCAATGTACAAGGTACATATTCGGGTACAAAAGTAGCAGCAGTATTTATAAATGCATACTGCGTGGGGCCTCACCTTGTGGAGGGGGCCTCGTCATATGCGTCAAAAGGGAGGCGTGTGGTGCAGTGGGTTGTGTGTAGGTGTTGGGATCAGAGCGTCACAGGTTCAAACCCCACTGCAGTCAGCATGTCGTTGTGTCCCTGAGACACTTCACCCCAAATTCCTGTGGGGATTGCCCACAGTATTGAGTATTAAAGTAACCTGTGTTTCCAGCTATAGTGTTATAGCAGAAAGTTTAATACAGCGTATTTCTGGTATATTCATTTAATGTCACATGATATTCCATATGATGTGTGTTACGGAGTTGGGTCACACACAGTTAGAGAAACAATGGTCGTTCTGAATTATCAATGGATGTATTCATTTTAAGTGAATTTAAGGTTATCAGAATATGGAAGTTCAAACTTTGTGTGAAGAGGAGTAGTTTCAACATAGTCTGTCAAATCAGCTCTGTGGCCTTGAAGCGCAACGTTCTTTCATAAGCTGCAGATGTACAGACTATTGGCCCTTAAAGTGGATCTATCATGCTATATTTGAATAATATAGTGTAGAACCATACCTATATAAGGCATATTTATACTTTTTATTTTTCAAAATAACAAACAGATCATGGATTTTAGCCATTCCTCATTTCGCTCAATTTAACACTGTCTTTGCATGGGCTGATTCTGTGAGAACAGCACCATCTACAGGCCTGGCATATGTACTACAGCGTCTCCAGCGCTTTCGAACGGCAATGTCCGTGGCTGTCTCCTCCTGATTGGTGGAGTTGGCCCAATAGCCGTAGCGCCACTTCTGTGACGACATAGAAGTGTTCAAATCTGGATCAGTCTGTATCAGATCCGTTGCAGCCCCTTTTTAAGAGATTTGGGTATGGAGGAAAAGAGAGAGGGTTGTATTTTCTGACACTTGGTGAGTTCTTTGGAACACCGGGGACACATATTCATGTATACAAGACGTACAAGAGTGCATTTTGCAAGATAGGTCACCTTTAACACATGTCGGGCCGAAACCAGCTTTACTAGTGGTTTCTTATACATATTTATTATATCAAGGCACTTATTCAAGCAGTATATAAAATAGAGGTTACTTTACGCTCCAACAGTATGTGAGTCGCTTTGGATAAAAGCGTCTAACTAGTGACATGACATGTAATGCGCACATGCGGCGCAATTCATCTTATGCGCAAATGTGGCGCTTCTATGCTCGCCACAGTTTCCCCGCTGCGAGGCTCCGGCACTAACAGTGCACGAGCGTGTTCCACTAGCACACCCCCCCCTGGTCTGCTGTGTGTACAAAGATATTGAAATCAAAAGAGGTTCAACACTCATGTCTTATAACTCTCAAATAAAAAGGATAGCATTCTGGTCTTTTCATCAAACACCATTACATCAGATGCATTTGATTGCTGATCAAAGTCCTTCTTTAAGATCAGCCGATTACTTTGGCTCTGCAAAATGTTGATACGAACTTAGTTTTTGGTTGGGTTGTACAAAAAGCTCTTAAGTTATGTTGTGTGATGATGAGAAACAAGTATTACATTTACATCAAGATGTGGAAACAACCTTTGCCAAATTCTTACAAAATACAGAGTGTCAATCATTCAGTTAAGTTTTACCTAGATACAACTACCCGTGAAGGTTGCATTCAAATGTTATCGTACACTTTAGGGACGTTTTTCCTTCTAGCCTCTAAAAAACCACTGATATGGCTCGCATGAATTCTCCCACACTCATTTTTCTATGAAAGTCCACATTCTGCTAATGAAAGAAAAACCCTGCCAGCCCCCACAAAGAATACGAAATATTCGGATGGAGCCATGCCTCAGTAAACACCACGGAAGACGAGTCACGGTACCCATAACCAGTGGCGGCTGGCCAATAGGGGGCGATAGGGCGCCGCCCTCCCTAAACCACACACAACAAAATGATTATTATTATTATTACTTATAATAATTAATTATATAAATTGTCAACATTTGTGTGTTTAAAACATGGAAGGCACCCAGAAATATGTGTAAATATGATTTTAAAAATAATTATGAATTAAATAAAAGATATGCTTTTCCTAGTACACTGTATGACTGAAGGTCAGTTCTGGGGCGATGGAGAAATCGCTCCACGGAGGCGGGTCTCTGGGTTAACCAATTGCTGATTCAAGATATGACCGTGTGTCATAAAATGTAGCCGATCAGAGTCCTCAAACTAATACGAGAGGGGCGATTATTTTATCGGACGACGGCCACAGGATTGCGGTGAGGAAACACAATGAGGAGGTGGATAAAAACAGCCATATTTATTCCAAAATAATGAACTTTTGTGGGGCTTTTGAGTTGGCTTTACGTGGGCAACCCTGGCTCTTTCAGGGGATTGGTGAATTTAGTTTCCTCCCTGCACACTGTGCTGGAGGAGCATCTGAAGATCGCCACCGTTTTTAAAAGGCGTACACCACATTGACTTTAAGAATAAGAATATGTATTATTAGTTTGTTACATCTTCAGCTTTTTGTATTACTGTTGATTATACTGTTGTTCTGTAATATATATATACTGTACATATATTATATATATTCCATACATACATATATATTATACATCATACATACATATATGCAGAGATGGGGTCGTTACTAAAAAAAAGTAATATATTACATATTACATATTACTTTTAAAAAAGTAATATATTACACTACTTGGTTACTCTCTACATAAAGTAACTCGTTACTTTACTCTTTACTTTACTCGCAGGGCCGGCCCGCCCCTCCCTGCAGGCAGATCACGCAGACTGCTAAAGTTTCAAATGTTTTCTTTAGTTCAGTTTCCATTGTCGCATAAGACTGATCCAGATCCTGAATGTTTTCCTATCTGACCATGGCTGTCCTCTGTCTCCTGATATCTGTATATTTTGCGCAGTCTATCTCTGCTCACGCTGTTGCGTCGGCGTGTTCTCCTGCGTGTTGGCCATGTGTTGCACTGGAACCAGACTGGAGCACACCGCAAAGACTTCAGCCGAGCACGTACGAACTGCGCATGCGTGAGTGGTAATAACTCTCCTTACCAGCAGGCGGCGGTAGTGTGTATTTGTCATTCAAAATAGGCAACAACCGGAAAACAGAGAAGAAGAACAGACTACGTGATATAAACAAACAACAAATAGCTGTGTGTTAGCTTCACCTTAGCATGTGTTCTTTGCAGGTGTTTGTTGAGGTTTGATTATGACTGATTTTAGTAAGTAACGAAGTAACGCGTGTCGGGGCAATGTTAGTAACTGTAGTGTGATTACTGAATTATAAAAGTAGCGCGTTACACTACTCCGTTACCGACAAAAGTAATATTATTACACCCAACTCTGCATATATGTATGCAAGTATTGCTAATGCCATTGTTTTAAGTTTGTGTACATGGTCTCAAATGCTTAAATAATTTATGGAGGCATTAACATTTAAGACTGGTAAATGAACACTGAAAACTCAAGTTTTTGTTGCAATAAGTCACACTGGGATGTTTGCTGAAATTGATTGCATGTGGCACAGCCCTACTGTACCTAGAAAACATGCCACCAGCCGCCACTGCCCTTAACAGGATGGAGTCTTGATCCACAACTCGTCCCTTTTCTTCCTCAGCGACCTCACATTGCTGAGTACCATGGAGGGAAAAGGCAGCCTGTGGCTTCTTCGCCAGAGATGCTACTGTACTCAATTTCTCCATTTCCGTAGGTCGCATCTCGTCCGAGGACCAAGTTGTTTCCTCCATGCAACGTTTGACATGGTAGGAAAAGTTCAAAGATAGAAAGCCGCCAGAGGATGGATCAGAATATTCCATTATCTCCCAGGATTCATATGCGTCAACTCTCTAAAAAGATCTCCTGTCCACTGCATGCCTTTCTTAGAGGCTCACAATCTTCAGCTCATCACATTCCCAATAATAACTTAGGCAAAGGGCCAGGTTCAATATTAGTTCCTGCAATGCCAAAGAAATCCAGAGAGATTATCAAGGAACAACCTCTCCGCATATGAAACCTAAAACTACACACCTTCATGTTCTAGCCAATATTTCACTTTTCATTGTTGAAGAAAAGTGAAGTAGATTATGCGGTAGATCCTTAAACTGTACATCAGTATAGAAAAAGACGGAATCTGATGAGTCAGGAAAATAAACAGATTTAGGAACTGTTGGGGAGGATATCACATTCTGATTTTAAGTTAGTTAGTTATAATATTCTACAAAAAAATAAGCTAAAACAAAACATCATTCAGAGCGATGATGGTAAGGGGCCGCACTCTAGATACAGAAGTTGATGTTTGTTTGAAGATCAAAATACTTTCTTCCGATGTAAGGTCGTTTAACATCTAAACGTAGTTTTCCGGTAGGGGTATTCAACAATGCAATGTATTACAGGATTACATATAATAGAAAAGCCCCAAAACAACATAAAAAGTTCATGACTCCTAATGTAAAGTGTAACTAAAACTCACAGTGTGTGTGATTCTGTGAGCGTTACTGTGTTTCAGAGTCCTGCCCGTATCTTTGACCTCCCTGTGAACAACAGCAGGAACATCTCTATTAAGGATTCATACAAAATCCCACATCACAGGCTGTTTTTCTCACAGTGTCCCGTGGACCCTTCCAAATGTTAAAAGTTCAAATTTCAAAAAATCCCCAGCATCCGTTAAAGAAAAACTTTCTTCCCTTCATCCCCAAAAACTTTCTTCCCCCATGATGACAGTCACATTTCTGTCTGGTGTCCCCATGTTGCCCCTGCCGTGAGTCCGTGCCAGGAGAAACTTTATTTTTTTATACGATTTTCATTTCAGCCCAGTCCCGATGATGAACTGACGGAAGCTGTGGGGACAGACTGTGACAGAGCAGAGATGGAATAAAGGCATCCTAGTGCTAAATTAACAAGGCAGGGATGGAAATGAAATGACTATCCTCTCTGCCTCGATGTTTCCGTCCCGCTGTCAGGGGGATTTCACAAACCCCTTGAAATGACACCGAAAATAAAACAAGTTACGTAAATGTATTTCCCACAGTTCAAGATGGGTCTTCTCACTGCAGGCTTGAGGTCTGTACGAAACAAGACAATTCCCTTGGTTTCACAACACTAACTAATGGTCACACAGTTTAGGTTCATGAAGATGGAAGAGAGCAGGTTTCTGGGAGTGGTTCAGTGATGACGTATTTGCATAGGCCGACCTGACTCTCCCGAATTGAGAGTTGGAGTCCCCACCACCCAAGAAGATGCACTCTCACCATAAGAGCCCCACGAGGCAGTATCCGGTGGATCAGGTATCAAGTCTCCCTGTGCTCCACCATCCACCCAGTGTACGGGGGGGGTCCTGTCCCTCCGCGGACCCACCACAGTTACAGAGTACAGTGGACACCTGGCACCAGACGATCAGCACAAATTCAGACTGCCAGAAAACAAGGAGATGGCTGTCAGAGCAAATCAAAATGAGCTGTTTAGGCAAATGTGCAAAGAAACACTATCGATATAAAGTATTTTAAGATCTTTGTTTAATGACGACTCCTTCTGAGTGCGTCCTGTTCTGTGTGTTACAGACTCTATTATAGGAAGACAACAAAGCTCATTTACATTTCAAACAACAACATTTGGGGACAGGTGGTCGCCTGATCACAATAGGCAAAACTCACACCCTACAAAGCACAGTTGGGTGTTGCAGCTACCCCCCTAGAGCAAACTTCTTCCTTGGTCCCTGTACTTCCTTCCATAAAACCCTTCATGAACACATCTGTTATCACACATACATTTATGACATTCCCAGGGACAGTCCGGAGTTCAGAGCCAGCGCCCCCTGCTGGCTCTGTGAACTCTGCTTTTGATGCTTCACATTGAAAGCACTGCCCTGCTCCTTCAAAGACATGTGTTTGGCCTGTGAGGTGTACATATTTTTGTAGAACACGGTTAAACATACCATTTTAAAGCCACAAACATAGATTAAATGACCAATATAATAAAGGTAAGAATTGTATTAATTAATGGCTGTAATAACGTCACTTTTTTCTCTCCCTCTTTCATCTGTCTGTTTTCCCGGGCAATTATAGGAAGTTTAGACGCAGACTTGATGGCAGCAACTTCAAAAAGAGGTTTCTTGCTGGCTGTGTCACAAAAATATAAGCTAAATTCCACTTCTAATGTCACCGGCAGCTACCAGCTGTTCCTGCTGACGACGGGAGTTTAATATCTCTGCAACATCTATTCAAAGCTTCGAACAAACTTTCATGCCAGTGTTTCACCATGTCGTTATGCCCTATTGCAAAAGTGAAAACAGCGTTTGTAGATTTTGGATGTTAATTCTGACCTCCTGCATTCCAGCTGCAGCTCGCCTCTCTTTGTCACTTATTCTACATTATCTAAACTACCTCACAGGATGTGTTTTACTTTTAACTAACTGATGTTCAGTGGATTGATATATTAGAGAGTATTCTAATTTATTCTGTATATTTGATAGTCTTTAGATATTAGTATTTTTGACAGAGAATATGTATATATTAATTTTATTTGTATTTTATTCTATTTTGAAGACATTTTGTCATTCTTGTAGATGACTATCAAAATGCTTCTGTGACCAAACATGTTCCCAACTATCTATCTTCCTATCTTAAATAAAACATGACGAACAGAGTGTGTGTGTGTGTGTGTGTGTGTGTGTGTGTGTTTGCATAAGGACAGAATCATTATTAAGAGGGCCAGCACTCCTTTCAAGAGACTCATTTGAACCAGGACCACACTTAAACCCTTTCCATTTGTCCCTACCTCTCGCATTCAATTGGAATCCGAAGACTCCTCTGAAACAAACAAATAGGACACACACACACACACACACACACACACACACACACACACACACACACACACACACACAAATGCGCTTGAGGGTCTGGCGACATTGATTTGCTTTGTTGCTCTGGTCCTGTTTGCAATTCAGCACCTTGCTTGTGCTTGTGGGGACAACATGTGAGAGGAGATGTTAATTTGATTCAGCCACTGCACGCCACCGGAGGCAGGGCGGCATCCATCTTTATCTCAACAGCAAATTAGATATCTGTTGTGCACCGTCAAAAGTGTTAGTCAGTCATGTTTCATGTTTATGTTGTATTGTTTTTCACTTCCTGTTTTGTTTTTGTCACGTCTCATTTCAGGTTATACATATATATATATGTATATATATATATGTGTATATATATTAGGGCCGGGACTTTAACGCGTTAATTAAGATTAATTAATTACACAAAAATTAACGCATTTTAATCGCACTTATTTTTGCACCGCGGAACGTTTCTCACTGGATGAGTTTCAGGCGTACCGATTATACTGGAGCACCAACTAACGTTCATGACTTCAGACAACAACAAACCACAGTGAACAACAGTGGGAAATGTTATTTTAAAAAATGGACGGATGGAAGCGTCGATAAGAGCACGGTTGTGTGCAAATTATGCAAAAAGGAATTCGCATATCACCGCAGCACATCAAGCCTCAAGTATCACCTCAATGCAAAACATATAGCAGCTAGCGTGGAAGCTAGCGTGGACGTTAGCCTCTTTTATCGCGTTCACACCAAAAAGAGCCGGTACTAAAATGAGTTCATGAGAACCTTTTTACCCCCACGAAAGTCCCTGCTAGAGAGCAGAGAGCTGCTAGAGAGCAGGGACTTTCGTACGGCTCTCTTGTGAGAAAAGAGCTATATTTCTGATTGGCTGGGCGGATTGCAAACCACGCCCCGTAAAACTCCCCAAAAGTTTTGTGAAGCCGCCATTTTATTATCCTCGCATTAGCATTATTAGCATTAGCCCAGCGCAGAAACGCAGAGAGACTAACTTATGGCAACACAAAATAAAACATGGGAGCGGTGGAGATGAGGAGGTGTCGGCGTTCTGGCGATTTACTCGGAAGGCGGCTGGGACTCCCAGCAGCTTCTACTGAAGCCAGTCCCCAACTCCGGGGACTTCCGGCCGGGGACTTTGGGCGGCAGTATACGCCGTGAAGTGGTTTGCGGCCTGCCAGTAAACCCAAAGCAGAAGAAGAAGAAGTGACGTCAGCGGCTCCATTTGCCTAATCCTCCCCCAGGTTCAAAGAGTTCTCATGAACTAAGTTCTCATGAACCTTTGTGGGAAAAGTACTGCGGTGTGAATGCGCCTAATGGTATACTAAAATCCATGTGAAAAAAATTGCTTCTCACTGTTCTTAGGTCAAATATGTATATGTGATTAAAAATGCGATTAATTTCGATTAATTAATTACAAAGCCTCTAATTAATTAGATTAATTTTTTTAATCGAGTCCCGGCCCTAATATATATATATATATACATGTGTGTATATATATATATATATATATGTGTGTGTGTGTGTATATATATGTGTGTATATACATATGTATGTGTGTATATACATATATATGTGTGTATATACATATGTACGTATATACATATGTATGTGTGTATATACATATATATGTGTGTATATACATATATATGTGTGTATATACATATGTATGTGTGTATATATATGTATGTGTATATATACATATGTATGTGTATATATACATATGTATGTGTATATATATATATATATATGTATATACATATGTATGTGTGTATATATATATATATATGTGTGTATATATATATACATTCATTTTGACACACAGAACAATGTTATAATAAACATAGATACTGTATGTTAAATGGATATATCCGCCTTCTTTTATTTATCTTTTCATTCCCACAACAATATACATAAAGAAATGGCATATTTTGGACATAGTTCGAATGGTGATTAATCATGATTAATTAATTTTTAAACTGTGATTAATCTGATTAAAATGTTTAATCGTTTGACAGCCCTAAATATATATATATATATATATATATATATATATATATATATATACACACAAACTAATTTTGATGATGAATGCATTTTTTTACTACTAAAATACAGCAACACATCTTTGATTCATGTCGTTTATAACTGGGATATTACAATTATTATTAACTTTGTCTGTACAAAGTAGCCTGTCCAGGAAATATGCCCAAATCCACAAACTGCGAGCCGGCAGGCAAGGCACTCCGCTTCTGAAATGCTTCTGAAACACGCCCGGTGGGTTATGACGCCGGAGGAGGCCGGAGGAAAACCGCTGCGCAGCTGTAACGCGCCGCAGACGGACCCGGTGGAAACTGGGGGTTACTTTGGTCCCTGTCATTAAGGACAAAGCGGGCAAGGTAGGGAGCTTGGATAACTATAGACCAATTGCTCTAGCCAGTGTGTTATCCAAAGTCCTGGAAAGAATTGTGTTAGACTATGTTCTTATTTATGTACCTCAGATAACCAGTTTGGCTTCAAGGCTAAGCATGGTACTGAGCTATGCATCTATGCTTTGAAGGAAATGTTGAGTTCATGAGTTCCATGCTCTCTTGAGAAACCTAATGTACACATTCATCTGTCGATTGAATGTTTGAACTCTGTCATTATGCTGCTTTCAAATCCGTGTCTCAGTGCTATACGATACCAGTCACCTCTGTGGAAACATTGGTACCACTGCCTTTTTTTATTTATATTTCAGTGTTGTATTTCTTTTAATAATGGACCAAGAGTCTCTTTAAATAAAGCTGATGATGATATCTATCTATCTCTCTATGTGGGGTAGAGGTGCATAATTTGAGTGATTTAAATTGGCTTTCCGTAAGGGCATTATTATTTAAAAACGAGCGTCTATTAATGATTAAAGGTGGGGTACTGTAGGTAAGTTTCAGAAACCGGCTCGAGTGCACTAAAATTTGAAAGTACACAGCCGAAAAGAATCCGCCCCTTCCTTCAGACTTCCTTAATACAGGGTTTTTCAAAGTGGGGAACATTTTGAGGGAAAGGGAAAAAAGGGGGTAAAATGTAAAAAAAAAATGTAATATATGTTTTTTTAGATGTTATTAATAATTGCATATCTATCAATCTATGTGTCCTTTGATGCCCAATTGTTTAATATATTAATAAATAAAAAATTAAACAACACGACCGCCCTTCAAGCCAATCAGAATCGAGCTGTCGCTACTGAGAGTGTAACTGAGTTGCTGTGTGAACACTAGCTAGCTACCTCCTGCTAAAGGATCAAATGGACAAATATCTTAAAAGAAAAACACCATCTGACGATCAGAATGAAGATGTCCCCGCTGCAAAAGATTCACAGCCATGGAATACCTGGCCGTCTAAAACTCGGAGGTATGAGCCATCATACATAAAGTTTGGTTTTACCGCGGTGTTGCGACCTGGCTCAAAAGGCCACAACAAAAAGGAGACACAACATGTCAACGGGTAGGTAAAGGTGTTTATTTGCCCAACACTGTTCAAGTCAACTCATGGTTTCTACTCATCAGAGCCGGGTGCCTGCAGGAAAAAGCAGACAGGAGCAGAGAGGCTTTAAAATAGCTGCAGAGCACCAGACCCCAGGTGCCCTGAGTTACTGTAATCAAGGTAATCACTGGAGCCAATGCAACACAGACAGAACAGCCACACCCTATCTACTGATGCACCCACAGGGGCATCACACGCGGCAAGTAAGAACGGCCGTGATGTACCTAAATGTGTTCTCTGCCTCGAGATCCTCGCCAACGAGTGTCAAAAGCCATCTAAACTTGATCGACATCTCAAACAAAAGCACCCAGCTGAAGCTAATAAATCAATAGACTTCTGAAAATCATCAACTGGCTGGCCGTTTTTCAGATGCCTCATGGCTCCGGAAACTTGCATACATGTCGGACATATTCCAACATCTAAATGTCCTGAATAAGAGCATGCAGGGGCGCGAGACGTACATATTACATGTGCAGGACAAAGTACAGGCTTTTACAAAGAAAATCGCCCTGTGGTCGACCAAACTCAAGGAGGAGGGAGTGACAGAGATGTTCCCACAGCTTCACCAAGCGCTTCTGTCCGGTGCTGATCCAGGCACCATTTCACCACTGATCCAGTCGCACCTAGCACACCTGCAGGGATATTTCAAAGAATATTTTCCTGACCTGGAAGACAACTCAAATCAAAACTGGATAAGAAACCCAGTTTCCCCAGGAGTAGGTGAGAGTCTGGATCTTATGTCCCAAGAGAGACTCATAGACATGGCGATTGAATGAGAGTTGAAGGTGAAATTTCAAGCTGTTTCACTCCCACAGTACTGGCTTTATGTCAAAAAAGACTATCCTGCACTGGCTGAGAGAGCTCTTAAATCCCTGCTTCCATTTGCCACCACATACCTCTGCGAGTCTGGCTTTTCTACATTGAAGGTATTGAAAACAAAGCACAGAGCACGTTTGCAAGTGGACGATGACATTCGTCTGGCACTGACAAACCTAAAACCTAGGATTGATAAACTGTGTAGGGGCCACCAAGCCCACCCCTCCCACTAGTGAGGGAACAGGTATACACAAAGAGACACACATAGTGAAATGACAAGGACTTTTTATAACTGAAGACACACTGAATATAATGAATAAATGGCAAAACAAACAAAAAATACTGTACATGTTAACTATTAATATTACTGTTGAATAGTATGTATAATGTTATATATATATATTATTAAGACATACATAACTTTTAAAAATGCTCAAAATATATGTTTATTGTTCATATTACTGTTGAATATTATATTATTAAGACAGAAATCACTTAAAAAATATGTACTGTTGATATTACTGTTTAATATTTTGTTAAGAATATGTGTAACAGAAGACGTAATGAATAAAAAAACAAAAGATAAAAAACTAAAAATGTTTACTGTTAATAGAAGAATATCTGATCATTAATAAAAAAATATATTAAGAATATTTATTAAGAAGCTGTATGTTTAATTTTTTACATTTGCCATCATAATGTACACATCATTAAAACAAATTGCAACAGGGGGGTCCCTGCCAGAGGATAATGCTATATGGGGGTCCTTGGCATGGCAAAGTTTGGGAACCCCTGCCTTAATAACTCAAAGTATTACATATTTTGTTGAAAAATATATACAAAAAGCTGCTTTATATGTTTGTGAAACGCAGCCGTTTAAGTGTTTTCTCTGTTTTGTGTGGATACATGCTGTGTTGAATTAATGTTGGCAAAATAAATATCTTTTCAGATCTACAGCGATGAGTCCTGGTATTCATTCATCTTGTTTGCTGCATCTTAACTATAACTTAATGTGTGTAAAATGTCTGTACATCTGTGTCTTTCCTTGTTGGCAGACCCGAGTTTAGTTTAAGAAAGATAAATATAAACTATAAATGAAATATGATATAGTATTTCCTGAAAGTAAAAGAGTACATTTAGTTTGTCTCTTTGTTTCACGCACAACCTGCATTGACTTGATTTTGTTCGACTATGATTCTGATGTTTGATGTTTGTCCATTTCCTTTGCAGCTGGAGATGTTGTGTGAATGGGGGGGGGGGTCTGCAGTCTGACCTGCTAGACAAAGGGACTGATTTAACTAGTGCAAGGGCTTGTGTTTAGTTTGCTTGTGTTTCATTGAAAACAATCTGTTTTCCTCTGGTTTTCTATTTATAATTTGGTGGGTTAGGACGAAATTGATGGGGTTTGTGAAAATGTCTCCTAACTGAAGAGATGTTCAATAAGCTGCAGGTTTCCAGCTCCAACACTAACACTGCTCTAATGGTTCTCATTCAGCTTTACCCCGTTTCTCTCAGCAGTTACATTGTAAGATTAATAGTTATGCATCTAGTTGCTTTTCGGAGCCTCCCGCTTTTTTAACGCTGATTTGGGTGACTTGTGTAATTACTGGAGAACCGAAGAGTTTTCGTTTTGGGGGGGGGGTCTGTCCGACTGAAGGACAACTTCTCACTTCAAAAAAGAAGAAGAAATCTAGACCGCAAAATAATTAAACAAGCGAGTACCTGTTTTTCCTAGTCAAGGACAGGTTCCTTGAACACAACACGAGCGTAACGTCTCTTCATGTGGTATATCGATGAAAATTAGCCTTTTGGCTAATTCGAGTACTTTTACATGTTTTTAATATGTTGATTAATGTACACTGTCCCTTGTTTAAAATAAATCAATTCAATTAAATTCAATATGTCTCGTCTGAAAGGAGTGTAGACTAGAGTTCTGACAGAGAGCACCGGAACGCCGCTCCAGCTCTTCAAATATTGCAGTACACACCGCAGTGTTTGCGTGGCTGTGTCTTTAGTTGTAAGCACAGTGGCGATCTGTTGTTATTAGCATCTGGTTAGCTAGCTATGCTAACAAATTTAAAGAGCTTTACAACCAGTTGGAAGAGAGCTCTCTCCTGAGAGGCTCACATAACCTCAGCTCAGTGAGGTTAAGGCAGGGCCGGACTGGGACAATAAGTCAGGCCAGGAATTATACACCCAGCCAGGCCACTACCAGTTTTCTTTTGTGCCATTTTCCTGGATTTATTTGTCAATATTTACAGCGTTGCTGCCCATAGTGATAGCCCTAAACTTTAAATCTACTACCCCAGAATAAACATAGGGACATGGGTTACTATTTTAAAAAAATGTGCAAATCTATTTAGGAACCTATCCATGTGAACATATTTTAAGTGGAGGTGGACCTCAATTCCTCTAGGGGGGTCCGGGGGCATGCCCCCCCCCCAACGTAAGATTTTTATTTTTTTTATAAATGTTGGACTTAAATGCATCAATCTGGTGCACTTTGAGGGGGAAATAAAGAGACTACACCAGCGCCTGACTACACCCATATGAAACAGAACAGTATATATTTAAATAATCAGAAAATCATAAGAACATGGCCATAACCAATAACATACCATATCCAATATGAAAAAACATTAAAACTTGTTTATTTATTTGTTTTTGGTTCATTTATAGTGAGTGTGTCTGGGCTCCTGAATCAGCCTCACTCGTCTCCCCCCTGCTCCTCTTTGAGGCAGCAGCAAAGACTAGTGTTAGCTCTCAACACGTTTTTAAAGTTTATCTTACCTTTTTTCACCTAGTTAATTTTTTTTAATTATTATTCATGCATATTTTACTAATCACTCCCTTTTTAAATGGTGACCAAACCGTTTGAGACCCACTGAGATAACTCAGACTAAGTTAACTATCTAAACACTCAGAGTCCTTTACCTCACCTGAGCTGTAGTTATCAGTCTCTCAGTCTGACAGGAGAGGACTCTCCTCCACCTTGTTGACAGTCAGCTCATTATATCCATTAGCGCTGCTAGCTAGCACCAGATGCTAACAACAACAAAACACGTAACGGGTGCGCGCGCTTTCTCTCACGCTCGCGCCCGCCACACATACACACCCTCCCGAGCTTCAATGAGAGACCAATCGAGGGCTTTAGTGTATGATCTGTATGAAAGTGGCCATGTCGGCAGGCCACATCATGTAGACAGCCAGTCACCCTCTGTGAGGCAGAGTCAGACCCACATTTGCGCAGCGTTGCGTTCACAATACATACATACATACATAAAAAAATCCTCAGGCCAGCAGGCCACTTAACAGGTCAGGCCATCGGGAAACCTCCCGGTCCTCCCGATGGCCTGTCCGGGCCTGGGTTAAGGCACACCTTGATATGATCATTATAGTTATTAATGAGACTAAATGAAAAACAGGTATAAAATACTATATGACAGTAACAAAAAAGTTGTTAAAAATAACAAGAATAGAGTTTAAAAGGGGAGTGATTTGTAAAATATCCAAAAAGAAAAATCTGCTTACTGTTCTGTTTCATATGGGTGTTGAAAGATGTATCTATAGATCTCCTCATGTTGCTCTCAAAGTGCACCAGATTGATGCTTTTAACTTCAATATTTAAAACAAAAAATCTTCCCGGGGGCACATGCCCCCGGACCCCCCTAGAGGAGGTTAGGTCACATGGATAGGATACTAAATACATTTGCACACATCTTGTGTCCATATATTTCGGTTTTGTTGGTCATGCCACAACCGTGCACATGCATGCATGCGTGAGTCATGGTGAGATATCTGGATTCAGAGGTTGCTTTTTCTTTGCACAGCATGAAAGAAAGGCCAACTCGTTTTTTAAGCAGAGGTTGAGTTCAATCATTTGTACGACCCTCGGAGGATGTTGTAAAAATGTAAAGGAAAAGGTTCCCCACCCCTGCTGTAAATAATAATAAAAACCCTTGATTTATAACTTAACATCTCTGTCTTCTATTGATCTGAGTATATTATAAATAATAGCCAGTTTATTGAAGCATTATAGCGCAGGCCTTTGTCAGATGGTTTATTATGCCGTTTTTTTTCTGCTTCGAATAGTTCTCTCTTTTTTCACCATACCTGTATTTGCATCCCTGTGTATAGAAGGCGCCATAGGAGGAGACGACCTACCACGCCGGCAATGGACCAGACTAAACCGTCTACGAACTGGGGTCAGTCGCTTCAAAACATCAATGAAGAAGTGGGGCCTGGCAGACAGTGATGCATGCGAGTGCGGTGACCCTGAACAGACTGCCGAACATATAATAACCACCTGCCCTTTATATAGACCACCCTCGGAAGCCAGCCTCTTCGACGTGGCCAGAGATGCGGGCATGGCTACACGACACTGAGTTGGACCTCTGACGTTATACGAAAGAAGAAGAAGAACTTCAATATACAGAAAAATAATTTTCCCAGAAAGTATTTTCCATAAAAAATAAATAATAAAAAAGGCATTGTGTAAAGAAAATAAATAACTTTTTTGACTTGGAAAATAATCTATATTATTGAAATGGCGGCTTTGGGAATTTTTGTCTGGGTTTATATGTGTTAGAAATGACACTGCAGAATTTCTTTTTTACATGCATCAAAATTAATCCATTTTGAGTCCCCATGTTTGGCAGTCAACTGGATTCAATCAAATGTATCTCTAAATATGACACACCTAGAGTTTAAAGGACAGTTTGATAATGAGGACACCAAATAGTGTTCCAGAAAAAGGTAGATTAAGTTTCCCGTGTTGTCTAGACTTCTGGGAAACACACGCACTCTCTGAAGAGTTCTCAAGAGCCTGACTATTAATCTAAGAGAGTGTGTGTGTGTGTGTGTGTGTGTGTGTGTATGTGTGTGTGTGTGTGTCTGTGTGTGTGTGTGTGTGTGTGTGTGTGTGTGTGTGTGTGTGTGTGTGTGTGTGTGTGTGTGTGTGTGTGTGTGTGCATGCATATGTGTGCTTAGTTAAGTGGTGCTATCAATCTGCATTGAGCTCCTTCAGGGGAGGAGTGAGACTACCTTCCTTTATCAGCCACACACATGTCCATCTGTCCCTTTCAGACAGATGTGGTGTGTGTGTGTGTGTGTGCATATGTGTGCTTAGTTAAGTGGTGCTATAAATCTGCATTGAGCTCCTTCAGGGGAGGAGTGAGACTACCTTCCTTTATCAGCCACACACATGTCCATCTGTCCCTTTCAGACAGATGCTGTGTGTGTGTGTGTGTGTGTGTGTGTGTGTGTGTGTGTGTGTGTGTGTGTGTGTGTGTGTGTGTGTGTGTGTGTGTGTGTGTGTGTGTGTGTGTGTGTGTGTGTGTGTGTGTGTGTGTGTGTGTGTGTGTGTGTGTGTGTGTGTGTGTGTGTGGACGCCAAAAGACGGTGCCAGCTTAATTGGCCTTGGCCGGACAGGCGGGATGTGTGTGTGATAATGATGTAGCCTGGCATTGGTCCTTTGAGGGAACTTTGCTGAAGAAGAACCAATTTAGTGTGATAGTGTGCTATATTAAAATAAAATGTACTTGACATTTAAGTCCCTTCATCTTTTATCTTTCTTAATTGCAGGTTTTCTATCAATAAAGAGGCTAGATTAGCCTAGTTTAGCACTAAGACTGGAGACATAGGGAACAACTCGTCTGACGATTAGGGGAGCAAATGAGGGTCATTAATATTTGGGACTTGTGAATTCCAATCCATCTATGCATAATAAAGTGTATACAACCATAATGCATAACAATTTGCACATATTGTACTTACATATTGTACTCAAAGTACTTCTCTATAATAAAATATATAATTTTATATAAGAAAACAGCTACTTTTCACAATTTGTAATGTATTTAGTAGCCTACTATCTTTCTGTTTTCAATGCCAATAAAGAGTTTTATTATCCTTTGATGTACATTTTGAATTGTGTATTCTTTAGGTATTTATATATTCTGATTCTACTGAGGATATATTTATATGTACTATTTATAGTTTTATCCAATTTTATTGTATATATATTGAACTTTTTGTATATATATATTGAGGTGTAATGCCTGTTAACAATGCTGCTGTGATGAATCCATCAATCCTTCCGTCCAAATGCTGCAGCAAGTGGGGGTTGAATATCTTTCCCAAAGACACCCTAAGCTGTTGATGCTGGGCTTTGAACCACTTTCTATTGTTTTTATAGTGTGGAATACACTGAGTCGTTGGCACACAAACTACTAACAAACAGTGGCTCCAACTTCAAATGCATTAGAATGTACAAAAAGGCAAACAGGCCTTTTGGGATTGGTTTTCCAGCAGTTTGTCTGTGTTATAACTGTAGTGACAACCTGTTTTACCTCTTGTAACATGCCCACACAAACAAATGAAAACTAACGAATTGACGTCCCTGAGATTTGATGATGTATACAAATGGATGAAAGACAGGATGCCGTCATGGACACTTTACTACAGGAAACACACTTTTAAAGTTCTTTAGTTTTTCATTTTTTAATGTCTTTGCTTTTTTTTGCTGTTTATTCTCTTTTGCTTCTTTTTCACAGTTGTGTTTTTTAGTCCGTAATTGTTCAAAGTCTCCTATCATACTCTATTTAGGCATATATTATAGGTCTCAGATATATACAAATATTAAAAAAACATGAAGTGTTTTGCTCAAAATACCAAACAGATCACCCATTCTAGCCTCATCCCCCTCTATTTCAGCCCTGTGAGAGAAGTGCTGATTCTGGGTCCGCAGCTTTAAAAAGAAAATGCATTTTGCATGATAGGAGACTTTAAGGCCTTTTTAAAGTGACTTTGTTGCCCCTTCTGAAGGTCTGTTTGTTTTAGTCTCTTTGAAGTTGTCTCTATTTAGTCTTTTTGTGTCTCTGTGTTTTCTGTCATTTAGAAGTTGTTAAAAGTTAATCTGTAGTTATATTGTGTGTATATTTTGTTGTTGTTGCCCATTTTCCTTGTTGTGTGTTGTCTTTGTCTCTCTGCGGCTGTTTTGTGTCTTTTTATGTCTCTTTTAAGTTATGTTGTGTATCCTTGTGGCTTCTTTACCTCTGTTCAATGTTGGCAGCGTCCCTGTGTGTAATTGTCTGGAATTGTTAACGTATTTTTTAAGTTATTTTGATCAGTTGTAGTTGTGTCCCTGTGTGTGCATGGTTTCCATCTCTCTGCATAGTTCATTTGTTCTCTTCATAGTCATCTTGTGTCTGTGTTTGTTTGGCCACTTTCCACAGTCAATGGGAGTCTCTTTGTGTGTCTCTTGGTAGTTGCTTGTGTCTCTTGGTAGTTGCTTGTGTCTCTTGGGTCTCTTGGTAGTTGCTTGTGTCTCTTGGTAGTTGCTTGTGTCTCTTGGTAGTTGCTTGTGTCTCTTGGTAGTTGCTTGTGTCTCTTGGTAGTTGCTTGTGTCTCTTGGTAGTCTCTTGGGTCTCTTGGTAGTTGCTTGGGTCTCTTGGTAGTTGCTTGTGTCTCTTGGTAGTTGCTTGTGTATCTTGGGTCTCTTAGTAGTTGCTTGTGTCTCTTGGTAGTTGCTTGTGTCTCTTGGTAGTTGCTTGTGTCTCTTGGTAGTTGCTTGTGTCTCTTGGTAGTTGCTTGTGTCTCTTGGTAGTTGCTTGTGTCTCTTGGGTCTCTTGGTAGTTGCTTGGGTCTCTTGGTAGTTGCGTGTGTCTCTTGGTAGTTGCTTGGGTCTCTTGGTAGTTGCTTGTGTCTCTTGGTAGTTGCTTGTGTTGCTTGTGTCTCTTGGGTCTCTTGGTAGTTGCTTGTGTCTCTTGGTAGTTGCTTGTGTCTCTTGGGTCTCTTGGTAGTTGCTTGGGTCTCTTGGTAGTTGCGTGTGTCTCTTGGGAGTTGCTTGTGTCTCTTGGTAGTTGCTTGTGTCTCTTGGGTCTCTTGGTAGTTGCTTGGGTCTCTTGGTAGTTGCTTGTGTCTCTTGGGTCTCTTGGTAGTTGCTTGGGTCTCTTGGTAGTTGCTTGGGTCTCTTGGTAGTTGCTTGTGTCTCTTGGTAGTTGCTTGTGTCTCTTGGTAGTTGCTTGGGTCTCTTGGTAGTTGCGTGTGTCTCTTGGGAGTTGCTTGTGTCTCTTGGTAGTTGCTTGTGTCTCTTGGGTCTCTTGGTAGTTGCTTGGGTCTCTTGGTAGTTGCTTGTGTCTCTTGGGTCTCTTGGTAGTTGCTTGGGTCTCTTGGTAGTTGCTTGTGTCTCTTGGTAGTTGCTTGTGTCTCTTGGTAGTTGCTTGTGTCTCTTGGTAGTTGCTTGTGTCTCTTGGTAGTTGCTTGTGTCTCTTGGGTCTCTTGGTAGTTGCTTGGGTCTCTTGGTAGTTGCGTGTGTCTCTTGGTAGTTGCTTGTGTCTCTTGGTAGTTGCTTGTGTCTCTTGGGTCTCTTGGTAGTTGCTTGGGTCTCTTGGTAGTTGCTTGTGTCTCTTGGTAGTTGCTTGTGTCTCTTGGTAGTTGCTTGTGTCTCTTGGTAGTTGCTTGTGTCTCTTGGTAGTTGCTTGTGTCTCTTGGTAGTTGCTTGGGTCCAGTGTGCGAACTATACCACGGTCTCCGGGGGAGCCGAGATTTTTTTTTTTTGCGGGGGGGGGGGTAAATGCTGATCCGTGCATTAATAGCAACAGCACAGACATAGGCCTATTAAGAGAAAATCTGTTGCACACGGGGTGGTGCCACAGGTCTACATTTACATGAAACGTCCCGATGGATCATGTTCATGTCAACAGATTTCCCGAGCATGTATGGGCTAAGCAAACTTCAATCAACTTGATAATAAATAATCCACGGACCACCAATGTAACGTTTGACTGTTTAATTAAATCAATTTAAAATGACTCAAAAACAGGCTACATTGTTTCACATGGGCTATAGCCTATTATGGCTGTAGCCTACACAGAGCCGAACACACGCGATAAGAGCAGCCAGCGGCACCAACCATGAACAATATTAATATTAATAATACAGCTATAGCACAACACAACCCTCTCACTGCCTGGAGAGACGCAACGTCACACACACAACACAACGATGCACATAGCCCTTCTCTCATAAGTAGCCAGCCGGCGGCCGCGGACCACCGCAGCAACTTCGCCCCCCCCCATCTCAAGCAGGAGGCAGGGAGGAAGAGGAAGAACAGGTGGGGTGGTTATCAGCAGCATCATCATCTTCTTCCACATCTCCTTCGACTAGGGTTGCCAACTTCCAGAAATGGAGAAACGGGACACATGTATGTGTCCCCCGCGCGCGTGCGCACGAAGATTTTCGGGTTTCTGGTGGATTTAGTTACTTTTTTTTGTTAGTTTATTTCGGTTTTAGGGTTAGGGTCAGGTTAGGTTATTTAATTATTTTGGGGGAGCCAGCCCCTAGGGTTCGAAAATGTTTTTGGGGTCAAACCCCCCAAAAACCTCAAAATGCATAGAAAACTATGCATACCTACAGATGAAGCGCTCCATTTCAGACGCCTACCCGTGCGGGTCCGTGATCGGCACGGGGTGGGCCCCTGCTGAAAAGGAAAACCCCCCCGCAGGACTTGAAACGCCCCCTTGATAAATACATTTAATTATAATGAAACCAGCTGCAATGGATCATGGATCCACCAGGGGGAGCCGTGATTAAAAAGCTGCCACACTGGAACTCATGTGAAATAAACAGCTGATCTACAGGTATCTGATATAGCGGATATTTGTTAAGATCCATATGTCACGGATAGGATCATATTCTGTGCTAAATAAGAGACATGTAATCATTTACTAAACATCTCCATGTTTTTATTTAACAAAATAATGTTTAATTCACGTTGGCGTAAGTACAAAACCATCACTATGTTTTTAGATCAGGAAATGCATCCAGGCTCAAACAAACGATTTTCAATCATCATCCTCACGATCATTTAATGTATCATATGTTCACGAGTTGAAATTAATGCACTCAATTTAATCCACGTGAGTTTACAACAACAAAAATAATCGCTTTGTTTTTATATCACATCCGACCGGAGGAAAATGCAGCACGGGTCTCACTACCGATCATCCTAATCCCACGGGCAAACAATAATATGTACAGTGTTAATAGTTTACTGTATTATTAGTGTCTAATATTACTGGGGATTTCGGAATGGTACTGGATTTTGATTTATTGTATCGGCTTCATATCGCAATATATTCCCGAAGTCTGAAATGCAAAAATGTCCCACATTAGGGCAATTCACCCTACATTTAATCATTCATACAAAATCATATTTCGTTTCTTTTTAACGAAATAAATGTGGTGTAATCCACATAATTTACTGTGTTAATTGTTTACTGTAGTATTGTGCACATTACTTTTCGCTGCTTGTTGCACCCCTGGTTAGAAGCTAAACTGCATTTCGTTGTCTCAGTACCTGCAATATGTGCAATAACAATAAAGTTGAATCTAATCTTGAGCAGGAACAAATGTATTTAGGCTACTTAGTACATATCTGACATAAACGATTAAACACATTTGTGCATTCTTTAAACCGAGTCAAGCCGAGTCCGGAGGTGGCGGCACATTAAAGTGTGCACCTGATTGTTTAACTTGAAGGTGCCTGATGACATTTAATCATTCAAACTAAATCATATTTCGTTTATTTTTAACGAAATAAATGTGGTTTAATCTACATAATTTAGGCCTACTGTGTTAATTGTTTAGTATTGTTTAACTTGAAGGTGCCTGATGTGAACATTTCCAGAAGAACTCTAGCTTGAATGGCCTTTGTATGTATACAGTAGGCCTACACATAGGCGGCGCGTGAGGCTCAGGTTTGGGAAGGCTAAATAACTTTTTTTTTCATCTTACGCTGCCCGCCTCCGGCGTCTATAGAAAAGAGATCAACTCAGTGAAAGCACCGCCTGCTGACTGATCAGAGCTCAGTGTGCGGAGTTTAAATCTATCAAGTATTACAGGAGAAAGGAAATGCAGTTTAAACTGCCGTATGCAGAGAAGACGCCGACGTGTCGCACTTATCATTCATATCACACTGACATCACATCATCAATCAGATCATCGATCTCACATCGATATCACAATATTTCCTTATCTGAGTCAGCTTCTCGAGCCGTATCTGGCCGTGCAACACTTAGTTACATTGTCACATATGCTGTATGCAGACGTATTATTTTAAGCAACACATTAAGTTGACGAAACACTCAACTCAAATGTAATAAAGTCAGATCCCCTCGTGTTTTAGATGGGGCAGTATCATAAAACTGTTGTACGCTTTCAAACACTCGGTAGTTTATTTTTTAACGAGTTGTTCTGTATTCTCCTTGCAGGTGCAACTATGTGGCTTGTATCCTGGATTATATGTTTAAGTCATCATGGATGTTTAAAGTTCATATTTGTCTAATATTAGTTTACTTTTCATTAATAAAGTATGATGTTGCGCTGTCAGTACACTTGTCCCTGTTTGTGATTGGTCAAATGTAGCTAACCCCGCCCCTTTCACATGAACGCGATCTCAGCTGGAGAGAGAAACCCTGGCTTGATTTACCGAGTTGATAACCAGCGCCGTAGGACCGTTTAGCGAGATCGCGTTTCTTAGGGTTAGTTAAGATAACTCAAGCATATCCAGGGTATGTTGAACTGGCTTCGTGGTACAGGGCACAGGTGGCTGCATAGCAGCGCTAATGTCAAAGACATTATATTTTTATTTTACCAGGATGCAGTTACACAAATATTTGGGAAGGCTTAGCCTTCCCTAGCCTGCAGCACCTGCCGCCCCTGGGCCTACAGTATAGCCCAACCATGTACACCTTACTTTTTTCCCGTCCAAAGTTTGAATTGGATAAAGGTAATGGTTATCGATGGTGCTTTTATAGCCTATTGTATAATAACAGTGTGATTTATATTGCTTTTCAAATGCATATGGCCACCCATTTACACTGCTCTTCCCGTCAAGAATATGAATAGAACTTAGTTAGATCACTTTACATTTCTGCAAATTAATTTTTAATCACACACGTCTCCCCGTCCCGAAAATGATAAATAAAATAAAAAGAGGAAACCATTTTCAAGTTCAGTTTTCCAACGTTTTATTTAAAATAACTGACATAACAGACACCATACTGTAGGCCTATCTGCTGCGGAAACCAGGACGAGCTATTTCGGGATCTGTTTTTCGGGGGCTCCTCAGTCTCTCATTTACCCGGCTCCTGATTAGAACACATCCTGGGGATTGTGTTTACAAACATTGACCAGACCGTTCACCAGCCCCCACCCCCCATATTGCCTATGCTGTCCTGTGTTGCGAACTCTTTGTTTAAAACGAATTGGCCATCGGAATGTGTGGAGGAATTCTCCCAAGGGTCACATTCCACAGCTCTCCCCCCCCCCCACTCCTGTGATCTCCCATCCCCCAGTCTGTAGGTTTGTGTTTGCATATTTCTATCCCGTAATTCATACTGGTCCTCTCACGCACATACATTCTCCTTACAGTATACATACATAGGCTATATGAGTCCGTGTATCTACGGACCATTTGTTTTTCTTTATTAAAAAAGTAAACTGAAGAGCGTCTGAGAGGCGTTTTTGCCCTTTTGCTTGTTACCTTACTAAATGGTCTAATGGTCAGTGGAGCGAGGGGGGAGGCCCGCGAAACTCGCAGAAGTGATTTCAAAACAAAAAGCACTCGTTTGCTTGGAACAAAGAAAACGGCCAAGACACACATTGAGTCCAGAAAATGAATGTTATTAAGGGCTGTAAATATAATAAGCCTGTGTCTAAAATTGACAACAGGCTTATTATATTTACAGCCCTTAAGATACACTTTTGTGTTAAACAGCTGACCACTACCATGACATACTTTGTTTTAGTAGATTTCGCATGAGAGCAAAATGTATAAATATGAGCATTCAATTATATGAATATGAGAACAAAATGCATGAATGTGTGAGTGACAATATATGAATGTGTGCATTGAAATATGATAATATGAGAGCAAAATGTATGAATGTGTGAGTGTAAATATATACGTGTGTGAGAGTGAAAATGTATGTATGTAAAAGGAGAATATATGTGTGTAGAGTGAAAATGTATGTATGTAAAAGGAGAATATATGTGTGTGAGAGTGAAAATGTATGTATGTGAAAGGAGAATATATGTGTGTAAGAGTGAAAATGTATGTATGTAAAAGGAGAATATATGTGTGTAAGAGTGAAAATATGCAGCATTTTGAATGTCCGATTGTCCACCATTTCCACCGGAAATATCAAACATTTAATAAAAGTGAAAAACAATGAACAAGACTTAACGTATTCATCATAATTAATTATATTTATTTCGTTTGGATGTAGGATTTTTGACTTTGTTTAGAGCAGTGATCTTCTACTATATGAACATTTTGGACCCAAAATCACAAAAAAAAAACGTAAAAACAGATTTTGAAAATGATATTATTTTTCATATAGGTAACACAAACATACACAACGAAACCATTTAAAAGCTGGAAATATATACATGGGATGTCACTATGATAATGTGAAAGTTTGATTGAGGTAGCATGGGATTTCATTCTGATAAGGCAAAAGTGTTATTATAAATATAATACAAATATATATATATACACACATTATGTACAAAAATCAGTTTTTTCTGTCTTTATCTGTGCCACGCTTCAAAGCGGTTTCTGTCAATACGACACAGAGGGCAACATCACAGGTTCCTCCTCCTCCATGTCAAAAAACAAGCTTAAAGCTTGACTCACGTTCAGAGTTCTCTTCATCATAGTTGAATCTTCAAAACTCTAAATCTATCTAACTATATCTAAATTCTCAATGTTTGTCTGTCACTTTACTTCAATCCAGTCTCCCGCCGTCTCTCTTCGTCTCCCGCCGCCTGTCTTCGTATATCTTCGTCTCTCTCAATTCCCGCCGTCTTTCTTCGGTTCCCGCCGTCCCTCTTCGTCTCTTTTCGTCTCGTTTCGTATCACTCCGTTTACCTGATTACCTCACCCCCTCCCTGGTAAATACATCCTGTTGAGCAGAATCTACAGTTTCCAGTATTTTCCGTTTCGTAAAATTATCAAATACGGTGAAGATATTAAAATATGTGCTTCCATTATTCATACTTCTGAAATATATCTGTATTAACTTTATATCATCGTATGTCCGTGTTTATTTTTGTCTGTTTATTGGGTCTTTTTGCATGAAACAAAGACTGGCATATAGTTTCAAGCCAGTACTTTCGACAGAAATACACATATACATCCTGTTGAGCAGGATCTACAGTTTCCAGTATTTTCCGTTTCGTAAAATGATCAAATGCGGCGAAGATATTCAAATATGTGCTTCCATTTTTCATACTTTTGAAATGTATTAACTTTATATCATCGTCTCTCCGTGTTTACTGGGTCTTTTTGCATGAAACAAAGACTGGGATATAGTTCCAAGCCAGTACTTTCGACAGAAACACACGGCAATGTTGTCCGGACTGTTGTTATTATGCGGCACAGGTCATGTGATCTGATCACGCCGGCGTGACGGTTGACTCCAAAGGGTTAATATTAAATACATATAAGTATTTTTACAACTTGTATTTAGAAATACTCTGTTGTAATTATTGATGCATAAATGTGTTCATCCATTCAATGTGGCATCTGCTATAATGAGGTTAATGTATGATATTACTTAATAATACAATACATTATAATATATGATATGATAATTATATTTTAGTTTTATTCATTTCTTATTTCATAGTTTCTCATTATTATTATTTTTATCGCTCATCTTATTTTTGATTTTATTAATCTGTGTGAATCTGTGCTGTCCTGTTTTTCACTCTCACCCTGTTGCTGTTTGAACTACTGAATTTCCCCACGGGATTAATAAAGGTCCATCTTATCTTATCTTAATGTATAAGTTGATTTACTTCAATCTACTGTACTGTGTAAAAACGCCCCAACAATATTACAAGAAATATACTGCATAAAGCAAACTATATACTTTATTTGATCTAAAATATTGATGTTTTTTCAATATAGTAGCTGTGAAAACCATACAGTAACAAATAAGTGATTAAATGCTACAGTATTCAGCAAACACAACTGCAGAGCTGCAAACTTTGCAAACAGTTGTCTTTGTGTATTTTGTGAATGAAGCGCCATCTCATGGTTAAATCCTGTAATTGAACAAATGGGGAAATTGGGCAACGCCCCCTAGCAATTTGGCAACACCCCCAGCCGCTGGCATCCGCTGGGCTTTTGACTGGGACACACCCACCTGAGTCTGATCTGGAGTGCTTCATCTGTATAACACAATACAAACACAATGGTCTTACACCTGCATTAGGCTACTACATCACATTGTACATCAGCATGTTCAAATCGGATAGGTGGGCACTAGGGACATCTGGGCACCTCGATGTACAATTGGCTATTTTGTCCAAAATGTTAAAAAATAAATATTTGAAAAATTGTATTATGTAATGCAAAGTATACATGATGTGAACATGCACGGTACATCATTATTAGACTTCATGTTATCCTTCAACCAACCATTTTCCCATCAATCAGCTGACTGACTCACACACACAAACACACACGCAGAAGACCCGAGACAGATCTCCACTCACAGGCTTTACCCAACTGTGTTTTTCTTCCCACTGTTTGTTGTAAGACACAAGTATTTTCTTTTTAGAAGGGCCAGGGCCCAGAATCACATCCTCTCTCTCTTCTCCTCTTTCATCATCACCTCCTCCACCGGCAGCGCTCATTTTCCCACACGACTGAACAGGCTGACATGCCACACAAACAATGATGCCGCGACCGCGGCCCACCGGAGAAAATCGAAAATCACACACACACACACACACACACACACACACACACACACACACACACACACACACACACACACACACACACACACACACACACACACACACACACACACACACACGGGTTTTTGTGAACTAAAAGGACACTTTGACCCAAACACGTTTTTTCCTTCATTAGAAGGACACCCCTTTCCACTAGCTTTACAAAGATGTTTTGAATATCAAAAAATCTATTTTGAGCCATACAACACAAATCCCACTTCAAATGTCCAATACACACATCACAACTCAAAATACAACAACCTGACACCATGCTTAATTATGAGGACAGCAGATAATGAGCTGCATAAGCCCCGCCCATGACAAAATTGTTATTTGTGAGGACAGTAGCTATACAACACACAAACATGTCACTGAAGTGTATTAAAGGGACAAACATGATTAAATGGAACATAACTTTACACAGACAAGTGTTGGATTGTGCATTACAAGAACAAACCTTTTATAAACGGACAAAATGTATACAGCATAGGAATACCTGATTTGTGATGTAATATTTTAATAGACAATATAGTGCACCATAGATATATAGCTTAAAAGTATGTTAATGTGTTTGGTTATTGCTTGCCTCCTGTTTGCAATCTGTTGTTTTCATGCAAATGTAGAACCACATTCTAATACTCTCCAGTGGTATACTACAAGCAGGTCTTCCGAGACGAATTAAATCCATTTGCAAGTAAATGCTTATATTTGCAGCACTGCTAATTGCAATTACATCATCGATATGAAAAGAACCGATAACCATTTTTTAGCAAAGTGACCGAACTGGTTTATCACTAATACAAAATGCTATTTGCCCTACAAGACTGCTCATCTACTGGAGCATTACCTTTTAAAAGCTGATAGAAAAGGACACATGGCACATTGCACAGTGAACAATGAGCCAAGTTTAATGGTTATTTTCACATAACATTTTCTCACATGAAAATTGAGCTAAGACTAAATATTTATTATTTGAAACATATAACTCTCCTTCCAGCATTACCTTGGTACGACAGAGGATTAGGGCCACACAAAAGAAAATATAGAAGAATAAAGTCGCTATGTTCGGAGAATAAAGATGAAATTATCCCGGGGGCTGAGGGGTCGTTGCAGCAGATCTTCAAGAAAGTTATATTGACAGATTGGAACTGGAACGGATCAATAACTCATAAACAAAACATTGCTAAAACACAAACTAACTACCGTAATAAGGTAAACAACTATCCACAATCCAATTTAATCAAAACAACCTCACACCCGCCGCCCTCTGAGCTGGACACATCACACAGGTGTCTGTCTGCAGCCGAAGGAGAGAGGAGGGGTCAGGGACCATCTACAAAGTGCAACACTGAAAAAAATACTGCAAATAAACTACTAAAACCACCTATTTTCGCAAAGTTGCATGTGTAGTTTAAGCAACAGTATATTATTGTGTGATTTAAAATGTGATGTTTTATAGCTTTATAACAGAGGAGTTATTGAGTATATCTTTATTCAGTGTTGCACTTCGTAGACGGTCCCTGACCCCTCCTCTCTCCTCCAGCTGCAGACAGAGGACACCTGTGTGATGTGTCCAGCTCAGAGGGCGGCGGGTGTGAACGGTAGTTAGTTTCTGTTTTAGCAACGTTTTGTTTATGAGTGTTTGATCCGTGAAGTTCCAATCCTTCAATATAACTATCTGCTGCAACGACCCCTCAGCCCCCGGAATGATTTCATCTTTATTCTCCTAACATAACAGCTTTAATCTCGTAATTATCCTTATAATAAAACATTGCTCCTACATGTAACATAATAATGAAGTTGAACTGTGAACTGTCCTCATTGCATGTTCGATTACATTTCATCATCATTTGTGTAGCAGTGCTTTTTTCTTCTGAGTCGTGCCTTGGCTCCTGACGAAGTCTCTAATATTTTGCAAAGAGCGACCAGCCAGAATAGGATGCTCTGCAGCTTTGCACTGTCTGCAGTCTATCATCGTGGCCACTTTCCCCTTGGTGTGCATTAAAGTGTCTCAAAACTGCTGCCACCTCTTTTGGAGACCACTTCTGTTTTTGCATCCTCCTGGGATTCCTCTCCACAGCATTTTCAAGAGACTCTACAAACAGAAAAAGAGGAAATCTTGTGGATGAAGAAGGACCAAGTTTAATCACTAGACATCCAGAGTAGTATACAAATGCTTTACTGGCTCTTGTTCTGAGTTAACAACACAATCAGGTAGAAATACACTGATTATAGTATTTAATATCTAAAGAGTATGATCATTCAGTTTAACATTAAGAAGAAAAACAGCATTGACACACAGTCCTCTTAGTGTCTAAAGCGGTCCAGTAGAGTGATACACAGGACCTGTGTATCGAACCTCAGCATTCAAATCCAGTCTTCATGGTTTATAACTTGAAATAAATATGTAACTAATACCAACATTAGCCGCGTTCACACCAAGTACTTTGCCGGCACTTAGTGCCCCGGCACTTAGTACAGATCGCGTTCACACCGGAATAAGTTCCCTGAGGGAAGATTACGCAAATGAGCCGCTGAAGTCACTTCGTCTTCTTCTGCCTTGGGTATACTGGCAGGCCGCAAACAGCTTCACGGCGTATACTGACACCCAAAGTCCCCGGAGTTGGGGAAGGCTTCAGTAGAAGCTGCTGGGAGTCCCAGCAGCTTCTACTGAAGCGTTCCAAGTAAATCGCCAGAACGCCGACACCTCCTTATCTCCACCGCTCCCATGTTTTATTTTGTGTTTCCATAAGTTAATCTCTCTGCATTTGTGCGCTGGGCGAATGCTAATGCTAATAATGCTAATGCGAGGATAATAAAATGGCGGCTCTACAAAACATTTCAGAGTTTTACGGGGCGGGGTTTGCAATTCGCCCAGCCAATCAGAACTGGGGCACTTTTTTCCCCCAGGAAAGTACCATCTCTCAGCAGGCACTAAAAATGGGGGTAAAAGTTCCCGGCTTGAAGTACTCTTTTTGGTGTGAACGCCACATAAGCAGTAGTAACGGAACTAAACGTGAAAAGTACGGGGAAAAGTAGTCCGGTGTGAACGCAGCTATTGAGTTGTGGTTAACTCACCTGTTGAATGTCATCATAGTGGGACTCAGATGTCATGGCAGCATCTTCATGCAGAGTCTCTGCCTCAGTGGAAATATTGTGAATGAAGAAGGACCAAGTTTAATCACTAGACATCCAGAGTAGTATACAAATGCTTTACTGGCTCTTGTTCTGAGTTAACAACACAATCAGGTAGAAAGACACTGATTATAGTGTTTAATATTTAAAGAGTATGATCATTCAGTTTAACATTAAGAAGAAAAACAGCATTGACACACAGTCCTCTTAGTGTCTAAAGCGGTCCAGTAGAGTGATACACAGGACCCGTGTATCGAACCTCAGCATTCAAATCCAGTCTTCATGGTTTATAACTTGAAATAAACATGTAACTAATACCAACATTAGCTGTGTTCACACCAAGTACTTTGCCGTACTTAGTGCCGGCACCAAGTACTTTGCCGTACTTAGTACCGGCACTTAGTGCTCCGGCACTTAGTACCCCAGGGCACTAAGCTCTTGTTCTGAGTTAACAACACAATCAGGTAGAAAGACACTGATTATAGTGTTTAATATCTAAAGAGTATGATCATTCAGTTTAACATTAAGAAGAAAAACAGCATTGACACACAGTCCTCTTAGTGTCTAAAGCGGTCCAGTAGAGTGATACACAGGACCTGTGTATCGAACCTCAGCATTCAAATCCAGTCTTCATGGTTTATAACTTGAAATAAACATGTAACTAATACCAACATTAGCTGTGTTCACACCAAGTACTTTGCCGTACTTAGTGCCGGCACCAAGTACTTTGCCGTACTTAGTGCCGGCACTTAGTACCCCAGGGCACTAAGCTCTTGTTCTGAGTTAACAACACAATCAGGTAGAAAGACACTGATTATAGTATTTAATATCTAAAGAGTATGATCATTCAGTTTAACGTTAAGAAGAAAAACAGCATTGACACACAGTCCTCTTAGTGTCTAAAGCGGTCCAGTAGAGTGATACACAGGACCTGTGTATCGAACGTCACAATTCAAATCTAGTCTTCATGGTTTATAACTGGAAAGAAATATGTAACTAATACCAACATTAGCCACGTTCACACCAAGTACTTTGCCGGCACTTAGTGCCCCGGCACTTAGTACAGATCGCGTTCACACCGGAATAAGTTCCCCGAGGGAAGATTACGCAAATGAGCCGCTGACGTCACTTCGTCTTCTTCTGCTTTGGGTTTACTGGCAGGCCGCAAACAGCTTCACGGCGTATACTGACACCCGAAGTCCCTGGCCGGAAGTCCCCGGAGTTGGGGAACGCTTCAGTAGAAGCTGCTGGGAGTCCCAGCAGCTTCTACTGAAGCGTTCCGAGTAAATCGCCAGAACACCGACACCTCCTTATCTCCACCGCTCCCATGTTTTATTTTGTGTTTCCATAAGTTAATCTCTCTGCATTTGTGCGCTGGGCGAATGCTAATGCTAATAATGCTAACGCGAGGATAATAAAATGGCGGCTCTACAAAACATTTCACAGTTTTACGGGGCGGGGTTTGCAATTCGACCAGCCAATCAGAACTGGGGCACTTTTTTCCCCCAGGAAAGTACCATCTCTCAGCAGGCACTAAAAATGGGGGTAAAAGTTCCCGGCTTGAAGTACTCTTTTTGGTGTGAACGCCACATAAGCGGTAGTAACGGAACTAAACGTGAAAAGTACGGGGAAAAGTACTCCGGTGTGAACGCGGCTATTGAGTTGTGGTTAACTCACCTGTGTAATGTCATCATAGTGGGACTCAGATGTCATGGCAGCATCTTCATGCAGAGTCTCTGCCTCAGTAGAAATCTTGTGGATGAAGAAGGACCAAGTTTAATCACTAGACATCCAGAGTAGTATACAAATGCTTTACTGGCTCTTGTTGTGAGTTAACAACACAATCAGGTATAAAGACACTGATTATAGTGTTTAATATTTAAAGAGTATGATCATTCAGTTTAACATTAAGAAGAAAAACAGCATTGACACACAGTCCTCTTAGTGTCTAAAGCGGTCCAGTAGAGTGATACACAGGACCTGTGTATCGAACCTCAGCATTCAAATCCAGTCTTCATGGTTTATAACTTGAAATAAACATGTAACTAATACCAACATTAGCCGCGTTCACACCAAGTACTTTGCCGTACTTAGTGCCGGCACCAAGTACTTTGCCGTACTTAGTGCCGGCACTTAGTGCTCCGGGACTTAGTACCCCAGGGCACTAAGCTCTTGTTGTGAGTTAACAACACAATCAGGTAGAAAGACACTGATTATAGTATTTAATATCTAAAGAGTATGATCATTCAGTTTAACATTAAGAAGAAAAACAGCATTGACACACAGTCCTCTTAGTGTCTAAAGCGGTCCAGTAGAGTGATACACAGGACCTGTGTATCGAACGTCACAATTCAAATCTAGTCTTCATGGTTTATAACTGGAAAGAAATATGTAACTAATACCAACATTAGCCGTGTTCACACCAAGTACTTTGCCGTACTTAGTGCCGGCACTTAGTGCCCCGGCACTTAGTACAGATCGCGTTCACACCGGAATAAGTTCCCTGAGGGAAGATTACGCAAATGAGCCGCTGACGTCACTTCGTCTTCTTCTGCTTTGGGTTTACTGGCAGGCTGCAAACAGCTTCACGGCGTATACTGCCACCCGAAGTCCCCGGCCGGAAGTCCCCGGAGTTGGGGAAGGCTTCAGTAGAAGCTGCTGGGAGTCCCAGCAGCTTCTACTGAAGCCTTCCGAGTAAATCGCCAGAACGCCGACACCTCCTCATCCCCACCGCTCTCATGTTTTATTTTGTGTTGCCATAAATTAGTCTCTCTGCATTTGTGCGCTGGGCTAATGCTAATGCTAATAATGCTAATGCGAGGATAATAAAATGACGGCTCTAGAAAATGCTTTACTGGCTCTTGTTGTGAGTTAACAACACAATCAGGTAGAAAGACACTGATTATAGTATTTAATATCTAAAGAGTATGATCATTCAGTTTAACGTTAAGAAGAAAAACAGCATTGACACACAGTCCTCTTAGTGTCTAAAGCGGTCCAGTAGAGTGATACACAGGACCCGTGTATCGAACCTCAGCATTCAAATCCAGTCTTCATGGTTTATAACTTGAAATAAACATGTAACTATTACGAACATTGAGTTGTGGTTAACTCACCTGTGTAATGTCATCATAGTGGGACTCAGATGTCATGGCAGCATTTTCATGCAGAGTCTCTGCCTCAGTGGAAATCTTGTGGATGAAGATTGCACTTGAAATGATTTGGCTCTATGAAACCTGATGTACTTATATGATTCTGTTTTTTTCAAGTTTGTAAGTAAGTCGCTTTGGATAAAAGCGAAAGCTAAATGCAATGTAATGTAATGTAACTATATAGCGAGTACGGAGAAAACAATACAGTTGCTACATAAGCAGTAGAGCCGATAACGCAGTGATTATAACACAACCCCACATATTAATGTACATATGTAGTAATGTTACGTAACATTAACCAGTACCCATACATTTTCCACCACATTTTAGCTGACTATCCGTTACTATCATTGACCGTCATAACAGCGGTACAAGCCGTTCTTCTGTTGTTGTTTTATACAGGCTTGTCTGATTATCAGCTGTTATTAATACTTAGGCTAAACATGTTGTTATATCAGAACAGCACAAGTTAGATTATATTGAAAATACGCCGGCACAGCAAAAGCAGCTTGTTATTAATCAGCGAGACGTCTGCGGTGGCTAAGCTATCACTGTCCAGAAACTCTTTTCAGTGCTATATTACCAAACAGTGTACATTTAAAGCTAACAAACATGTGAATGTATTGGGGAATATGTATCAGGGGACGTTGCTTGTGTGACAGTCAGACAGCGAATTATTCCTCTCCAGTTAGCAAACGGTAGCTGAAACGCCGGTGGAGCACGGCCGTCGGCAAATGCTACTTAAATAGTGGTAAACAATGTACCACGTCACTCTGGATAACAGTATTAAAGCATAAACTGTATGTACAAAGGTGCACAAGTTGTTCAATCATGCTTTGAATTAGGATTTATATATAAATGTCTCTATCTGCACAAATGTGGTTTATTTCTAAAAATGTTTTTGATCCACACAAGAATGTTTGTAATAGATATCCACAAGTATTTTAATTAAAGTGTTAGCAATTTTCATTAAAGATATATTTTGTGTTGTTACATTTATACATAAACTATTCAACCTGCATTCACAAACTCACCTTTTTTTTGTATGAAATGCAGAGCACTTTATACATGAAAAGCAATAAATATTCATGTGTTGATAAAAATTTTGGATAATGTGTAATTTTTCAGATTTATATAAAACAATACACATTTATGTGTGCAATGATAGATATGTGTGCGGAGAGAGATATGTATATCCTGATTTTACATTTCTGAACCATTTTGTGAGCATTTATTCATATTGAAGGACTAATTTGACTAAACAAAATCAACATTTTTACTAAGGGCACAAGGTAGAGTACTGTATGTTGGGCATGCATTTTTATATCCAATAACAATAAATAACAAATAAACAATTACATTTGACAATGGAAGTTATGTAATATCCCCGCAGTTAAGATCTTGAGCAGTCTTGGAATAAATTCAGCCTTGTCTAAGAACGAAACAATACAATGGTAAAATGCAGTCAATTCAAAGACAAGACCTCAAAAAAGTGGTCTTGAGACAAAGACCGATATGGACTCCTAAAACACTGAGTACCTTAAAGTATATTATCAGATAAAAGCTATAGTAAAGGTGCAATGAAATTATAGAAATATTAGACATAATGATATAATATAGTATTAAACAAAAGCCTGATAATTACATCTCTAACTGCAATGAAATGTAGGTAGTATTAGACATAATAATAATAATATTAATGACATAATAATAATATAAATTATTATTACTATGTTATTCTTATTCTTATTACACACACAACATTTTTCACAGAAACATGAATTGTCAGGACCATCCGGCAGTCAGCCAATCAGAGCTCCTTCTGTGTGAATATTCATGAGCGGGTGCAATACCAAAAACCAGCTGTATGAGCGCTCTTCTGACACACAGAAAATACACAATTTCTGGGTTTTGTGTATAAAAAGGTCTTTTTTGTTTGTTTGGGTATTTAAGCTTTCTACACCTATAGAAACACTTCTACGCTTTTAGAATTTTTATTTATTAGCAGGACACCGACCCTGTCCCGTTAATAAAAAATGTCTGGCTAATGTCGGTGTGTATTCATACCAAAAGTCCTCTTAATTAACAAAGGTGCACACACACACACACACACACACACACACACACACACACACGAGCATTGTGCCTGCCCTGTCAACTGAGCGGTCCTAGCGCCCTTCTCATACAGCACACAAACACACAGGCACGCAGCCAGACACACTGCATTGCGCGCAAACAGAAACATATTTTTATTTTTCCCTTTACACGGGAGTCCGGGACAAACAAAGTCCCCTTTTGTCTCAAATACGGGGCGTCAGGTATGCATAGTTTTCTATGCATTTTGAGGGTTTTGGGGGGTTTGACCCCTCGAACCCTAGGGGGCTGGCTCCCCCAAAATAATTAAATAACATAACCCTAACCCTAAAACCGAAATAAAGTAACAAAAAAAAGTAACTAAATCCGCCAGAAACCCGAAAATCTTCGCGCACACGCGTGCGGGGGACACATTCATGTGTCCCGTTTCTCCATTTCTGGAAGCTGGCAACCCTAGTGCAAGCAGGCGACACTTTTTTCATGAATCATAAACTCTAAATATAATTGTATTTCACTTATTTTACACCTTTAAAAAAAAAAACATGCCCAAAATGGAATTTATTTGGTATCAGTATTTTAGAGAGCTCCCCCCAAATTTCACAAACCATGTTCCCAGGGGAGCTCATGTCACCACTAGGGGAGCTATAGCTCCCCCTGCTCCCCTCCAGTTCGCACCCTGCTTGGGTCTCTTGGTAGTTGCTTGTGTCTCTTGGGTCTCTTGGTAGTTGCTTGTGTCTCTTGGTAGTTGCTTGTGTCTCTTGGTAGTTGCTTGTGTCTCTTGGTAGTTGCTTGTGTCTCTTGGGTCTCTTGCTAGTTGCTTGTGTCTCTTAGGTCTCTTGGTAGTTGCTTGTGTCTCTTGGTAGTTGCTTGGGTCTCTTGGTAGTTGCTTGTGTCTCTTGGTAGTTGCTTGTGTCTCTTGCTAGTTGCTTGTGTCTCTTAGGTCTCTTGGTAGTTGCTTGTGTCTCTTAGGTCTCTTGGTAGTTGCTTGTGTCTCTTGGGTCTCTTGGTAGTTGCTTGTGTCTCTTGGTAGTTGCTTGTGTCTCTTGGTAGTTGCTTGTGTCTCTTGGTAGTTGCTTATGTCTCTTGGGTCTCTTGGTAGTTGCTTGTGTCTCTTGGTAGTTGCTTGTGTCTCTTGGGTCTCTTGGTAGTTGCTTGTGTCTCTTGGTAGTTGCTTGTGTCTCTTAGGTCTCTTGGTAGTTGCTTGTGTCTCTTGGTAGTTGCTTGTGTCTCTTGGTAGTTGCTTGTGTCTCTTAGGTCTCTTGGTAGTTGCTTGTGTCTCTTGGTAGTTGCTTGTGTCTCTTGGTAGTTGCTTGGGTCTCTTGGTAGTTGCTTGGGTCTCTTGGTAGTTGCTTGTGTCTCTTGGGTCTCTTGGTAGTTGCTTGTGTCTCTTGCTAGTTGCTTGTGTCTCTTAGGTCTCTTGGTAGTTGCTTGTGTCTCTTGGGTCTCTTGGTAGTTGCTTGTGTCTCTTGGTAGTTGCTTGTGTCTCTTGGGTCTCTTGGTAGTTGCTTGTGTCTCTTGGTAGTTGCTTGTGTCTCTTGGGTCTCTTGGTAGTTGCTTGTGTCTCTTGGTAGTTGCTTGTGTCTCTTACGTCTCTTGGTAGTTGCTTGTGTCTCTTACGTCTCTTGGTAGTTGCTTGTGTCTCTTGGTAGTTGCTTGTGTCTCTTGGGTCTCTTGGTAGTTGCTTGTGTCTCTTAGGTCTCTTGGTAGTTGCTTGTGTCTCTTGGTAGTTGCTTGTGTCTCTTGGTAGTTGCTTGTGTCTCTTGGTAGTTGCTTGTGTCTCTTAGGTCTCTTGGTAGTTGCTTGTGTCTCTTGGTAGTTGCTTGTGTCTCTTGGTAGTTGCTTGTGTCTCTTGGTAGTTGCTTGTGTCTCTTGGTAGTTGCTTGTGTCTCTTGTGTCTCTTGGTAGTTGCTTGTGTCTCTTGTGTCTCTTGGTAGTTGCTTGTGTCTCTTGGTAGTTGCTTGTGTCTCTTGGTTCTCTTGGTGTTACGGTTATCTGAGAGAACCCAAACGCAGGACACGGCAGTGTGTTACAAAGGTTTTATTTGGAGGAGATAATCTGGCTGGAGAGTATCCACTGGAGCGTAATCCACTGAAGAGTATCCTCCGGAGTTTTAATCCACTGGAACGTAATCCAGGAGCACAAGAAGAACAGGTAAGAATATATTCAGGTGTAGCGAAAATAGTCACTATACTTTAAGAAGGCTGAGAAGGCTAAGAGTTTTACCACTGGGGTTTAACAACGATCTGGCGCTGACAGGTTGTGGAGCCTCCGCTGATATACCATCCGTAATGGCTGATGGGAATCAGGTGTGTCGCAGAGGAGAGTGCTCAACTGTTTGCAGCTGGTGGAGATTTGAGCCGGGAGCCAGGAGTGACAGGCACCACGCCCACACAGACAGGGAAAGGGAAAACACACACACAAGGAAGGTGGCTGGAGAATGCAACCACCACACTTGGTAGTTGCTTGTGTCTCTTGGTAGTTGCTTGTGTCTCTTTTTGGTCATTTGGCATCTCTGTAGTTGTTTTCTGTCCCTTTGTTTAAGCCTCTTTCATAGTTGTTGTGAATATCTTAGTTTGTCATTGCAGCTGTTTTGGTCTTTCTTTAGGATCATTTAGCTTCTTTGAAGGTATTTTGTGTTAAAAATAATAAAATTCAATAACGTGCTTTAACCACTAGGTGTCCCTTTCTATCAGCTGTGCACCGTTATGGTGTAAATACAGCCTATCTACAAATTGGATCAAATATAAAAGTCAGCCGAATTAGTGTTGATACTGCAAGGAGACGTATTGTGTGAAAAGTTATTGAAGATGTTGTTTAATTGATGATATATTTATGATCCACGTCACGTATTCAGTTTCCGTGGCAGTTCTTCCAGTTTGTCTAGAAGTCTTCTCAGTAGGGCTCTATAAATAAAGAACTACGGCAGATATGTAATATTTAATGCAGCCGAACCGTGTATTTCAATGCCGTTACGTGATGACTTTCAAAGAGAAAAGCAAGCACACTCGGAATAAAGTATTATTATTTTTTTTTTTTAAATGTTTTCGGATTTCACATCGCATAAACACCAAATCCCAGCATGCATTGCGGCTAAACCATCTAATCATCAAGCTGAGGATCTTGCCTACGTCTGTTTCCGGTATTGTTTATGACGGATGTATTTTGTTATACACACATTCCTTCACATTTACATTTTAATTTACATTAAAGTATTTCGTGAGGCCTTCTAACATGTTTTTAAATATAACTACGTTTCTAGTTGAAGAGTTTGTAAATTAACATGAACCGAAGCTGTTGCCTGGCAACACAATCGCACAACATCATGTCCGGTAATTCCACAACCACACACATGGATTAACATCGATTTAATACATTAATGTAGTCTTTGTTTCTGCTAAAAGAGGTGTCGACCAGCTGGGGCAAAAAGAAAATCGGCGAAATCGAGTGTGACTATTACAAAATAAATAATTATTATATTAATATTGACAATAACAACCGACCGTCGGGTAGCATTTGCTTGGCATTTCCGGGTATATCTCCACTGGTTGGGCCATGTTAACAATACCGTGTAACTGTCACGTTTGAATGGACGAAATCGTGACATCTTCACGTCTCCCAGCGTGGTAAATCGTCACATGTTGACGTCTTGCCGTGATACCGGGTTGCATGAAACGGAATCCTGTCAATTTACAGCCCAATTTTTCTCATGAGACATTAAAGGGTCTTTGAACTGAAAGTTTGGTAAACATACTGGAATTCCCATTACTTATCTATACATGCTTTAAAATGTATTTGATCTGCTGACATTTTAATTAAAAAGACTAACCCACATTTTTACCCTACAATGAATTCCTGCATAGTTTTCTGAGCGGGCCATCTCATCATTATTTTATAATGGGACTCAATACAGGGAATAAAAGGCACAGCAGCTTTTCCACAGCCTCTGATCTCTCTGTCCAAATGGGCTGCTTCCGTCAGTGGGCCGTGAGAAGGGATTTTCAGCTGTGTTGGGAGGCAGTGTGCTGTGACTGATTCAAATACACAGCGGACATCTGCACCGGTCCTGACACACAAACACACACGGCAGGAGATGACGCTGGTGTCCCCGTACACAGGGGGGGGAAAGAAAATATATATTTGGCACCGCTGCACCTCCTGTATCACACACACCAGCTTTTACCTTGTGATCTAGGTGATCACATGAAGCTTAGCGCAAGTTCTTTCAGGAAGACTGGGAACATACATTCACTCCGCAGCTACATATAATCAGCTCATCACGGCTGCAACGTTGTCTATAACCTATTACAGTCACCTCATCATCCAGCAGCCACACTTTAAAATGGTTCTCCTCTCTCTTGTATATGTATCCACAGGGTATCAGAGAGAGATGCAGCTCAGTCAAAAGAAACAGAATAAGATATCCACTGTGCATCGTAGGTCAGCATTCAATAGCAAATAGCCTGAAGTGATGTATGTTATTTCTAGGTATGGGATCAGACTATATGACTCACCATGTTTCCCTCGAAAAACACGAGATTCCTACCGAATTCTTTAATGAATACAGTTTTGAATAACCCAGCTTTATAAAGGCATGTAATAGTCATTAAACATTACCATACATTGACAGTGGATAGTGAGTCAAACGAGCACTGGACTTTCATGTTGCGTGTATGACAAGAGGTCAACATCCCACGAACCTACTAATGTTATTTGTATTCACGTAACCAGTTGCAACCATAAAGAAATGGTGTTCATTGGCAGGGTTACTTTAAAAATGTATTCCGCTACAATTACTAGTTCCCGGTTCAAAAAATGTAATAAGTAATGTCATCGAAATATACATACAAGTATTGTTACCTGCTTACTTTTCGTTCCTTTTGGATTCTCTCAATATGAAATGCAATGCAAATAAACACAAGAGAAAAATAAATATTGAAGAGACGGTTTTTACTTCAGTGTATTATGTAAGATAACAGAACAATGCGACCTTAGAAAAGAAGAAACACCGGTTTTCTACTAATTTCTTCTCTGTCTGCAAATTCTGTTTAAAATGGGTTTAAAATACTCAACACGATAAAAGTGTTGTTGGGGATCTGGTTTTTAAAGCATCTTAATTTAGAGCCACTTGAATTGAGAGGACAAGGCAAGAGGGTCCAGAGTCATATTAGAGGATCAATAAAGGATCATTATTTAGACTTTCGTTGGAAGTAGTCTAAAAAAGCGTGAACCTCTACGCCAGGGGTGCCCAACCTTTTTTGAACCGAGAGCTACTTTTAAAGTTGCCAGTCTGCCGAGATCTACCAGTCCAAATAGAGAGGCATAGCTACTGACAGCCTACTACCAGGTAAATACACACTTCTACTTGTATAAAACTGACCTTTGTACGATTAATACTTCATAAAATACTGCAGATCCTTTATCTTACCTCTTTCTAATCTACACACATACAAGTATTTAACTGAAGTTACACAACAGTGTTGTTGATACAGAGTTGGAGTTTATTCACACGTCACATACTACAGTGGGTAATGTTTTCAAGAAACATTGAACAGTGCTGCCACATATGATAGAGGGGAAAAAGAAAAGACTCTGAACCCTTTCTTTGCCATTATATAAAAATAGTGTTGCTACAAAAGTATAAATTAGGCTTACTAATAACTCAGATCTGAAGCTACACAGGAATCTGCTGCCAAAGTGCAATAAAAAAGACAAAATTAATAGAATCAAACCCTTTTTTTGTTGCATTTTAGTAGATTATAAAAATAAATACCTTTAAAATAGGATGCCAGCAACACTAGTTTCTTAACCTGAATTGATAATAGACTATAATCAATTTTAAGTTTGCATTCTTATACCATTTTGTACAATAATTATAATGAATAAGTTCAAACAAACTAAAACTTACAGCTGATTAATAACGGTATCTAACTTGAGTTTTTATTATATCAAAAACCTGTTGAAATGCTTCTGTTATTTTTACTGTCCCCCAAAAGCACGTTGGCAGCCTCCAGGAATGCTTATTTCACAACTTCGCCGTCTTTGAAAGACTTCATGTGTTTCACAAGAACGTGACTGACACGATAAGATGCTATGGTAGCAGCCTTGCTCTTGTTGTTGGGCCTGGTGAAAATAGACTGCTGTGCATTTAGTTGTCCTCTCAGGCCCCTCCCCTTTTGGGAGCGTAGGGCAGAATTAGGAGGGAATTCCGTCTCGTAGCGTTTGTGCACTGTTTTGAAATGCCGCTCCTAAATTACGCTTCTTCGATAAAGCCACGCTCGCATTGCAGATGAGACAGATGGACTTTGAATTGGAAGAGATACAAAAATAATCATCCTCCCACTCGGAGTGAAAATTATATATTTTGGGCTTTTTTGCTTCTGCCATAATTGCGGTCTTGTGTGTGTGCGGACTGTCACTCCTGTTGACACGGACAAGTTGGACAACGTCAGCGAAATAGTGCACTGCCCACTGCCGACCAGCCACGCCCCGACACATGGGGTCTAGCTGGCCAATCACAAAGCTTTGATGCGTTCAAGTGCATTATTCTGGCACGGGAAGATTATGTTATAGGACATTAACGATAAAACATAATATTGTTGTTCTATTTTTAGACACATCTCGCGATCGACTGGGAATCTCCCCGCGATCGACCGGTCGATCGCGATCGACTGGTTGGGCACCCCTGCTCTACGCCTTCTGCCTGAATCTGATTTATGGTTTTCACTTTCTTTGGTTCACTTGCTCTGTTTTTAATTCAGCAGGTGAACCTATATGTTAAGAACATACTGTGTGTGAGCTTAACTGTGTTTTTCTGTCAGCCAAGATTTCATTTCTGGTTTTTTAAACTGTAGTCTGTGCTCATTTGTTTCATTGTTGGTACGAATATACCTGAATATGTTTCATGCAAGGCAGCTTTTCCTATAAATACAATAATTGTCATGCTAAATGTATTGGTTACGTGCCGTAGTGGGTGCTGGTGTGGGTGTGTCTCCCCCTCTCCCCCTGATTGTCTCCCTCCAGGTGCAGCCTCTCCCCCAGGTGCTCCCAATCCCCAATCAGGGCCTCCATAAAGGACCTGAGGAAGGCTGCAGTCTCCCGCTCCTTCTCCTCTGGCTGCATGTGTGCAGCATGTGTGGTTTCTTTGTTTAAGAACTGTTAGGTTAACTTGTAGTTTGCTCATTGTTAGATGTTTAATTTAGTCACTTTCTTTTAGAAGGAAGTTGTTCTCAGTTACTTAAGTTTGTTTTGCTGGTGAGACTAGTGATGGCAAAATGAAGCTTTGAATGAAGCATCGAACCACTGGACAATTGTGTCGGAAATAGGTTCATTTCTCGAAGCTTCAGTTACAGCGAAGTTCAAGGCTGCAGTGGGTTTAACGTATCTTTGCCTTGAAAAATATTCAATGCGCGCACACACACTAAGACTGAATATCATGTTCTATTTGCAATTAAAGATTGATAATTGTGTATATTGGGTTATTGAGAAGAGACTAGAGAGTGCTGGACATTTTTTTGAGAGGAGAGGGCCTTTTATCAGTTATTAAAGCAATGATTAAAAGTTCAACTATTCCGGGCTTTCAACCAGCTGCGTGGAGGACATCGCGGCATTCTGGCCGCCGGCTCTATCCACTGGGCTATCTATTCCTTAAACTATTGAACTGTTTTTATATGACTCATTGTCTTTTTGTTCACAACTTCTCCACATTTCGAAGTGTTTCCCGAGCCAGAACGACCTATCTTTCTTCCTGGCTTGCTCTTTAATGATCCAATTAAAATGCAATACCAACAGCAACAACGCAAACTACGACAACAACCCACACATTGCGCATTGTTTAGAGCGGTCATAAAGTGCTGTATATATCATGAATATATATCTATTTATAAACTGTATATATCATGAATATCATTTACAAATAAAGATGGATGAATGCGTGTATTGTGTTATTGAGGAGAGGGTTCTGGGAAAATATGGCATAGGTTGTGGTGTGCTTGTGTAACTTTGGCAGGGGGTGTTCATGTGGGATGGGGATCACTCAAAGATTTCTATTCAGGTACATCATTTTTTCAACAGTTTTAGAATTTAGCTGGTTTATTTTCTTGCTAACCATTTCCCCGCATTTGGAAAACACTCGCTCAGATTGAACAGATGATGCTGGCATGCATACAAATAGTTTCTCGCCAGTTTGAAGAGATTAGGGTACACATTTTGATGGTGCACCCAGTACGCCAGTGGGTCTTATGATCTTCCCAGCGACGGATCGGTCAAGTACCGCTGCACCTCCACTGTAGCATCTGCCGTGGCATTCCTTGCCCTCCTCGCTTCAAAAGCATCTCTGTCCAGAGATTCCCAAAGGTTAAGACCTGAAAGACAAATATGACTGTCATCAGTACTTGTACTTATGTTGTCCTGCATTTTATCAATTAACTATTTATAACATTACCTGTGGATGATGGATTGTCAACAGTTGCTGGTGCCGGTTGAGCTGATGTGGAGGGCTATTCTTCTGTAGGTGTGTCAGGTTGTGCGTTTTTCCTCAGTTGTGTGCAAAATGCTGTCAGTCGTTTAACTGATGCCACTGCCTGTACTTGATTGTAGAATCCAATTGTTTTTAATCTAGGATCCAGCAGTGTTGAAAGGGTCTTTGCGGTTTGGCTCTCCGTAGTGTCAAACTTGTTTTGCATAATTTACACCAAGTTCTGTCCCAGTAGTTTAGCTGTGTTGTGGCTTGTTTTTCCAATTGTGTCATACAATTATAGTTCAATCAGGAGAGACGTTGATGTATGAAATACATATTTATTACTGGGACACGTCATATGAATGAAATAATGATTGCCAGAATTGAGACAGGAGAATGGAATGGTGTTTGGCGATTAGGCCCCGGTTTGCAGGATTATCATTCAGGAGGGGAAGAACCGCTCCAAAGAAACCCCCAAAGAAGTGAAGTATGACATACTGAGCTGTAATGAGTTTCTTACCTTGTGGGCTGAATGCGGTGATCTGTGGATGAAATGAGAGATTAACATGTGGATTACACAATAGGCCGGAATCACTGCCGGGTTTACTGTACATCATAAGATGCTGACCCGAAGGTCGACGGCCGAAATCAGTGCCAGGCTTACGTGAACACTACCACTAAACATTGCCGACACAAGGTCGATGACCTGCGATGCAGGGTTAAACATTACATACATCCACTAAAATGCATAAACACCAGGTTAGAGAGATCTTCGGATGGCCGCACGAATGTAGGATGTAGGATGTGAAGGCAGAGGAGGACCACCGTCCGGTTGTTGTAGGGATGAGGAATAATTACCTTGATTGCGGCAGGGTTGCTGCACCTATCCTGAACGAAGCCCTGAAAGGCTATTAAGACACCACCACCAGTTATATGCATGTTTACCATAGGTAAACTGGAGAGATCTTGGATGCTGTTAGAAATTAAAATCAATGTTTTGATAGCATAATGCACCTTAAACATACCGTCAGTTTAAATGCTGTTTTATACTGAAAAACCAGAAGTTCTTGTGCACAACCAGTTGTTAAGCTTTTATTCTGAAAATCCTTCATCTCCAGTTAGCATGAGGCTAATATACCATTTACTATAGAGGTGAATTTAGCAGCGATATGATATGATGTTGCACACCGAAACCTACTGATTTCAACACTACAACTATAGACGTCGAGATATTATTATTGTTGAATATTAAATGAAGGTACAGTTTATTTGAATACGTTATTGTTTACAGATGTGGGTAGCATGCGACAACATTCGGAACGACCGGAAACCAAACTGCTGTGAAGTATTTCCTGTATTTTTGGAGTATTGATTACAGCGTTTAGAATGTGTTAAGTGAAAAGTCATGAAAGAGTTAAGGAGGAGAAAAGGCGTGTTTAGATATATATTGAATGTACAATGTCTGTATCCTCTGATATGCGTAACATCGGACATTAAAACGTTGGAGAGCCGGCCCGCAGGGAGGAGCCAGCAGAGGATATATAAACAGCGAGACCTGAGGGGTTCGGTCTCTTTTTCTCTGCTAGCGAGAGCCAGAGACAGCTGCTTTTCTGTCCGAACAATATTCTGTTTGTGAAAATAACCGTGCCATTATTTTTAAATTAAAGTACCAATTTGAAACCATCTCAGAGACTCCATTTAGTCTCCTTTTTAAGCTTCTCTCCTGGACGCAAGAATAACCAACACAGATAACAATGCCCGCACGAGTCGATGTCCGGGCGAAGAGGGATATGTAGACAATGTAATGCAGCTGTTAGCTTGAGTACAATGATGCATGAATATCATACCCTGGCTTATCGTAAGCCATGTGAGCATGAAGCCAAATATAAATTAAGTGCACTATGCGCAGCATAAAATGATGTATGCTTAGGTAAATACTGAAACATGACCCATGATATAGGACTAGCTTAACTAGCAGTTTAATTACGCCACGGTGAGACATAGATGCTGATATGCTTGATTGGGTGATTAGACTGTCTTCTATCATCTTACATGAACTTCTCTTTCTCCCTGAAAGAAACCCCCCAAAACCACGGATGGGGCAGCATCCGTGAATAAAAAAAAAAAGAAGCCTCATTGAGTGTCTGAGTGAGTAGATCCAGACACGGCTAATGTGTGACGTTAATGGGGGTAGGGGGGGGTTCGAAAGATTATCTGCCACGTGGTTCCTAGGTAGTGGCAAAGCTGCGGTTGCGCCTGGGGCATACAGACCTCGGATGAGCGTCCTTGCAGGAACTGCAGATGTGGAGGAATGTACAATATGGGTGGGAGCAGACGTTTTCGTTAAAGTTATGACAAATCTTCTCGTCTTGCCACTTCAAAACCTGACGGCTTTGACTATTATTCCCGGAAAACGGCGTGGGGAAGACTCTAGGCCCAGAGAGAGGCACTGAAGGGCAGAAAGGGGAGCTGTGGCCCTGCGCCCCACAGCTGTTACACGTAGCAACTTGATGGCCGCCGGTAGCCATCACGAGCAGCTCGGTGTCCAGCACGGACCAATCCAGGCGAACGTTGTGATGGGCTAAGTGAAGCGCTGCTTTGCTTGAAAAACTTTTACGGTAAAAGTAGAAAACGGATCTTCCGTATTTAAGGTGAAGATCACCAATCATGGCCAGATAAGCATCTAATTCGATCCTTCTTTCGGGTAAACTGAACAGAGGACGTCCCGAAAGATGCCAAAAGCAACCAGAAATTGCCCTATGCTGAGGTCTTTGAGGAGCCGGGGGTCTGAAGACTTGAAGACGGCAGTGATGCTTCCACCCGTGGCAATGGACTTGTGAGGAAATGTTAGGGCGGAAGCCAGGGAGTGAGAGGGAGCTACCGCTTGTGGATGTAAAAGACCCTGACCCGGCATAAACCCTGGCGGTACCGGAGCAGAAGACCCGGCCCTGTTCGCGGAAGAGGTTTAAGCTCCAGCAGGGCCCTTTTCCATGGACTGGAGGCGAGCGTCGATTAGCAGCAAGGAGCTTGCCAGAGATTGCAGGGTGTTTGCTAAGCTAACGTCCGTGAGGGGCTGGTTTCCGGTGCTCCCGGGCTGGGCGGCGCTGGGGTGAGCCTGGGAAGGGGTGGATGTTTTTGACGAGCCAGCTCGTGGAGGACTCGCCTTCCTTGTCCTTTTTCCCCCGCGGCTGCGCCCGCGCCCTCGCCCTCGCCCTGATCTCTCGGGAGAGCTGGCTGTAGCTGCTGGCTTGGGCTGGGGGACCGCGCCGGAGACTTGGTCCGAGAGCTCCCGAAGCTGGGAGAGAGGGAGATCTGGGGCTGCTGAAATGCCCTGCTGCAGTAGATGGGAGAAGAGGAAGTCTGCCTCTGCCGTACGTGAGCCACCACGGGAAGCCAGACGGGCGCTCATGCTCAGGAGAGGGTAAAGAAGTGACGTGAAATATGAATGAAGAGCTTGGTCTTCCTGCTTGAACTTGCGTTGAGCTTCATCAGTGACTTTTTTGTCATTGGGATTACCTTCGACCCTGAGACTCTCTTCTCCTCGGACAGTTCCACTGTTGCGTGGAAAAAGGGGGCACGCAATTGCAGGCATGCGTCTGCTGTGTCATAGTCCTCAGGGGACAGAGGTCTCACATCTGTTTTCAGCATCGCAAGAGCTGCCCCCACTGACTGCCTCTCTTTGAAAAGGCGTTGTAGCATTATGTAGGTGCTGTTCCAGTGGGTGTTCACCTCCTGAATAAGCTTCACCACTACATTTAGTGAATGAGCAAAGCAAAGTGCATGTCTTAGATTTAAACTTCTGACAGAGGCAACCATATTTGCTCCTGCATCTGTCACGATTGAGGTAACTTTGCCTTCAGTGCCCCATTCCTCCATGAGAGACCTCATTGCCGCAGTGATGTTAACAGCTGTATGAGCTTCAGGGAAAGGCAGCACACCCAAAGGCGTTTGGCTAGTTTCGCAGAGTCATCCACATAATGGCAGGTCACTGCTAGATATGCGTCCATATTAATGGAGGTCCACATATCAGCAGTCAGGCTCACAGCCTCTACCCTCTGCATGACAGCCTTGGCCTTCGTCTTCTCCCAATATCACTGGACCACCATGTCCTTTAGAGCCCGTCTGGATGGAAGAGTGTATGTGGGATCAAGCAAGGCCACAAACTCCTTGAAGCCACAGTCATCCACAATGGAAAAAGGCTGCGAGTCTTTCACCACCATATTCACAAGAGCCCCATCTAACTCTCGCTTCCGGTCCACTAAGACTAAGAAATAAAGAATAAAAACAAAACCCAAATAAGGATTTATGTGAAATTGCACTCAAAGGAAGCAGACTTGTGAGTCATGGAATACAGTCATAGCATATTGTGTCAGTGTTACTAGTTAATAATAATATAATACATACCCTTTGTGTTCCCCTGGTTCACAGCAGCTCCATGTTTGGCAGTGAAGGGCCTAATCATGGAGGAAGTATTCCCATGATACTTCAGTTCAGTTGAACACACCAAGCACTGGACCTGTAGAGAAAGCCAGTTGTAAATACAAATGCAATTTCAGTCTATAAAGCAATGGCTACATTGATCGTATACATAATTGTACTTTTATGCTACTTAATATAGATTTGAGATAAACCATAGCTATAATACTGTAGTTGACCTACCTTATCATGCGCAATCAGATTGAAGTGAACGACCTCTCTTCCTGGCTGGCTCCATAATGATCCAAACGCGATACTAACAACTCAACAGCAACAAGGCAAACTACGACGACAATCCCACAAATTGCCAAATTGTACATTTTTTTGAGCGATTATAAAGTGTCACTTAAATTCAAACAGTTTCAACCAGTCAGAATCGAGACGAGGCAGTGCATTGAATCACCTGATTGGACGGCGAACCAGTGAGTTGATTCATTCAGGAAATTAAGCAGTTGCTGGTTCGGACGTCACATGTCACATGATTTGAAGCAAGCTTCGAATCACTGCTTCTATGGAATAGGAAGTCCAGAGTTGAAGCTCCGTTCGAAGCTTCAGTGTCAAACTGCCATCACTACTTTGTGGCTTCAGCAATCGGTTTCCTCTTTTCTTTCTCTCTCCCGGATATTTTATATTTTGTGTTACTTGCCTTTGTACCCCTAGTCCAGGAGGGAACGTAACAACGGGCCTACTAGTTCTTAGGCGCTTCAACCCTGAGGCAACGGGAATATTATGCCTCCCTCCGGTGTGAGTCGAGACTATAAGAGAGATACAGTCGAAATATTGTACTTGTCTGGTTAATTTTTAATGCTATCAGTTTAACCACTATCAACTTTCGAGGGCCTGTGGGTGTTAGGTGCAGAGGGATCTGGCTTCATGAGTCTGTTCCTACTGCTGTGGAAGCATTGCAGCGTCAATCTCACACCTCTTCATCTTCATTTGGAAGGTGAGACATTGTGTTTTTAATATTGCTTCCCCGTGTTTGGTTTAGCAAGGTGTCATTCACCGTCATTTAATCTGTGCTTATTGTACTCACATTGAATTTGTTTGTTGACATGGTAATTATCTGAGCGAAATGAAACAACACATAAGTGGTTGAGCCTGGCAACCTATCCAAAATAATGAAGAAAGAGTGTGTATGAGATTTCTATGAAAGGGTTGGGAAGTCATATTTAATGTTTATCTTAAAGGGATATTTCAGAGGTTTTGAAGTGGGCTTGTTAACTACAATAGATGGCATTTGGCACGCCTCCAGAAAAACAGAAGCTAGTCAATGTCCTGCTGTGGATTAATTGTTATTTTTCGTTTTTTGTTATACTTTACGACTTCCATGTTTACGACTTCCGATTTTAGCGGCAGAGAAACGGCATGGTCAGAGAGCAGAAGTACTTTGCTTGAATTCACAAGGAAACATCGTAGAGGCAATGCTGTAAGTTCATTTATTTGAAGCATGATATGTTAAAGATCACATATTAGTAACGATATTGTTTACGACTCTTTCTTCATTGGCTGCAGTTTAGCTTGGTGTTTGAATCAGAGTTTTGACACTGCATAAGAACACTACAGCCAATCAGTCTACTGCTGCCTCGATCGGCCAGTATCTTTGTGTCATTGGGTACGTGTGAAATTTGTTGTTATAGAAAAAGTAAAGAGCCAAAAATAGCTTAATATTCATTAAAAAGCATACATAAAAGATAAATAAAACACAATTTACAAAACACACATCCAGTGCCAGTAACAGTATTTAAAAAAGTATTTGTAGCTTGTTTGAAATAGTGTGATAGTATTAAAGGTGAAAGTATATATTGTTTAGTTATCTACAGATTGATAACAGAAGTTTAATTGTCTAACTAAGGGACAGCAGCCAGTAACAATAATAATTAGTGAAGCGGTATATATATATACACATAGTAATATTGCACAACTGGGGTGTGGCTTATGTACAAAGACTTGCAGTGGACCTGGGCTTTGAATCCGAACTGTGGACCTTTGCTGTATTAATCCCCTCTCTTTCAAATCTATGGCTTTTCTCTCTGATTAAGGCAAAAGAGTCCAAAAATCATGTTCTAAAAACAAATGACCTCACACAATCTCACATGCGCTGGGTCGGTGTGAAACAATGTGTATTTGAAAACCATCCCCTGTGAATTGGCATATCTGTGTGACACTGCTGTAATGCTTTGCAGCAACATGATCACTGCGCAAGGAAACAAACATGTTCAGCCCCCGTCGTCGTCAGAGGGGAAATTGGAGCAGCAAACCTGTCGGTGTCAGTCCAAACGCCGGCCACAGTCACAACAGGATGTCCGCTGCCGGAGATGACACACGCTTCCACTCTGTCTGCTGCTAGATTCAAACAGGCTTTTCCACCTGGCATATGTCTCGCATTTGGATGAGTTCATAAAAACAGAGATGTGAACACGGGGCACAGTTACACCTGACAACAAATACAGCCTTCATTTGTTTTAATATGCAGCATTGTGTATATTTCCTGGTTTGATCCAACAACATCTTAAAAATTGACACTATATATATATATATATAGTGGTGCAGGAATGAAACCCAAACATTAAAAAAATGTAAATCAAGGTTTGGCAATCTGAAGGCCGGTAAATACGGGAAGCCTTTACATGTCTTTAAAGCGGCGGTTGCTGACAAGTAGCTAAATGAGACTAATTAACAACATCAAGCTGATTATTAGCCGCCTTAAGCTTAGCAGTGTTGATTTAAAGTCATGTCACCGTAACATAGTGTGTTTATAGCCTTGCGTTAGCTATTAACCTTTGGCCATTGCAATTTCCCAATCTTTACGTGGGGTTAACATATGGAGATTATCCAACTGAACAAAAACATTTAAGTATCAGAAAAGTGTGTTTGCCACAGATCTTCTTTTCGGCAATATTCTGAAATCAGATGGGACAATTGCTTTAAGTCGAAGGTGCACTTATGGGTCTGCAAAAATGCGTTCACATTGCACTATTCTATGGTGTCTTCATAGACGAGCAATGCACATGATTCACAATTGTACCAGTTATGTGTCTTAACTGATCACTGTGGTAAGACGTAATTAATATACCTATTGACATAATCTGACTTGTCTGTCCGTACCATGGATGGAAGTGACAGAGGCCCTATTATGCAAACTTTCAGGTGTATATCAGTATGTAGTGTCTCTACTTTAAAGAGTCCTCTCCTGCTGATGTTCAGGTGTATATCAGTATGTAGTGTCTTTACTTTAAAGAGTCCTCTCCTGCTGATGTTCAGGTGTATATCAGTATGTAGTGTCTCTACTTTAAAGAGTCCTCTCCTGCTGATGTTCAGGTGTATATCAGTATGTAGTGTCTCTACTTTAAAGAGTCCTCTCCTGCTGATGTTCAGGTGTATATCAGTATGTAGTGTCTCTACTTTAAAGAGTCCTCTCCTGCTGATGTTCAGGTGTATATCAGTATGTAGTGTCTCTACTTTAAAGAGTCCTCTCCTGCTGATGTTCAGGTGTATATCAGTATGTACATTGCCTGGAAAAGTTAGATGCCGCCTATCACAGTGCCCTGAGATTTGTTACTAACTGTAAAGCACTTACTCATCACTGTACCCTGTATGCCAGGGCAGGTCTGCCTTCACTAACTGTACGGAGGCTCAGTCATTGGTACATGTTCATCTATAAAGCCATGTTGGGTAAACTACCTTTTTATATCTGCTCTCTGATCTCTCGACGAATTGAAAGTACATATTGCCTGAGATCTCATGATGTTTTATTAAATGTGCCAAGTGCTAGGACTGTCTTAGGGAAGAAAGCTTTTAGTTGTGCAGCTCCACTAAATTGGAACAGTCTGCAAACATGTTTAAAACTGAGCACTTTGGTTCCCCTGCATCATTTTAAAACTCAGCTGGGTGACATGCTGTTTGATACTCATGGTACCTGTCTCTGTAAATAGAGTTTGTAAACTGTACCCTGTACATTATGTTGTATGTCATCCTTATTGTTGTTCTGTTGTTTTTATGTTACATGTGTAACTAATGTCCTGCAGGTCACCCTTGAAAAAGAGATCTTTTGATCTCAAGGGGCTTTCACCTGGTTAAATAAAGGCTACAAACAAACAAACAATGTAGTGCCTCTACTTTAAAGAGTCCTCTCCTGCTGATGTTCAGATGTATATCAGTATGTAGTGTCTCTACTTTAAAGAGTCCTCTCCTGCTGATGTTCAGGTGTATATCAGTATGTAGTGTCTCTACTTTAAAGAGTCCTCTCCTGCTGATGTTCATGTGTATATCAGTATGTAGTGTCTCTACTGGGACATGTCTCCATGCTTTAATGTTCAAAAAGCTCTTTATTGTTCTCATACTGCCTGTGCTGCAGCACATCTTTTCACCCTCTGTCTGAAACCAGAGCCCAGTCTGCTCTGATTGGTTAGCCGGCTCTGTTGTGATTGCTCAACCGCTTAGAGATGTCCCGCCCCTTAGCCTATCACATACAATGTGTTAGAGCGCTAGCCAATGGATGTGTGAGTGTTAAAGAGGCCATGATGGGCATTTCAGGCCGGGGTGGTTTGGGAATAAAGCCTTGGAAGACCATGCACGAAAACCTCTATAACACACTACAGGGAAAAAGCATAAACCACAAAATGCAGATACATTTAAAGCCATACTTAAACACCACATGGTTATATTGTAATACACTGAACTTTTGTAGCAGTAATTGAACACGCTTGAAATGATTCTTTCTGGTCCTAATGTGCTGCGGAGAGAAGGTCTGGAAGCCAACCCTGGCTTCAACAAACTTTATCACCTCTTACAAAACTTTTAAGTCATTCATCATTCTAACCATAGAAGAGGATGGCTTGAGTAGATATATTCTCATTTCCTCACATCTTCACGATTGGAGAGGTGGCAATAAACCCTCAGTACCTCTTAAAGTATATGGAGGTATTAAAGCCGTGGGTTAGATTGGTGTTTAAGTGACGGATAAGATCTCCAGTGGCACCCTGCCAAACTCTCCAATCAGTTATTTAAAACCCTCTTATGCCAAAATAAATCTCGGATCTGGGAGACCAAGAGCCAGAAGGGTAAAAGAGAGAAATAATGAAAGGGAAAGAGAAAATAAACATGTCACAGCACGGAAAAGGAGGGTTAAGCATTCACGGGAATGAGTCAGGAATCAGACAAAACGAGAAGAATAAAAAATGAGGAGAAATACTTTTAGATGATGCAGGAAGAAAGAAAAGAGGAAGGACGGAGAGAATGTACTGTGGTTTAAGCTTTACAGGGAAAAGGAGGAGGAGAACTTGAAACCAAACAGGTGCATAATATGGAAAGGGACAACAGAGAATTAAGTGTAGCCTTTACATGTTCATAATATAACTGTAATATGTATTTTCTAAGTGTAATAATAATTATTTGTTGTAATATTTCATGCGTGCAATATTTAGTCTTCTATTTTGAAGTCCAAGCTCACGTCTCGTTATGCTGTTCTCGCGTGAGTTAGAGAGCGAGACAAGAAACTGAGAGTAAGATGCACGGAAAGTACTTAGTACATGTTGCGTTATTTGGCTTGTAATACCTCTATGCTTCCCTCTGATGTTAGCAGGTGTACCGACTCAGTGGTTAGATTTGGACATGGGTTGTATAAATTGATTATCCTAATGTTATCTTGTTTTCTAGGGTTGCAGATTTCCACTATAATACAGTCTATATAGCAGGGGTGGGCAAACTTTTTGGCTCGGGCCACTATGAGTTTTAAATTTGACAGACGGATCGGTGAAAAAATATTTAGCTGTCCACTCGGCACTAAATGTTGACGGCGTTTTACGTCGCTGATTTTCTTGCTCACAACAACATCAATAGAGAACTGCGTCTGGTAGTTTTTAATCATACGAAGCCAGATTAAATTAAATAACTACTTCTCCAACCTTATACCTTTCTCCAGAGTGCCATGGTGCATTGTTTATTAATGTGGTTCAGCTGCATTACCGGCCGCTGCAGCGCTGCTCGTCTACCGGAGTTTATTCTCCCGTTAACTCACGGCAGCGGCCGCTGTAAAGTTTTCATTGTCTGACTGTCACACAAGCAGCTGATAAATATCCCCCATCAGTGAATGTGTTTTAGTCTGAAAGCTGTTTGGCATCACAACTAGGGATGTCCCGATCTCATTTTTTAGCTTCCGATCCGATTCCGATATTTTCATATAGGTTCCGATCCGATCCCGATATTTCCCGATACCGATTTTCCGATATCATTTTTTGTGTTGGCAAACAGCATTTAATCATTATCGATGTCCCACTTGGCGAGCATCTCTTCTATAGCATTCCGGATACGCATTGAAGTGTGAGAGCCACGCAGCTCACTTGCATGTAGCACCACGTTGTGCAAAGTAAAACTGGAGTCTATCCAGTGGGCGGTCAGACTGAGGAGCGACATCGGGGCTACACCTGAACTCCACAGGTCTGTGGTGAGGGCGATTGAGGTAGCCTCCTTTAGGTGCCGCTGCACTTGTTCACGCACCTTGGTGTGCAGGGCTGGGATGCCTTTTTCAACAATGTAATGGCGGGATGGCATCCCATAGCGCGGCTCCAAATAATTTATTAGACGACAAAAACCGGGGTTTTCCACAAGTGAAATTGGCTGGTCGTCCCCTGCTATGCACTCCACAATCAGCTCAGTAATCTTGCGAAATCTCTCGGAGTCTCGAGGAAGTAAAGCCTTTCGTTTCAAGCTGTCCCGCAGTGTTTGTTGATGGAGTCCATCAGTCGCAGACGCTGTCGCTTTACAGTAGGCGGCGTGTTCGTCGGGGTGGTGCTTTTTAAGATGTTTTATTAGGTTTGTGGTGTTGTAGGAGACCCTGTTAGCACCACCTCGTGAGACTTCCACACCACAGACTTTGCATGTCGCAGTCGGCGACTCTCTTGTAGTTATTTTAAAATGATGCCAAACTGCAGACATTTTAACTAGCTAACGATATGTGTCCGTTCCACTTTTCCAACTCGATAATGGCGGCTGATGCAATAGAACAACAACGACAAACAACGTAACAATGGAATCATGGGAAATATTAACTATGGATCGGCCATGACATTTAATTGGATCTGCCGATCCCGATCCACCTTAAAACCCAGTATCGGGGGCCGATCCGATCCGGGGATCGGGACATCTCTAATCACAACACTGTTATGAAAGTTTCTCTGGCATTCTACAGGTGATGTTAGCATAGCAACCGAAGCTAATCAGACTATCTTGACTACTTGTTGCTATCATATTGTGGCATAAGCCGTTTTCTACACGCATATTTTACCGGCGTAGTTTTCGTTATGATTTTATTTTACTTGTGATGGCCACATGTAGCCCATGTATTGATTCCATCCGATAGTTGCAATAATACAAAACAACAGGAAAACGTCTGCCTCTTCACAATATTTATTATATTTATTTTATTTATTTATTCATTTATTTAACAGGGACAGTGCACATTAATGAACATTTCTGTAAACGTGCCAGAGTTAGCCAAGAGGCTATTTTTCATCTGTAGTCCCTGGACAGATTTTAAAAGTCAACCTAAAACACATTTCATTTTAAACAAGTAAATACAATACATTTAAAACATGCATCAGTCATTACTGGGATACTTAAATAAAACTATTTAAAATACAGAACATTAAAACAAAACAAATAAAACAAAACAAAAGAACATGTTAAAACACAGGCGGTGGATTGTAAGGAGCAGAAGATTGGGTCAGTGTTGGCAGAGCTGATTCCTCACTAACCAGGTTTTGAGTTGGGATTTAAATAAAGTGAATGTGGTCTGGTCTCTGATTGGAGACCAGACCATTGACCAGACCTCAGTGCTATGCTTGTTACAACTTGTATTCGCCGTACTCACCATGAACTGTTATTGCTCAGATTAATCTCGACCCCCTCCAATGTAAGCGTGACGTATTTGGTTCTTTCATCTTGCCGGGTTGCCGAGTGGGGCCAGTTGAGAGAATAGACCAGACTCCAGCAAAGGTCAATTGTGTCTAGAGCACTCAAAGAAATAACTCATTGGATTAACTCAATTTTATTGTTGGCAGGTTTTCCATCCAATAAATATATGTGGCACAAACTCAAACTAATGGCATCCATGCAGTATAATGTAAATGAGTTAGTCCAACTCAAATTTTTCAAATAGAGTTTAAGTAAAATGATAACATTACCTTTATGAATTTAAATAATGCTAGTCCACCTAAATCCTATTTAATTAATTGAAAATGAAATAATGAGGTTAAATATAATTTAATAAAAATGTGTTACACATGATAGAAAACATGGTTTAGTTTTTTTTATTTTTAAATTCACATTATTCAAAACAATCCTCCATTCAATACAGTCTTTTTAAAATGAATGAATTCACACTGAAAGATGAAAAACATTTCTGAAAGATAATACCATTTTTAAAATGGCAGAGAAATGGAACTCCTATAATTAACTTACAAATCTCCCTTTGCCAAATACAATGAATACAATATAACAGGGGTATGCACTGCTCTTCTAACAGGACAATAACACATAACATGAAGAGTGCACTGCAAACACCAACATATGGAAATAGTGTTACAGTGTGTTGAAACAAATACAGAAAAGCACAGAACAAATGATTGATATAACGGCTCAATCTGCTCTGACTAGGAAACTCGTGAATAAAATGACAACAATGAACTCATGAGTCACTTCTTTTTCACATTTCAATCGAACAACTTGATCTTCAGACTTTCGATTTTACCATTCAGCTTGTGCCCATCCAGATTCATCACTACCTTCTGCATGAACTCGAAGGTGTGTTTGAGGTTGTCCGGAAAGCTCAAATCCAGGGCATAAATAAGTCCCAATAGCATGACAAACCCCACAATCACGCTGCCCAAGTTGTCCATGACTATATTGCCTTCGATGACAATTCCCACGTCCTCTGGCTGCCCATCCACATCTCTTTGAAGTGTGTATATGCCCATGACTGTGTTTGCCATGTCCCTCTTGGCATCTTCAGAGGCAGAGGCCTGAACAAAGACACAAACATACAACATATGTGTTAACTAAAACCTGAATTACTACATTTTATAGAAGCAGATTTACTTATGTGGCTCTCCTAATTGATCAAAACAGTTTTAGACTAACCCTCTGGTATCACTCAAATGTACTACCCTATTTGGCCACTCAGGATAAAAATGTCCACTTTCAAAAACTTGAATGATAAAATGATATGATACAAATATTATATTTAAATATTTTTCCCCCACACTTTTTGGGAAGTGTGGGAACATTTTTTAAATGGACAATTAGGGTAATTTGTACAGTGTATTCGAGACCGATTAGAAAAATTGAAATTCCAAAAAGTATCTAGAAAAAACACAAAATCATTATAGCCAAATCTGATGTGAAAAATTACCAATTTGGACAAAAATGTCCGAGTGATACCAGAGAAGGTTAGGACCTCCAACACAGAACTAAATTAAGCTTGTAAGAAAATGTTTGCATAAATAAGTTATAAAGATATATTCCTGTATGTTCTGTTTGATTATCAACGTTATCTTATTTATTAATTCAGGTATTATTTGTTTACGTCCCTACTTAATAATGTAATTTGTTGTTATTCCTGTAGTTAATTATGCATTTACCTACTTATTTCGATATGTATTTGATTATTTATTCTTTAATAATTTATTTCCTTGTTATGTGATTATGTAATTATTCCTTTAACAATTTAGTAATTGCTGCATTCACATACCTTTTTAAACATGAATCTATTGATTAATATATTTCAGCATTTATTTATTATTTTATTTATGTATTTATTCAATTATTTATAAGTTCTTACATATGTATTCATGTCCATATTTATTTATTCATTTATAGATGTATTTATATATAAATGTAAATATTTATTTCAGCATTCATTTATTATTTGTATTTATTTCCAGATATATTCATGTTTTAATTCACATTTGTATTTATCAATTGTATTCCTATGTTAATTTATAGATGTATTTATATCTGTATAAATGTATTAATTCACTTTTTTCTATATTTATTTTAACACTTGCCCGATGAAATTACTTCTGTATCTATTTATTATTATTTTTTTATTTCTGTATTTATTCATTCTTACATATATTCATTCCTATATTAATGTATAGATTTATTTATTTCTGCATGTATTTATGATATGTGATAAGATATTTAGATGTAAGCAGGGATAGGGTTGTGTGCCATATAATTTTCTTATTATCAATGTAAGTAATGGTGGTTATAATTGTGGGTAACACTGTTAACCAATACATTGAAAACATATTGTGATAAACATACCTGATACTCCTTAAAAAAAGAGTCTGGATCCTCGTTGAGGTAGATCGCGATGCTTCGCAGGATGCACCCCCTCTTGATGTGGATGTTTTCAAACTAAAGCAGGGGCGATAAATCAAAGACAATTAAGCACAATGCATGTGCAACAGAGCAGGTAGTTTACAAAGTAGAGGGCTGTATCTGTCGTGTGTGTCCCTAAGCAGGACTCCTTACACCTACATTTCCACAATAAGCTATTGCCTTAAAAACACTATAAAAGCAGACAATTTCTTAAATGTGTTCATATGAGCATGGACAAAAACAATACAGTGAAAAACGAGGTTCTCTGCATTTATACTAACCGAATCTGATATTGCAAGGGCTTCCTTGATTTTGTGCCCCTTCACTCCTCCTTTGGTCTTGAAGATCTTCAAGAGCTTGTCTGAGAAGTGGTCCAGCTGCCACATGAACTTTGATTGAAGTGGTGATGTTGTGATCCTCAAAAACTCCGCATTCACCTTAAAAATATTATTAACAAGCACAATACAACCAATTGTTACTTGTTTATTAGAATCACAACCATGCAAGGATGTAGACATGAATCACAAAAGACAATAATAAAAGACTGTCAACAAATACAAATATTTACTTACTTCACTCTGCTGAAACAGAGCAGGCCATCTGCATTTGAAGTCCCCTATCAAAGGCCTTTGCTCCACAATCTCAAGGCGTCTGTGGGAGAAGGTTTTTTCCATTTTTGCTTTTATCACCACTTCATTGTCACGCTTTTTCAGTTCTGACAATAAGGCAATTCTCTCGTTCTCCAAGCTTTCTGTGGTTTCGCCTTTTGGGTGCAGAGGAATGTAGTTTACTTCAGCTTTTCTTGTTTTTTTTTATGTTTGCTGCAGCTTTGCCTTGGCCTGTTTTCTTGTGCTTTAAGGAGTTCAGGATGTCCAAGACGGCCAAGCTTTGTACGATAGTTTTGCATTTTGTACTTAAGAGACTGTTTCCACCCCCCAAATCCTGTCTTGGATCCTAGCTGCCCCAAACAAGGGTGGGCCCTCGTCAACGCTGCAGCTACCTCTTCACACTGATAGTCTTTCGGATATTTTGTGAATTTGATCATTTCTTGGGCTAGGCCATCAAGAATGACTCCTTTCAGCTTTAGGCCAGGCTGGAAGTATGTACCAGTTGTCTCAAACTCTGCATTCTTTAGATGAAGCTCAAATTCAGCCTCGTAGGTGAGCTTAGGAACCACAAAAACTGTGGGCCAGGATAACAATTGTGAGGCCTGAGCTTCAGGGGATGGATGCGGGGTTGACGTATACACCATATCATCACTGCAGCATGAGGCTATTGATGATGCAGGGATTAGAGACTCTGAGCTTCCAGTAATTGAGGTCTTATCAAATGAGTCAACTGTGTACTAAGTGATGGAGGGCTCAATATTTGACAATATAGGAGAGTAAATTACTTTCAGTGTGCTTTTATCCTGAATTTCAGACACTGATGTAAGATTCATGAACTCGTTAAAGTCAACATCCATGTATTGCAGACGGAAGTCCTCTTTCAATTGAAGAGATGTCTTGACAAATGTGTGCAGTTCTTCAACTGTTGCTGGGATTCCCGAATCCAGGGTCAGTTTTCTAGAGTCAGACTGGTCGGCAAAGATGATGCGCAGAAGCGCCCGACCTGCCATTATGGAACACCTTTTAATCTAGAGCAGAAACAAGGTGAAAGAAACACATTAGGATTATATCAAAGATGAACATAAAAATGGTTTTACAGTTTTTGTCAGAGCCTGCTATCCAGAGCTCAGACTATTTAGGTTTAAAAATGATACTCACCTTTAACAATGATGAATCTTTTCAACATTACCATGCGCAAACTCCCAACCATGTAGTCAACAAGGGGATAGGGGTCTACCAAGTCAGCAAGCTCAATAACGGCAACCTCTGTATTGGGCGAGGCAGACAGCTCAAAAGCACCATAATGCTCTCTGTACCAAGCACATGCGTCTTTTACCAGAAAACACAACTTCTCCTTAACAATGCAAAGTTTAATGATCTCATGGAATTTAGGCAGTCCATCTGCAGATCCGTGTACAATAATCATCCCCTCGCAGTAACGTATACCCAAGCTAGACACATTGTTTGCCATATGAACCTCAGTCACATCTGGGAAACTTTGTTTCAGTGTAGACACGACTCCCTCATTAAGGACATCAACAGGCAGGATTGAGACATGTGTGACCTCCAAGGATGACTTATTGACACTGGAGGAATGTGTGTGATAGGCAAGCATGAACTGGTGTTTAGTAGCTAGTGAACGAGGTATGTTCTTAAAGCAATTGGTGTGACGAGCAACCTGCTTGAAGAAGCTATGTTTAGCCTCAAATCTCATTGTCCACAGTACAATTAGAGGCCCGAAGCAACGAATCATTTGCGGATAGTGCTCTAAAAAGTGATGTTTTGGTAAGAGCTTTACATGTGGAAAGAGTTCAAGATAGCGCTGCCTATGATCATAGATCTTGGCTTCAAGATAAGCAATGGTCTCATCTGTGTGAACAGGGGCCACAACCAACTCAACTATGTCCTTAAGATCTAGAATTAGCTGCCACGCTGGTTCATCTTCTGGTAAAATGTGCCCAATCACAAAGGGAAGCAGTCTTATTAAGGTCCAGTTTTCATGCGCATTGCCACCTATTGTGTTTCTAGATGTGAAAGAGCGTGGTATGGCATGGGGGCGATTGGTTCTGTCCCCCCATTTGTACGGAAATGTCTGAATCAATGTGTTGAGCCTTTCAAAAGTGAAGTATTTTTTGGAGATCAACAAACTCATACAACGAGCCAGTTCAACTGGTACAACACCTTCAAAAAGGTCGTGCACAATGTCAGGAGGATAACCAGTAGTTACATGAAAATGGGAAAGGTGCTCTGTTAAAACACACTGCTTTTTTACACCACAGCAAATAGTTGCATTCTCCTGAGCAGACTGGACATGAACATCATGGATGTCTCTTGTTCTCAGTTGGAAAGCACCTGACTGGACATCCTTAGTCTGAAAAAATGATTTGACTCCAATACAAAACCTGCATACTGACCCAGCTGAAAAACTCTCAACAAATCCCCCGAGCCCATGGGCTCCAAGATTGTCAGCTATAACACACTGGACAGAACCTTTAACAAACTGACCAAGCTGAGATATAAATACACCGTGCTGTTCTAATATGCTTAAGTCTTGCAAGAGAGGCTCCAACACTTTTCCATAGCCATAGGTCTTAACATCATCAGATTTGCATAGAACAGCTAAATAGATTGAGTTTAGTGTTGAATGGGAACCTGGTGGCAAATTACCCAAAACCCAATATACACCACAAAGTTTGTGTGTCTTTCGAGATGTCCCAAGAGGGTTACAAATCTCAAAATCATCAACATAAAGATTTACAGAGATTCTCAAACCTTCATCAGAAAAAAACGAATTCTGTTTATAGTACTCACCGTCTCTTACAGTTCTGTACTCTTGGGGAACAGCCAATAGCCGCTGTTGCGTTTCAATATGTTCAAGGACACCTTTATGAGAGAGCAAATGTTGCAAAGACTTTAACAGAGGGATATATTGAAATGTCCTATTCCTCTGGGCATCTAGTATGTACTCAACCGGCTCTAAAACACCAAAATGAGATGTATAGTACTGTGTACGTTTATATGCTGTAGCAAGAGGGCCATCCTTTGCAATAGCTGTGGCCAATGGACTAGAATTGCATAGAGCAGTGGAAAGCTCACCAACTACTGAATCTTCAACCTGTAGTTTATGGCTCTGTAATACATCAGAAACAATAGCTCTAGTGACAGGCAAAGATGATGTACTTAATATGTAGTGAAGTTCAGAAAGGACTTCATCAATAACTGTCTTTGGAATGTGAACAATATTTTCCAACTTCAATAAAATGCATGCAATTTTTTCTTCGATTAAATTTGGAAGGTGTATTTCTGAAGCATCACCACAACTTAGTGTTTCATATTCCTGGTCTATATCGACAGACTCCGTTGGACCAACTGCAGAACTGTGTGACTGATCCAACTCACCACTTGTACTGACAACATTGGCTATAAAGTCTTTAAGTGAATGTTGTCTGTGTTTCCTATTTTTGTGTGTGTTGAATGTACTGTAAATGTTAGTTTTAAATGTGCATCCTAGAAACATACATGGTACAGTTTCATTATGCCTGAGATGTCCATTAATATGTTGGAAGAAATCTTTTTCTGTTAAGTCTCTACGTGAGCACACATGACACTTAAATGTAGGTAATTCTACTGGCTTTGGTGTTAGCTGTTTAGCATGAGTTTTGTATGTGTGATTTAAAAGTTTACTCCATGTGTCAAACGAACATGGGCAATCAGTATATGGACATGGATAGCGACAACTGCCCCTTAAATGTGCATGTGTCTGCCGGAAATGTTTTAACAACAAATACCTGCTAGCTAGTTCCAAACTGCAGTGTTTGCACTGCCACATGCATAACCTGAAAAAGAGAAAAAAGAGAATTAGCAATTGACACTGAACAACTGACAATGTCACAGATCAGCTTATGCAAGTAATGTGAAAGTAGCCGTGTACTTACCATAAATAAGAGGTTGCCCCAAGATGCTTGTTAATGCTGATCAAACTGCAAAAGACAACATAAATATATTAGAGGTGTGATTAAAATGCTTATATATTTGAATTTTCACAGACAACACATAATTGCCTAAGATTGCACAACCCAAAAAAAAAATGATAACAGATCACACTTTAAAATTAAGAGTCTAGTAGACATGTTTTATAAAGCAGGCCTACGTTTCTGCACAACTCTGGGTGCCTGCTTGTGAGTGAGGTAACCCATACAAGATTCACATATATATATTATCTCATTATTTATATTAAATATTTGGCAGTAAAAAACTAAACTCAACTGAACTCCTACAGAAACGAGTGGCTCCGCCTGTCCTCCTCTGCCTGCACTAAGGCCAGGAGAGAGATGGACAGACCTGCTGAGCTTTATGATAGAAAATGGCGGCGCTTACTGGGCTGCATGCAGGCTCTGCCTCATACTGTTACCTCATTCACTTGAATTACTCTTTGCATTTTTTGGTTGAATTTAAACTGAATTTCGGTGTACTGTGTTCAATGACAATAACGTTAAATCGAATGTAATATAATCTAATGATCTCCATTATCCAGTATTCAATGCTAACCGTATCTAGCAAGCTAGCTAACAAACCAGTTATCCAGCTAGCTAGCTTGCTGCTTTACCTCGTGCACTTGAATTACTCTTTGCATTTTTTGGTTGAATTTAAACTGAATTTCGGTGTACTGTGTTCAATGACAATAACGTTAAATCGAATGTAATATAATCTAATGATCTCCATTATCCAGTATTCAATGCTAACCGTATCTAGCTAGCTTGCTGCTTTACCTCGTGCACTTTAATTACTCTTTGCATTTTTTGGTTGAATTTAAACTGAATTTCGGTGTACTGTGTTCAATGACAATAACGTGACATCTAATTTAATATAATCTAATGATCTCTACTATCCAGTATTCAATGCTAACCATATCTAGCAAGCTAGCTAGCTTGCTGTTTAGACCCAACTAAAAACGGAGCAAAATATAACACGGTGGTTTCAAATATTCTTGTCGATATAATGAAAAGGCATTAGGCCTACTTGGAAACAGGGAACATTCTAAACTACTAGAAAAAACAAATACTTACCAAATAATAGACTTTCCACCGTCAGTTTCCCCAGTCAGTTTCCCCAGTCAGTTTCCACAGTCAGTGTTAGACAAAAGGCGGCAAATGACAGAACGGATTTTGTGCATGCGCAAAGGTGATGTGCAAAGGGGCGGTCCCAAATGAAAACAATTCATTTTGAGTTGCTCTGTCTTAAATACATTTAATAAGTGAATTGATTAATGTAATTTGTGTTACACTAATGAACTATACTTAGGTTTATTTCTTAAATAAAAATATTTAAGTAAAGTGAAACAATTATTAATGTGTCAAGTCTAAGAAGGGCTTGAATCGTTTTTTTGAGTGAGTGCGCCATCTAGTGGGATCAACTGAAATGCCGGGTATTGCAGGAAAAAGGCAAAATGAATGTGGTCTTTACTAACATTTGGAGAATTTTGTACCAATATTCGGCGGGCCGGATTCAAAAGCCCAATGGGCCGTATATGGCCCGTGGGCCTTAGTTTGCCCATGCCTGCTATATATCATCAGCAGATTGCACCTTCCTATATGCCACACCATCTTTGAGAAATGTGGCACACCCTCCACCATTTTGATTATTATCTCTATCGTGCCTTGCCCCGGTGAGATGATAGTGAACTGTTCATGAACTTGTCATGAAAAGTTCATGGAATATTAGTGAACCATATTCATAAACAGCTCATAAACAGCTCATAACAAAGTTGATGAACTGTTCATGAAAGTTCCATGAACATTAAATGGCACTAGGGCAGTTCATGAACTACTCATGAAACTCCTGTTCTGGAATGGTTCATGAACAATTCATGGAATATGGTTTTAGGCAGGTTCATGAAATGGAGTTTTCAGTGAGTGTAGGGATATTCAGTATTCAACCAAGAACATTTCAAGAATTGTTCATGAATTAACCATGGTTCATGAACATATCAAGAACTGTTCATAACAACTTCATGAACAGTTCATACCTAGTCACTGAATATAATTCAATGGCTGGCTATGAACTGTTCATGTACATGAACCATTGACTGTGGGTCAATTGGCAACCATAGAAAACAACAATTATGTCAATCACAATGGAACTTTATTCAAATTAACAAACATACATGTATACAGGTGGAGCACTACAATTAATCCTATCACCATTTGAAGCACAGTTCTTGACACTCAGCTGCACACATTTTTTTGTTACGGGTCCCAAAAGCTTGGGTACCACAGCAACAATAAATGATTTCTGTAGAAAACAGAAAAGTGCAGCAGCAATAATTATACACAGGATCCGGTTGATCGTCTGGATTGCTTCTTATTCAAAATTCAAAGTACACAGTTACATTCAAATAGCTGTACTTTACAAACATCACATTTCTCCATTTAAGTTATCCGTCTGTCACAGTCCATTACTGTATCTCAAGGAGAAATTCAACATAGTCAATATAAACACATAACGCTATCAAATAATACTTTCTATCAATATATCTATCTTTACCAAATATAACATATTATGGAGATCACAAAAATACACTGTCAATGTTAATAAACATAAAACAAGGCAATGTGCCTGCAAGACTTCACTCAGGTAAACAAAACATATTACCCGTGCACAGCAGCTAACCTGCCTGCGAGCCTTCGCTCAGGTCACATTTACCCAGGCGCGGCTGAAGCCCGCGAAAATGGCATCTATTGTTGCCGACAGTTTAGTATTTTTAAAATACCGTTACTATGTCAAACATGCTCAAAACTTTCTGACACACTCTCCTAAACATCTCCAACATCATATCTAATTCACACAAGTTAACATCGATCATTTTCACCATGTACTGACCTGTAGAAAACAGAAAAGTGCAGCAGCAATAATTATACACAGGATCCGGTTGATCGTCTGGATTGCTTCTGACTGAGGAGGGGGCGGAAGTGTCCCCCCTAAAATAACCCAGATGTCACCGCTCACCTGCCAAAGGTTCCACCTTGGCGCTACTTACTCGTACTGCTTCTCAAACAGTACAGATAAACCATAAAATGATATGAATGTCACCAAAATAAATACAGATAATGTTCAGTTTCAAATGCACTATTGTTTTGTTTTAAGATTAAAAGTTTTAAAAAATAAAGAAATGTTCAAATAGTAGATGAATATTCAAGAGGTCTTTTAAAATCATCACACTGATCATCAAAAGTTCATAAAATGCTCATGAATATTCAAAAATATTCTGAACTTGCCACAATCATCCAAAATTCATGAAATGCTCATAGTCATGAAAAGTTCATGTAATGCTCATGCAAACTTTTTGGGGTTTTAATTATAATTTTGTGATTGGCTGGATCATGAAAAGTTCATATATTGCTCATAAAAGTCTGTCATGAGCAAAACAGGAACTTTATATGAATGAACAATGTTCATAAAAATTGCTGCTCTTTAAAATGGTTCATGAGCATTTTAAGAATTTTAGTTCATGAACATGACAAGTGAACATATAATGAGTTGTTCATGAATGTTTCATGAGTGCTCATGAACAGCTCATAAAGTCATGAACTCCATCTCGCAGGGGTATACAGCTAAATCCCGAAATGACAAAGTCTAATTGAGGTCGTAACCAGGTTTCTTGCACACGTATTACCTCAGGGACTACCTATATATATTTCTTGAATTCTTGACCATTAGCTATGAGGCTTCTTGCGTTCCACTGTAGTATGTGCAGAACCATGATTAAGGATCTAACCCTCATCCTGATTTTCATTTTCCCCAGCTCCATGTATAGCTAGCATTGCATGTATCTGGTCTGCTTTCATATCAAGGAATTTTCCAGCTGCCTCCACAATGGCTTTGATTCTATCACTTTTCTTTTTTAACTGTAATGCAACATTTACAGTATGGCATATGAATACCACAACATTCACCTTTTTCACTCCTAACACCATCATCCTCTTTACTCTAGGTGGCGCTGTGGGGTTGGATTTGAAGATTACTTTTTGGTGTGTTCCGGCCATTTTGTATTGTAATGCTCTGCTCCATTCCACTAGGGGTCTTATTGATTGTTACTGTTCCCCTTACATACCTTAGGGACATGTGTGTCAACCCCGTGGACATGAACTACCGGTCGCGGTACTCCAAGTGGACATGCATGCAGTTCGGCCCCAGAGCAAAATAAAAATAAGGTGGGATGCTACATGGATAGCCAGTACAGGGGCATTCCACGTGGAAAAAGATTCGGAGACGGAGGAGCTTTCCCCGCAGAGATATAAAATGTTAAAGTTTTGGGGTGTCTCGCGTGATTCAGGACAAATGCACCAGGGGGCGTAATGTCCACTGAGTGGACAGAATAGTCCGTGGCGTGTACAGAATAGTGTGTCCATATCACGGACATTAATGCATAGAGTGGTGTCCATGAAATGGACATTGCAAATAAGTGTTTAAAACGTGCGGAAAACTGTTTGAAATGTCGGGAAAAGGGTTGTGAATACAGACCCAGAGCACAGGTGGTGCAGCACCTGACTTTTCAACCCAGAAATACGTGTTTGAAAGGGGGGGGAAAGTATTGTAAATCGAGGGAGACTGTACTGTAATATGCTATTTCTAAATAAATAGCACATTCTGAACATATGTCAAACAGAGATTCATATTAAAAGTTATCAATTAGTAGCAAGGTTGGACAAAACAAACTATTGCTATTTCACAGGACCCATGACGGTAATAATTATATATATATATATATACTATATCAGACTTCCATGAAATACACCGGGAAAAGACAGACTAAGCAGCTACAGCATCGCTCCATGACAGGCTGGCAGGTGCTGATGGAAAGCAGGCGCAAATACATTTACATTACATTCCTATTAAAAGTTATCAATTAATAGCTAGATTTGACATGGGCAAACAGGCTATTTCACGGGACACAGGATATGTCAGACTTCCATGAAATACACCGGGAAAACCACCTCTCTGTGGCCGCTCCAAGACACCCAAAGTACGGACTAAGCAGCTCCAGCATATCACCCTGACATGAGCAAACAGCCTATGTCAGACTTCCATGAAATACACCAGGAAAACCACCTCTCTGTGGCCGCTCCAAGACACCCAAAGTACGGACTAAGCAGCTCCAGCATATCACCCTGACATGAGCAAACAGCCTATGTCAGACTTCCATGAAATACACCGGGAAAACCACCTCTCTGTGGCCGCTCCAAGACACCCAAAGTACGGACTAAGCAGCTCCAGCATATCACCCTGACATGAGCAAACGGCCTATGTCAGACTTCCATGAAATACACCGGGAAAACCACCTCTCTGTGGCCGCTCCAAGACACCCAAAGTACGGACTAAGCAGCTTGTAGCGCAGGGACCTCACCTCATTCAAAAGAATGTCCCTCTCAGCACTTGTTTCCCGACAGTACTGGTTTTCACAGACCGTATGTGGGGAGAGGGCTGGAGGGTGTTCCAGAACGTCCTCCTCTGTATCAAATTCATCATCCACAGCGGTTTTCATTCCTAAAACAGGGTTACTTTGCCGGAGAGCCCGTAGCCTCTCCATTGCAACTTTTTTCTTGATCTTACGAAGGGCCACATGTGCCTCCTCTGGGGAGAGCTCTCTGTGATCTTTGATTAGATGGCGGTCAAGTCTTGTACCGTGATATTCACACCCGACAATAATACAGGCATGGCACCTTATATTGATCCTTCCATTTGCAATTGACAGAATAATGCTCCTTTCCTTGGTGTTGTGCACACTGTGCATGTTTTTCAGGTGTTTACTCAGAGCTAGGTAGGGCTTCTTGCACAGCGGACACTTGGGTGGCATATCGTCCTTAAAAGGAGACACATGTTGACTTTGATTTAAATGTGTTCGAACACAGAGTGCATATGGGCTTTTAATTCACATTTCACTGACTCAAACGATGCAGTGTGGTCTCAATTCAAAATGGCACTGATAGTAGATGGAGTCTCTGTCAAACTACTCCGATTAATCATGGTGCCAAATTGATGGATGAATGGCCACCGAGGTGCGCCCAGAGAGAGGTTCACAGCTTTCCCCTGAGTCTGGTGCTAGAGACAAGACAGTTTTGGGTACGACAACGTGGGGATAACAGTACCTTCCGGGCGCTCCGTCCCGGGGGAAGGAGGCATTGAACCCCTCGCACCTGCCCCCGGAGGAGGCAGGGGAGTCAGGTACCCGGAGGGCGCACGGTGGACGGCCAGGGTGAGGCCGCCACACCGCGCTGGAGTCAGAGTTCCGAGTGTTCGAGCCGGGTCCCGGTGAAACGCAGGACGGAGCGCCCGGCAGGAGCCTCCAGCAGACCCCCCCGCGCGGGTCCCTCGGAAGAGGCGGAGAGGTGGGTGTTTTTCATCTGCTGGCGGACGCGCTGCTCGGGAGCCAGGCTCAGAGTGAGTGGCAGTGGGTGCCTTCGCACCTGCCTTTTACAGCGGGAGCACGAGCTGGTCTCGGGGAGGGAGAAAAGAGAGGAGCGGAGGCTGCCGAAACAGCCAGGGCCCTCCCCTCAAACACACCCCTCAATTTTTACAAGACAAACGGCAAGAAGAGTCCCATTTCGACTCCCCTTGCATTCCTCCAGAGTCAGAAAAAGTCTAAGTTAACTTTTGGAAGAACCAGAGGAAGGGGTGAAAATGGATAAAATGTATCCAAAAATAGTGTCTCATTATTCCGTGACAACTCCCCTTGAATTCCTCCAGAGACCAGTTCAAAAACTTAAAGTTTGGTAAGAACCATGATTGGGGGTCCTCCAGGCAACAATTGTATCCGATCCAAAGTGCTCATGTAGCGGATGCATTCCTCCATGATTTCCCCATCATGTGAAATAGGCCGTTTTTTTCTAAGTGCTCTCAAAAACCGGGTTTCCGATTTCGTGCAGATGGTAGCTTGGAAAAGATGAATGAATTTTTTGGACGGAGGAAGGGAGGTCTCGATTCTCGCAAGATTGTTGAGCCCCTCATCCGTTGGCACTTAGCCGTTTTTTTCGAGAATTTCGAAAATCATGAAATAGACCGGTAAAATCACCTATTTGAATGACGGACTAAGCAGCTCCAGCATCTCCCCCTGACATGCATACTTCCATAACCTCGCACACCTTGGGTCCCCGGGCCCCCGAACTTAAGCACTCCCCCACGGACTAAACCCAGATGATCACACCCTCAAGAACCTCGTGCCCCTGGGAACCTTAAAGGGGGGTGGAGTTTGCGGTGCTTTATCGTCCGCCCATCGGTATCCATATTCGTCCTTATTCACAGCACCACCCACCCTCCTGTGGAGGATGTTCTCATGGCCTTTGTAACACTTCAAGACCCCCAAAGTACGGACTAAGCAGCTCCAGCATATCACCCTGACATGCGTACTTCCATAACCTCGCGCACCTTGGGTCCCCGGGCACCCGAACTTAAGCACTCCCCATGGACTAAACCCAGATGATCACACCCTCAAGAAACTCGTGCCCCTGGGAACCTTAAAGGGGGGTGGAGTTTGCGGTGCTTTATCGTCCGCCCATCGGCATCCATATTCGTCCTTATTCACAGAACCACCCACCCTCCTGTGGAGGATGTTCTCATGGCCCTGGTAACACTTAAAGGTGGTGTATTTTGCGGCGCTTTATAGTCCGCCCATCGGCATCCATATTCAGCCTTATTCACAGCACCACCTGCCCTGCTGGAGGTTCACACTTTAACATTTTTCTTTACCCTCATCTGCCTTACACATCCTCCCACACTTGAGCCCTCCTCACTCGGACTAAACTCACCCACCAGAACCACATGCCCCTGGGGACCTTGAAGGAGTTTCACCATTATTTATTTGTGGTAAAATGACTTTATTTAAACACATAAAAACAACATAAAAACATTAGCATACAAGTATTTTCACATGTGAATGTCTAAAATCGGTACATTTTGGTCCACTTCCATTCTCCTCGACTCTTTCTCCAATCCCGATTTAATTCCTCGTCTGTGGAAGATGAAAATTCAGTGGTGTCCATGTATATAACGGGGCTAAGGACCTCATCAGAGCTGCTTGTGTCCCCTGAGTATGTCTCTTTCTGAGGCTGATTCTTCAGCTTGAGCTCCTGCTTTAGCCGCTGCTTCTGCTCCAGATTTTGCTACAGCTGCTTGCGCTACACCCGCTGCAACCAATGAGTCAGTAAACATTTTCCGTATCTCCGCAGCCTCCTTTATGTCTGGCATGCTTGCATAAAACCTGTCAGCAGTAAGCGTGTTGTGGCACATAAAGTCGGATAGCTTTTTACGGTTGACCGGATCCTGGAACTTCTTGGCCTGAAAAAACATTAGTGGATGTAACTTGTGTCATGCAACTAGACAATATGTTATATTCAACTTACATTGTCAGCGAGGGCAGTGCGGAGCTCTGTGAACGTGATGGTACCTTGAAGCCCCACATCTTTCCATGCCATCCTCAAGTCGCGTCTTAAGTTTTGTGAGGGCCCCTTCCCCTCTGTGAACAGGAAGAATTGGTTATGCATACAGGCTAAGGATTTTTTTATCTCCATCCACCTCTGCATCCAATTGAACTCCTGTTTTGACAGGTGCAATTGCGCTTCCCCAAAGGTCTGGGCCGTCTTGTGTTCTTTGACGTGAATTAGGTAGCCATGTTCATTGCCCTGGTTGCCCGCCTCTGTGAATTCAGCATTAGTGAGGTTTGCGTACACACCTGGGCGGTGGCCGTAGAGGCAGCTCCAATTGAGAGTTATGTAGCCATAAAGCAAGTAACGTGTTGCGTTGGTTGGATTGCTTGCCATCTGTTCAATAAGTTGTGGAATGCGCCTCTTAGCAGCAGTCATGCAGGACAAAAGGTCTGCCTGGCTTGGCAGGTTGTCTATTTTGTTCCGCTTCACAGCCATTTGGTGGACCACTACCCGCCGCTTCAGGGACTTCAGGCCGGACCTCACCTCTTGCATGATATAGCGCAATTCGGACTGATTTAGCCAGCTCCACCGACATGGTGCGTCAAACATGTATTTCACAAAATGTGCCACATTTTTCAGGTAAAAGTCAGCCGTTGTGACTTTCATCCCATCCTTCATTAAGCTTCGGGGCCAGCCACGGATCCTTTTCACATCTCTAAGGAACAGCCAATCGGACAGGCGTGTAACACCATGTGTCATATACAGGATGAAGGTTTTGATACGGCTGACTCTTGACATTGTATTTTCTCTCTGCTTTGGCGTAGGGTCGATTCCATCTTGATGTTCCCCGTAAGCTTTGATGTACTCCTCCATGATTCCAGGTAGCTTTATGTTCCGCATTTTATTCCCGCGTCCCTTTCCAGAGGACCGGGGGGAGAAATGGGGAGGGACCGCTTGTTCAGCCGTGGTCATGCTGCAGGAAGCACTTGGAATTGTCTCTTTATGCGGTCCATTATTATGTGGTTGCATCATAACCACTGATTCCTCTTCAATAAACTCAGCGTGTGTCTCGGCCCTCGGTTGCTTTGTATTTAGCTGCTTCTGCAGCTTGTAGCGCAGGCACCTCACCTCATTCAAAAGAATGTCCCTCTCAGCACTTGTTTCCCAACAGTACTGGTTTTCACAGACCGTATGTGGGGAGAGGGCTGGAGGGTGTTCCAGAACGTCCTCCTCTGTATCAAATTCATCACCCACAGCGGTTTTCATTCCTAAAACAGGGTTACTTTGCCGGAGAGCCCGTAGCGTCTCCATTGCAACTTTTTTCTTGATCTTACGAAGGGCCACATGTGCCTCCTCTGGGGAGAGCTCTCTGTGATCTTTGATTAGATGGCGGTCAAGTCTTGTACCGTGATATTCACACCCGACAATAATACAGGCATGGCACCTTATATTGATCCTTCCATTTGCAATTGACAGAATAATGCTCCTTTCCTTGGTGTTGTGCACACTGTGCGTGTTTTTCAGGTGTTTACTCAGAGCTAGTTAGGGCTTCTTGCACAGCGGACACTTGGGTGGCATATCGTCCTTAAAAAGGAGACACATGTTGACTTTGATTTAAATGTGTTCGAACACAGAGTGCATATGGGCTTTTAATTCACATTTCACTGACTCAAACGATGCAGTGTGGTCTCAATTCAAAATGCCACTCATAGTAGATGGAGTCTCTGTCAAACTACTCCGATTAATCATGGTGCCAAATTGATGGATGAATGGCCACCGAGGTGCGCCCAGAGAGAGGTTCACAGCTTTCCCCTGAGTCTGGTGCTAGAGACGAGACAGTTTTGGGTACGACAACGTGGGGATAACAGTACCTTCCGGGCGCTCCGTCCCGGGGGAAGGAGGCATTGAACCCCTCGCACCTGCCCCCGGAGGAGGCAGGGGAGTCAGGTACCCGGAGGGCGCACGGTGGACGGCCAGGGTGAGGCCGCCACACCGCGCTGGAGTCAGAGTTCCGAGTGTTCGAGCCGGGTCCCGGTGAAACGCAGGACGGAGCGCCCGGCAGGAGCCTCCAGCAGACCCCCCCGCGCGGTTCCCTCGTCCCTCGGAAGAGGCGGAGAGGTGGGTGTTTTTCATCTGCTGGCGGACGCGCTGCTCGGGAGCCAGGCTCAGAGTGAGTGGCAGTGGGTGCCTTCGCACCTGCCTTTTACAGCGGGAGCACGAGCTGGTCTCGGGGAGGGAGAAAAGAGAGGAGCGGAGGCTGCCGAAACAGCCAGGGCCCTCCCCTCAAACACACCCCTCAATTTTTACAAGACAAACGGCAAGAAGAGTCCCATTTCGACTCCCCTTGCATTCCTCCAGAGTCAGAAAAAGTCTAAGTTAACTTTTGGAAGAACCAGAGGAAGGGGTGAAAATGGATAAAATGTATCCGAAAATAGTGTCTCATTATTCCGTGACAACTCCCCTTTAATTCCTCCAGAGACCAGTTCAAAAACTTAAAGTTTGGTAAGAACCATGATTGGGGGTCCTCCAGGCAACAATTGTATCCGATCCAAAGTGCTCATGTAGCGGATGCATTCCTCCATGATTTCCCCATCATGTGAAATAGGCCGTTTTTTTCTAAGTGCTCTCAAAAACCGGGTTTCCGATTTTGTGCAGATGGTAGCTTGGAAAAGATGAATGAATTTTTTGGACGGAGGAAGGGAGGTCTCGTTTCTCGCAAGATTGTTGAGCCCCTCATCCGTTGGCACTTAGCCGTTTTTTCGAGAATTTCGAAAATCATGAAATAGACCGGTAAAATCACCTATTTGAAGCCCCTCACAGAGCCCCAAATGACGGACTAAGCAGCTCCAGCATCTCTCCCTGACATGCATACTTCCATAACCTCGCACACCTTGGGTCCCCGGGCCCCCGGACTTAAGCACTCCCCCACGGACTAAACCCAGATGATCACACCCTCAAGAACCTCATGCCCCTGGGAACCTTAAAGGGGGGTGGAGTTTGCGGTGCTTTATCGTCCGCCCATCTGTATCCATATTCGTCCTTATTCACAGCACCACCCACCCTCCTGTGGAGGATGTTCTTATGGCCTTTGTAACACTTCAAGACCCCCAAAGTACGGACTAAGCAGCTCCAGCATATCACCCTGACATGCGTACTTCCATAACCTCGCGCACCTTGGGTCCCCGGGCACCCGAACTTAAGCACTCCCCCACGGACTAAACCCAGATGATCACACCCTCAAGAAACTCGTGCCCCTGGGAACCTTAAAGGGGGGTGGAGTTTGCGGTGCTTTATCGTCCGCCCATCGGCATCCATATTCGTCCTTATTCACAGAACCACCCACCCTCCTGTGGAGGATGTTCTCATGGCCCTGGTAACACTTAAAGGTGGTGTATTTTGCGGCGCTTTATAGTCCGCCCATCGGCATCCATATTCAGCCTTATTCACAGCACCACCTGCCCTGCTGGAGGTTCACACTTTAACATTTTTTTTTACCCTCATCTGCCTTACACATCCTCCCACACTTGAGCCCTCCTCACTCGGACTAAACTCACCCACCAGAACCACATGCCCCTGGGGACCTTGAAGGAGTTTCACCATTATTTATTTGTGGTAAAATGACTTTATTTAAACACATAAAAACAACATAAAAACATTAGCATACAAGTATTTTCACATGTGAATGTCTAAAATCGGTACATTTTGGTCCACTTCCATTCTCCTCGACTGTTGACTCTTTCTCCAATCCCGATTTAATTCCTCGTCTGTGGAAGATGAAAATTCAGTGGTGTCCATGTATATAACGGGGCTAAGGACCTCATCAGAGCTGCTTGTGTCCCCTGAGTATGTCTCTTTCTGAGGCTGATTCTTCAGCTTGAGCTCCTGCTTTAGCCGCTGCTTCTGCTCCAGATTTTGCTACAGCTGCTTGCGCTACACCCGCTGCAACCAATGAGTCAGTAAACATTTTCCGTATCTCCGCAGCCTCCTTTATGTCTGGCATGCTTGCATAAAACCTGTCAGCAGTAAGCGTGTTGTGGCACATAAAGTCGGATAGCTTTTTACGGTTGACCGGATCCTGGAACTTCTTGGCCTGAAAAAACATTAGTGGATGTAACTTGTGTCATGCAACTAGACAATATGTTATATTCAACTTACATTGTCAGCGAGGGCAGTGCGGAGCTCTGTGAACGTGATGGTACCTTGAAGCCCCACATCTTTCCATGCCATCCTCAAGTCGCGGCTTAAGTTTTGTGAGGGCCACTTCCCCTCTGTGAACAGGAAGAATTGGTTATGCATACAGGCTAAGGATTTTTTTATCTCCATCCACCTCTGCATCCAATTGAACTCCTGTTTTGACAGGTGCAATTGCGCTTCCCCAAAGGTCTGGGCCGTCTTGTGTTCTTTGACGTGAATTAGGTAGCCATGTTCATTGCCCCGGTTGCCCGCCTCTGTGAATTCAGCATTAGTGAGGTTTGCGTACACACCTGGGCGGTGGCCGTAGAGGCAGCTCCAATTGAGAGTTATGTAGCCATAAAGCAAGTAACGTGTTGCGTTGGTTGGATTGCTTGCCATCTGTTCAATAAGTTGTGGAATGCGCCTCTTAGCAGCAGTCATGCAGGACAAAAGGTCTGCCTGGCTTGGCAGGTTGTCTATTTTGTTCCGCTTCACAGCCATTTGGTGGACCACTACCCGCCGCTTCAGGGACTTCAGGCCGGACCTCACCTCTTGCATGATATAGCGCAATTCGGACTGATTTAGCCAGCTCCACCGACATGGTGCGTCAAACATGTATTTCACAAAATGTGCCACATTTTTCAGGTAAAAGTCAGCCGTTGTGACTTTCATCCCATCCTTCATTAAGCTTCGGGGCCAGCCACGGATCCTTTTCACATCTCTAAGGAACAGCCAATCGGACAGGCGTGTAACACCATGTGTCATATACAGGATGAAGGTTTTGATACGGGTGACTCTTGACATTGTATTTTCTCTCTGCTTTGGCGTAGGGTCGATTCCATCTTGATGTTCCCCGTAAGCTTTGATGTACTCCTCCATGATTCCAGGTAGCTTTATGTTCCGCATTTTATTCCCGCGTCCCTTTCCAGAGGACCGGGGGGAGAAATGGGGAGGGACCGCTTGTTCAGCCGTGGTCATGCTGCAGGAAGCACTTGGAATTGTCTCTTTATGCGGTCCATTATTATGTGGTTGCATCATAACCACTGATTCCTCTTCAATAAACTCAGCGTGTGTCTCGGCCCTCGGTTGCTTTGTATTTAGCTGCTTCTGCAGCTTGTAGCGCAGGCACCTCACCTCATTCAAAAGAATGTCCCTCTCAGCACTTGTTTCCCGACAGTACTAGTTTTCACAGACCGTATGTGGGGAGAGGGCTGGAGGGTGTTCCAGAACGTCCTCCTCTGTATCAAATTCATCACCCACAGCGGTTTTCATTCCTAAAACAGGGTTACTTTGCCGGAGAGCCCGTAGCGTCTCCATTGCAACTTTTTTCTTGATCTTACGAAGGGCCACATGTGCCTCCTCTGGGGAGAGCTCTCTGTGATCTTTGATTAGATGGCGGTCAAGTCTTGTACCGTGATATTCACACCCGACAATAATACAGGCATGGCACCTTATATTGATCCTTCCATTTGCAATTGACAGAATAATGCTCCTTTCCTTGGTGTTGTGCACACTGTGCATGTTTTTCAGGTGTTTACTCAGAGCTAGGTAGGGCTTCTTGCACAGCGGACACTTGGGTGGCATATCGTCCTTAAAAAGGAGACACATGTTGACTTTGATTTAAATGTGTTCGAACACAGAGTGCATATGGGCTTTTAATTCACATTTCACTGACTCAAACGATGCAGTGTGGTCTCAATTCAAAATGCCACTCATAGTAGATGGAGTCTCTGTCAAACTACTCCGATTAATCATGGTGCCAAATTGATGGATGAATGGCCACCGAGGTGCGCCCAGAGAGAGGTTCACAGCTTTCCCCTGAGTCTGGTGCTAGAGACGAGACAGTTTTGGGTACGACAACGTGGGGATAACAGTACCTTCCGGGCGCTCCGTCCCGGGGGAAGGAGGCATTGAACCCCTCGCACCTGCCCCCGGAGGAGGCAGGGGAGTCAGGTACCCGGAGGGCGCACGGTGGACGGCCAGGGTGAGGCCGCCACACCGCGCTGGAGTCAGAGTTCCGAGTGTTCGAGCCGGGTCCCGGTGAAACGCAGGACGGAGCGCCCGGCAGGAGCCTCCAGCAGACCCCCCCGCGCGGTTCCCTCGGAAGAGGCGGAGAGGTGGGTGTTTTTCATCTGCTGGCGGACGCGCTGCTCGGGAGCCAGGCTCAGAGTGAGTGGCAGTGGGTGCCTTCGCACCTGCCTTTTACAGCGGGAGCACGAGCTGGTCTCGGGGAGGGAGAAAAGAGAGGAGCGGAGGCTGCCGAAACAGCCAGGGCCCTCCCCTCAAACACACCCCTCAATTTTTACAAGACAAACGGCAAGAAGAGTCCCATTTCGACTCCCCTTGCATTCCTCCAGAGTCAGAAAAAGTCTAAGTTAACTTTTGGAAGAACCAGAGGAAGGGGTGAAAATGGATAAAATGTATCCAAAAATAGTGTCTCATTATTCCGTGACAACTCCCCTTGAATTCCTCCAGAGACCAGTTCAAAAACTTAAAGTTTGGTAAGAACCATGATTGGGGGTCCTCCAGGCAACAATTGTATCCGATCCAAAGTGCTCATGTAGCGGATGCATTCCTCCATGATTTCCCCATCATGTGAAATAGGCCGTTTTTTTCTAAGTGCTCTCAAAAACCGGGTTTCCGATTTCGTGCAGATGGTAGCTTGGAAAAGATGAATGAATTTTTTGGACGGAGGAAGGGAGGTCTCGATTCTCGCAAGATTGTTGAGCCCCTCATCCGTTGGCACTTAGCCGTTTTTTTCGAGAATTTCGAAAATCATGAAATAGACCGGTAAAATCACCTATTTGAAGCCCCTCACAGAGCCCCAAATGACGGACTAAGCAGCTCCAGCATCTCTCCCTGACATGCATACTTCCATAACCTCGCACACCTTGGGTCCCCGGGCCCCCGGACTTAAGCACTCCCCCACGGACTAAACCCAGATGATCACACCCTCAAGAACCTCATGCCCCTGGGAACCTTAAAGGGGGGTGGAGTTTGCGGTGCTTTATCGTCCGCCCATCTGTATCCATATTCGTCCTTATTCACAGCACCACCCACCCTCCTGTGGAGGATGTTCTTATGGCCTTTGTAACACTTCAAGACCCCCAAAGTACGGACTAAGCAGCTCCAGCATATCACCCTGACATGCGTACTTCCATAACCTCGCGCACCTTGGGTCCCCGGGCACCCGAACTTAAGCACTCCCCCACGGACTAAACCCAGATGATCACACCCTCAAGAAACTCGTGCCCCTGGGAACCTTAAAGGGGGGTGGAGTTTGCGGTGCTTTATCGTCCGCCCATCGGCATCCATATTCGTCCTTATTCACAGAACCACCCACCCTCCTGTGGAGGATGTTCTCATGGCCCTGGTAACACTTAAAGGTGGTGTATTTTGCGGCGCTTTATAGTCCGCCCATCGGCATCCATATTCAGCCTTATTCACAGCACCACCTGCCCTGCTGGAGGTTCACACTTTAACATTTTTTTTTACCCTCATCTGCCTTACACATCCTCCCACACTTGAGCCCTCCTCACTCGGACTAAACTCACCCACCAGAACCACATGCCCCTGGGGACCTTGAAGGAGTTTCACCATTATTTATTTGTGGTAAAATGACTTTATTTAAACACATAAAAACAACATAAAAACATTAGCATACAAGTATTTTCACATGTGAATGTCTAAAATCGGTACATTTTGGTCCACTTCCATTCTCCTCGACTGTTGACTCTTTCTCCAATCCCGATTTAATTCCTCGTCTGTGGAAGATGAAAATTCAGTGGTGTCCATGTATATAACGGGGCTAAGGACCTCATCAGAGCTGCTTGTGTCCCCTGAGTATGTCTCTTTCTGAGGCTGATTCTTCAGCTTGAGCTCCTGCTTTAGCCGCTGCTTCTGCTCCAGATTTTGCTACAGCTGCTTGCGCTACACCCGCTGCAACCAATGAGTCAGTAAACATTTTCCGTATCTCCGCAGCCTCCTTTATGTCTGGCATGCTTGCATAAAACCTGTCAGCAGTAAGCGTGTTGTGGCACATAAAGTCGGATAGCTTTTTACGGTTGACCGGATCCTGGAACTTCTTGGCCTGAAAAAACATTAGTGGATGTAACTTGTGTCATGCAACTAGACAATATGTTATATTCAACTTACATTGTCAGCGAGGGCAGTGCGGAGCTCTGTGAACGTGATGGTACCTTGAAGCCCCACATCTTTCCATGCCATCCTCAAGTCGCGGCTTAAGTTTTGTGAGGGCCACTTCCCCTCTGTGAACAGGAAGAATTGGTTATGCATACAGGCTAAGGATTTTTTTATCTCCATCCACCTCTGCATCCAATTGAACTCCTGTTTTGACAGGTGCAATTGCGCTTCCCCAAAGGTCTGGGCCGTCTTGTGTTCTTTGACGTGAATTAGGTAGCCATGTTCATTGCCCCGGTTGCCCGCCTCTGTGAATTCAGCATTAGTGAGGTTTGCGTACACACCTGGGCGGTGGCCGTAGAGGCAGCTCCAATTGAGAGTTATGTAGCCATAAAGCAAGTAACGTGTTGCGTTGGTTGGATTGCTTGCCATCTGTTCAATAAGTTGTGGAATGCGCCTCTTAGCAGCAGTCATGCAGGACAAAAGGTCTGCCTGGCTTGGCAGGTTGTCTATTTTGTTCCGCTTCACAGCCATTTGGTGGACCACTACCCGCCGCTTCAGGGACTTCAGGCCGGACCTCACCTCTTGCATGATATAGCGCAATTCGGACTGATTTAGCCAGCTCCACCGACATGGTGCGTCAAACATGTATTTCACAAAATGTGCCACATTTTTCAGGTAAAAGTCAGCCGTTGTGACTTTCATCCCATCCTTCATTAAGCTTCGGGGCCAGCCACGGATCCTTTTCACATCTCTAAGGAACAGCCAATCGGACAGGCGTGTAACACCATGTGTCATATACAGGATGAAGGTTTTGATACGGGTGACTCTTGACATTGTATTTTCTCTCTGCTTTGGCGTAGGGTCGATTCCATCTTGATGTTCCCCGTAAGCTTTGATGTACTCCTCCATGATTCCAGGTAGCTTTATGTTCCGCATTTTATTCCCGCGTCCCTTTCCAGAGGACCGGGGGGAGAAATGGGGAGGGACCGCTTGTTCAGCCGTGGTCATGCTGCAGGAAGCACTTGGAATTGTCTCTTTATGCGGTCCATTATTATGTGGTTGCATCATAACCACTGATTCCTCTTCAATAAACTCAGCGTGTGTCTCGGCCCTCGGTTGCTTTGTATTTAGCTGCTTCTGCAGCTTGTAGCGCAGGCACCTCACCTCATTCAAAAGAATGTCCCTCTCAGCACTTGTTTCCCGACAGTACTAGTTTTCACAGACCGTATGTGGGGAGAGGGCTGGAGGGTGTTCCAGAACGTCCTCCTCTGTATCAAATTCATCACCCACAGCGGTTTTCATTCCTAAAACAGGGTTACTTTGCCGGAGAGCCCGTAGCGTCTCCATTGCAACTTTTTTCTTGATCTTACGAAGGGCCACATGTGCCTCCTCTGGGGAGAGCTCTCTGTGATCTTTGATTAGATGGCGGTCAAGTCTTGTACCGTGATATTCACACCCGACAATAATACAGGCATGGCACCTTATATTGATCCTTCCATTTGCAATTGACAGAATAATGCTCCTTTCCTTGGTGTTGTGCACACTGTGCATGTTTTTCAGGTGTTTACTCAGAGCTAGGTAGGGCTTCTTGCACAGCGGACACTTGGGTGGCATATCGTCCTTAAAAAGGAGACACATGTTGACTTTGATTTAAATGTGTTCGAACACAGAGTGCATATGGGCTTTTAATTCACATTTCACTGACTCAAACGATGCAGTGTGGTCTCAATTCAAAATGCCACTCATAGTAGATGGAGTCTCTGTCAAACTACTCCGATTAATCATGGTGCCAAATTGATGGATGAATGGCCACCGAGGTGCGCCCAGAGAGAGGTTCACAGCTTTCCCCTGAGTCTGGTGCTAGAGACGAGACAGTTTTGGGTACGACAACGTGGGGATAACAGTACCTTCCGGGCGCTCCGTCCCGGGGGAAGGAGGCATTGAACCCCTCGCACCTGCCCCGGAGGAGGCAGGGGAGTCAGGTACCCGGAGGGCGCACGGTGGACGGCCAGGGTGAGGCCGCCACACCGCGCTGGAGTCAGAGTTCCGAGTGTTCGAGCCGGGTCCCGGTGAAACGCAGGACGGAGCGCCCGGCAGGAGCCTCCAGCAGACCCCCCCGCGCGGTTCCCTCGGAAGAGGCGGAGAGGTGGGTGTTTTTCATCTGCTGGCGGACGCGCTGCTCGGGAGCCAGGCTCAGAGTGAGTGGCAGTGGGTGCCTTCGCACCTGCCTTTTACAGCGGGAGCACGAGCTGGTCTCGGGGAGGGAGAAAAGAGAGGAGCGGAGGCTGCCGAAACAGCCAGGGCCCTCCCCTCAAACACACCCCTCAATTTTTACAAGACAAACGGCAAGAAGAGTCCCATTTCGACTCCCCTTGCATTCCTCCAGAGTCAGAAAAAGTCTAAGTTAACTTTTGGAAGAACCAGAGGAAGGGGTGAAAATGGATAAAATGTATCCAAAAATAGTGTCTCATTATTCCGTGACAACTCCCCTTGAATTCCTCCAGAGACCAGTTCAAAAACTTAAAGTTTGGTAAGAACCATGATTGGGGGTCCTCCAGGCAACAATTGTATCCGATCCAAAGTGCTCATGTAGCGGATGCATTCCTCCATGATTTCCCCATCATGTGAAATAGGCCGTTTTTTTCTAAGTGCTCTCAAAAACCGGGTTTCCGATTTCGTGCAGATGGTAGCTTGGAAAAGATGAATGAATTTTTTGGACGGAGGAAGGGAGGTCTCGATTCTCGCAAGATTGTTGAGCCCCTCATCCGTTGGCACTTAGCCGTTTTTTCGAGAATTTCGAAAATCATGAAATAGACCGGTAAAATCACCTATTTGAATGACGGACTAAGCAGCTCCAGCATCTCCCCCTGACATGCATACTTCCATAACCTCGCACACCTTGGGTCCCCGGGCCCCCGAACTTAAGCACTCCCCCACGGACTAAACCCAGATGATCACACCCTCAAGAACCTCGTGCCCCTGGGAACCTTAAAGGGGGGTGGAGTTTGCGGTGCTTTATCGTCCGCCCATCGGTATCCATATTCGTCCTTATTCACAGCACCACCCACCCTCCTGTGGAGGATGTTCTCATGGCCTTTGTAACACTTCAAGACCCCCAAAGTACGGACTAAGCAGCTCCAGCATATCACCCTGACATGCGTACTTCCATAACCTCGCGCACCTTGGGTCCCCGGGCACCCGAACTTAAGCACTCCCCATGGACTAAACCCAGATGATCACACCCTCAAGAAACTCGTGCCCCTGGGAACCTTAAAGGGGGGTGGAGTTTGCGGTGCTTTATCGTCCGCCCATCGGCATCCATATTCGTCCTTATTCACAGAACCACCCACCCTCCTGTGGAGGATGTTCTCATGGCCCTGGTAACACTTAAAGGTGGTGTATTTTGCGGCGCTTTATAGTCCGCCCATCGGCATCCATATTCAGCCTTATTCACAGCACCACCTGCCCTGCTGGAGGTTCACACTTTAACATTTTTCTTTACCCTCATCTGCCTTACACATCCTCCCACACTTGAGCCCTCCTCACTCGGACTAAACTCACCCACCAGAACCACATGCCCCTGGGGACCTTGAAGGAGTTTCACCATTATTTATTTGTGGTAAAATGACTTTATTTAAACACATAAAAACAACATAAAAACATTAGCATACAAGTATTTTCACATGTGAATGTCTAAAATCGGTACATTTTGGTCCACTTCCATTCTCCTCGACTCTTTCTCCAATCCCGATTTAATTCCTCGTCTGTGGAAGATGAAAATTCAGTGGTGTCCATGTATATAACGGGGCTAAGGACCTCATCAGAGCTGCTTGTGTCCCCTGAGTATGTCTCTTTCTGAGGCTGATTCTTCAGCTTGAGCTCCTGCTTTAGCCGCTGCTTCTGCTCCAGATTTTGCTACAGCTGCTTGCGCTACACCCGCTGCAACCAATGAGTCAGTAAACATTTTCCGTATCTCCGCAGCCTCCTTTATGTCTGGCATGCTTGCATAAAACCTGTCAGCAGTAAGCGTGTTGTGGCACATAAAGTCGGATAGCTTTTTACGGTTGACCGGATCCTGGAACTTCTTGGCCTGAAAAAACATTAGTGGATGTAACTTGTGTCATGCAACTAGACAATATGTTATATTCAACTTACATTGTCAGCGAGGGCAGTGCGGAGCTCTGTGAACGTGATGGTACCTTGAAGCCCCACATCTTTCCATGCCATCCTCAAGTCGCGTCTTAAGTTTTGTGAGGGCCCCTTCCCCTCTGTGAACAGGAAGAATTGGTTATGCATACAGGCTAAGGATTTTTTTATCTCCATCCACCTCTGCATCCAATTGAACTCCTGTTTTGACAGGTGCAATTGCGCTTCCCCAAAGGTCTGGGCCGTCTTGTGTTCTTTGACGTGAATTAGGTAGCCATGTTCATTGCCCTGGTTGCCCGCCTCTGTGAATTCAGCATTAGTGAGGTTTGCGTACACACCTGGGCGGTGGCCGTAGAGGCAGCTCCAATTGAGAGTTATGTAGCCATAAAGCAAGTAACGTGTTGCGTTGGTTGGATTGCTTGCCATCTGTTCAATAAGTTGTGGAATGCGCCTCTTAGCAGCAGTCATGCAGGACAAAAGGTCTGCCTGGCTTGGCAGGTTGTCTATTTTGTTCCGCTTCACAGCCATTTGGTGGACCACTACCCGCCGCTTCAGGGACTTCAGGCCGGACCTCACCTCTTGCATGATATAGCGCAATTCGGACTGATTTAGCCAGCTCCACCGACATGGTGCGTCAAACATGTATTTCACAAAATGTGCCACATTTTTCAGGTAAAAGTCAGCCGTTGTGACTTTCATCCCATCCTTCATTAAGCTTCGGGGCCAGCCACGGATCCTTTTCACATCTCTAAGGAACAGCCAATCGGACAGGCGTGTAACACCATGTGTCATATACAGGATGAAGGTTTTGATACGGCTGACTCTTGACATTGTATTTTCTCTCTGCTTTGGCGTAGGGTCGATTCCATCTTGATGTTCCCCGTAAGCTTTGATGTACTCCTCCATGATTCCAGGTAGCTTTATGTTCCGCATTTTATTCCCGCGTCCCTTTCCAGAGGACCGGGGGGAGAAATGGGGAGGGACCGCTTGTTCAGCCGTGGTCATGCTGCAGGAAGCACTTGGAATTGTCTCTTTATGCGGTCCATTATTATGTGGTTGCATCATAACCACTGATTCCTCTTCAATAAACTCAGCGTGTGTCTCGGTTGCTTTGTATTTAGCTGCTTCTGCAGCTTGTAGCGCAGGCACCTCACCTCATTCAAAAGAATGTCCCTCTCAGCACTTGTTTCCCAACAGTACTGGTTTTCACAGACCGTATGTGGGGAGAGGGCTGGAGGGTGTTCCAGAACGTCCTCCTCTGTATCAAATTCATCACCCACAGCGGTTTTCATTCCTAAAACAGGGTTACTTTGCCGGAGAGCCCGTAGCGTCTCCATTGCAACTTTTTTCTTGATCTTACGAAGGGCCACATGTGCCTCCTCTGGGGAGAGCTCTCTGTGATCTTTGATTAGATGGCGGTCAAGTCTTGTACCGTGATATTCACACCCGACAATAATACAGGCATGGCACCTTATATTGATCCTTCCATTTGCAATTGACAGAATAATGCTCCTTTCCTTGGTGTTGTGCACACTGTGCGTGTTTTTCAGGTGTTTACTCAGAGCTAGTTAGGGCTTCTTGCACAGCGGACACTTGGGTGGCATATCGTCCTTAAAAAGGAGACACATGTTGACTTTGATTTAAATGTGTTCGAACACAGAGTGCATATGGGCTTTTAATTCACATTTCACTGACTCAAACGATGCAGTGTGGTCTCAATTCAAAATGCCACTCATAGTAGATGGAGTCTCTGTCAAACTACTCCGATTAATCATGGTGCCAAATTGATGGATGAATGGCCACCGAGGTGCGCCCAGAGAGAGGTTCACAGCTTTCCCCTGAGTCTGGTGCTAGAGACGAGACAGTTTTGGGTACGACAACGTGGGGATAACAGTACCTTCCGGGCGCTCCGTCCCGGGGGAAGGAGGCATTGAACCCCTCGCACCTGCCCCCGGAGGAGGCAGGGGAGTCAGGTACCCGGAGGGCGCACGGTGGACGGCCAGGGTGAGGCCGCCACACCGCGCTGGAGTCAGAGTTCCGAGTGTTCGAGCCGGGTCCCGGTGAAACGCAGGACGGAGCGCCCGGCAGGAGCCTCCAGCAGACCCCCCCGCGCGGTTCCCTCGTCCCTCGGAAGAGGCGGAGAGGTGGGTGTTTTTCATCTGCTGGCGGACGCGCTGCTCGGGAGCCAGGCTCAGAGTGAGTGGCAGTGGGTGCCTTCGCACCTGCCTTTTACAGCGGGAGCACGAGCTGGTCTCGGGGAGGGAGAAAAGAGAGGAGCGGAGGCTGCCGAAACAGCCAGGGCCCTCCCCTCAAACACACCCCTCAATTTTTACAAGACAAACGGCAAGAAGAGTCCCATTTCGACTCCCCTTGCATTCCTCCAGAGTCAGAAAAAGTCTAAGTTAACTTTTGGAAGAACCAGAGGAAGGGGTGAAAATGGATAAAATGTATCCGAAAATAGTGTCTCATTATTCCGTGACAACTCCCCTTTAATTCCTCCAGAGACCAGTTCAAAAACTTAAAGTTTGGTAAGAACCATGATTGGGGGTCCTCCAGGCAACAATTGTATCCGATCCAAAGTGCTCATGTAGCGGATGCATTCCTCCATGATTTCCCCATCATGTGAAATAGGCCGTTTTTTTTCTAAGTGCTCTCAAAAACCGGGTTTCCGATTTTGTGCAGATGGTAGCTTGGAAAAGATGAATGAATTTTTTGGACGGAGGAAGGGAGGTCTCGTTTCTCGCAAGATTGTTGAGCCCCTCATCCGTTGGCACTTAGCCGTTTTTTTCGAGAATTTCGAAAATCATGAAATAGACCGGTAAAATCACCTATTTGAAGCCCCTCACAGAGCCCCAAATGACGGACTAAGCAGCTCCAGCATCTCTCCCTGACATGCATACTTCCATAACCTCGCACACCTTGGGTCCCCGGGCCCCCGGACTTAAGCACTCCCCCACGGACTAAACCCAGATGATCACACCCTCAAGAACCTCGTGCCCCTGGGAACCTTAAAGGGGGGTGGAGTTTGCGGTGCTTTATCGTCCGCCCATCTGTATCCATATTCGTCCTTATTCACAGCACCACCCACCCTCCTGTGGAGGATGTTCTCATGGCCTTTGTAACACTTCAAGACCCCCAAAGTACGGACTAAGCAGCTCCAGCATATCACCCTGAAATGCGTACTTCCATAACCTCGCGCACCTTGGGTCCCCGGGCACCCGAACTTAAGCACTCCCCCACGGACTAAACCCAGATGATCACACCCTCAAGAAACTCGTGCCCCTGGGAACCTTAAAGGGGGGTGGAGTTTGCGGTGCTTTATCGTCCGCCCATCGGCATCCATATTCGTCCTTATTCACAGAACCACCCACCCTCCTGTGGAGGATGTTCTCATGGCCCTGGTAACACTTAAAGGTGGTGTATTTTGCGGCGCTTTATAGTCCGCCCATCGGCATCCATATTCAGCCTTATTCACAGCACCACCTGCCCTGCTGGAGGTTCACACTTTAACATTTTTTTTTACCCTCATCTGCCTTACACATCCTCCCACACTTGAGCCCTCCTCACTCGGACTAAACTCACCCACCAGAACCACATGCCCCTGGGGACCTTGAAGGAGTTTCACCATTATTTATTTGTGGTAAAATGACTTTATTTAAACACATAAAAACAACATAAAAACATTAGCATACAAGTATTTTCACATGTGAATGTCTAAAATCGGTACATTTTGGTCCACTTCCATTCTCCTCGACTGTTGACTCTTTCTCCAATCCCGATTTAATTCCTCGTCTGTGGAAGATGAAAATTCAGTGGTGTCCATGTATATAACGGGGCTAAGGACCTCATCAGAGCTGCTTGTGTCCCCTGAGTATGTCTCTTTCTGAGGCTGATTCTTCAGCTTGAGCTCCTGCTTTAGCCGCTGCTTCTGCTCCAGATTTTGCTACAGCTGCTTGCGCTACACCCCCTGCAACCAATGAGTCAGTAAACATTTTCCGTATCTCCGCAGCCTCCTTTATGTCTGGCATGCTTGCATAAAACCTGTCAGCAGTAAGCGTGTTGTGGCACATAAAGTCGGATAGCTTTTTACGGTTGACCGGATCCTGGAACTTCTTGGCCTGAAAAAACATTAGTGGATGTAACTTGTGTCATGCAACTAGACAATATGTTATATTCAACTTACATTGTCAGCGAGGGCAGTGCGGAGCTCTGTGAACGTGATGGTACCTTGAAGCCCCACATATTTCCATGCCATCCTCAAGTCGCGGCTTAAGTTTTGTGAGGGCCACTTCCCCTCTGTGAACAGGAAGAATTGGTTATGCATACAGGCTAAGGATTTTTTTATCTCCATCCACCTCTGCATCCAATTGAACTCCTGTTTTGACAGGTGCAATTGCGCTTCCCCAAAGGTCTGGGCCGTCTTGTGTTCTTTGACGTGAATTAGGTAGCCATGTTCATTGCCCCAGGTTGCCCGCCTCTGTGAATTCAGCATTAGTGAGGTTTGCGTACACACCTGGGCGGTGGCCGTAGAGGCAGCTCCAATTGAGAGTTATGTAGCCATAAAGCAAGTAACGTGTTGCGTTGGTTGGATTGCTTGCCATCTGTTCAATAAGTTGTGGAATGCGCCTCTTAGCAGCAGTCATGCAGGACAAAAGGTCTGCCTGGCTTGGCAGGTTGTCTATTTTGTTCCGCTTCACAGCCATTTGGTGGACCACTACCCGCCGCTTCAGGGACTTCAGGCCGGACCTCACCTCTTGCATGATATAGCGCAATTCGGACTGATTTAGCCAGCTCCACCGACATGGTGCGTCAAACATGTATTTCACAAAATGTGCCACATTTTTCAGGTAAAAGTCAGCCGTTGTGACTTTCATCCCATCCTTCATTAAGCTTCGGGGCCAGCCACGGATCCTTTTCACATCTCTAAGGAACAGCCAATCGGACAGGCGTGTAACACCATGTGTCATATACAGGATGAAGGTTTTGATACGGGTGACTCTTGACATTGTATTTTCTCTCTGCTTTGGCGTAGGGTCGATTCCATCTTGATGTTCCCCGTAAGCTTTGATGTACTCCTCCATGATTCCAGGTAGCTTTATGTTCCGCATTTTATTCCCGCGTCCCTTTCCAGAGGACCGGGGGGAGAAATGGGGAGGGACCGCTTGTTCAGCCGTGGTCATGCTGCAGGAAGCACTTGGAATTGTCTCTTTATGCGGTCCATTATTATGTGGTTGCATCATAACCACTGATTCCTCTTCAATAAACTCAGCGTGTGTCTCGGCCCTCGGTTGCTTTGTATTTAGCTGCTTCTGCAGCTTGTAGCGCAGGCACCTCACCTCATTCAAAAGAATGTCCCTCTCAGCACTTGTTTCCCGACAGTACTAGTTTTCACAGACCGTATGTGGGGAGAGGGCTGGAGGGTGTTCCAGAACGTCCTCCTCTGTATCAAATTCATCACCCACAGCGGTTTTCATTCCTAAAACAGGGTTACTTTGCCGGAGAGCCCGTAGCGTCTCCATTGCAACTTTTTTCTTGATCTTACGAAGGGCCACATGTGCCTCCTCTGGGGAGAGCTCTCTGTGATCTTTGATTAGATGGCGGTCAAGTCTTGTACCGTGATATTCACACCCGACAATAATACAGGCATGGCACCTTATATTGATCCTTCCATTTGCAATTGACAGAATAATGCTCCTTTCCTTGGTGTTGTGCACACTGTGCATGTTTTTCAGGTGTTTACTCAGAGCTAGGTAGGGCTTCTTGCACAGCGGACACTTGGGTGGCATATCGTCCTTAAAAAGGAGACACATGTTGACTTTGATTTAAATGTGTTCGAACACAGAGTGCATATGGGCTTTTAATTCACATTTCACTGACTCAAACGATGCAGTGTGGTCTCAATTCAAAATGCCACTCATAGTAGATGGAGTCTCTGTCAAACTACTCCGATTAATCATGGTGCCAAATTGATGGATGAATGGCCACCGAGGTGCGCCCAGAGAGAGGTTCACAGCTTTCCCCTGAGTCTGGTGCTAGAGACGAGACAGTTTTGGGTACGACAACGTGGGGATAACAGTACCTTCCGGGCGCTCCGTCCCGGGGGAAGGAGGCATTGAACCCCTCGCACCTGCCCCCGGAGGAGGCAGGGGAGTCAGGTACCCGGAGGGCGCACGGTGGACGGCCAGGGTGAGGCCGCCACACCGCGCTGGAGTCAGAGTTCCGAGTGTTCGAGCCGGGTCCCGGTGAAACGCAGGACGGAGCGCCCGGCAGGAGCCTCCAGCAGACCCCCCCGCGCGGTTCCCTCGTCCCTCGGAAGAGGCGGAGAGGTGGGTGTTTTTCATCTGCTGGCGGACGCGCTGCTCGGGAGCCAGGCTCAGAGTGAGTGGCAGTGGGTGCCTTCGCACCTGCCTTTTACAGCGGGAGCACGAGCTGGTCTCGGGGAGGGAGAAAAGAGAGGAGCGGAGGCTGCCGAAACAGCCAGGGCCCTCCCCTCAAACACACCCCTCAATTTTTACAAGACAAACGGCAAGAAGAGTCCCATTTCGACTCCCCTTGCATTCCTCCAGAGTCAGAAAAAGTCTAAGTTAACTTTTGGAAGAACCAGAGGAAGGGGTGAAAATGGATAAAATGTATCCGAAAATAGTGTCTCATTATTCCGTGACAACTCCCCTTTAATTCCTCCAGAGACCAGTTCAAAAACTTAAAGTTTGGTAAGAACCATGATTGGGGGTCCTCCAGGCAACAATTGTATCCGATCCAAAGTGCTCATGTAGTGGATGCATTCCTCCATGATTTCCCCATCATGTGAAATAGGCCGTTTTTTTCTAAGTGCTCTCAAAAACCGGGTTTCCGATTTTGTGCAGATGGTAGCTTGGAAAAGATGAATGAATTTTTTGGACGGAGGAAGGGAGGTCTCGTTTCTCGCAAGATTGTTGAGCCCCTCATCCGTTGGCACTTAGCCGTTTTTTCGAGAATTTCGAAAATCATGAAATAGACCGGTAAAATCACCTATTTGAAGCCCCTCACAGAGCCCCAAATGACGGACTAAGCAGCTCCAGCATCTCTCCCTGACATGCATACTTCCATAACCTCGCACACCTTGGGTCCCCGGGCCCCCGGACTTAAGCACTCCCCCACGGACTAAACCCAGATGATCACACCCTCAAGAACCTCGTGCCCCTGGGAACCTTAAAGGGGGGTGGAGTTTGCGGTGCTTTATCGTCCGCCCATCTGTATCCATATTCGTCCTTATTCACAGCACCACCCACCCTCCTGTGGAGGATGTTCTCATGGCCTTTGTAACACTTCAAGACCCCCAAAGTACGGACTAAGCAGCTCCAGCATATCACCCTGACATGCGTACTTCCATAACCTCGCGCACCTTGGGTCCCCGGGCACCCGAACTTAAGCACTCCCCCACGGACTAAACCCAGATGATCACACCCTCAAGAAACTCGTGCCCCTGGGAACCTTAAAGGGGGGTGGAGTTTGCGGTGCTTTATCGTCCGCCCATCGGCATCCATATTCGTCCTTATTCACAGAACCACCCACCCTCCTGTGGAGGATGTTCTCATGGCCCTGGTAACACTTAAAGGTGGTGTATTTTGCGGCGCTTTATAGTCCGCCCATCGGCATCCATATTCAGCCTTATTCACAGCACCACCTGCCCTGCTGGAGGTTCACACTTTAACATTTTTTTTTACCCTCATCTGCCTTACACATCCTCCCACACTTGAGCCCTCCTCACTCGGACTAAACTCACCCACCAGAATCACATGCCCCTGGGGACCTTGAAGGAGTTTCACCATTATTTATTTGTGGTAAAATGACTTTATTTAAACACATAAAAACAACATAAAAACATTAGCATACAAGTATTTTCACATGTGAATGTCTAAAATCGGTACATTTTGGTCCACTTCCATTCTCCTCGACTGTTGACTCTTTCTCCAATCCCGATTTAATTCCTCGTCTGTGGAAGATGAAAATTCAGTGGTGTCCATGTATATAACGGGGCTAAGGACCTCATCAGAGCTGCTTGTGTCCCCTGAGTATGTCTCTTTCTGAGGCTGATTCTTCAGCTTGAGCTCCTGCTTTAGCCGCTGCTTCTGCTCCAGATTTTGCTACAGCTGCTTGCGCTACACCCGCTGCAACCAATGAGTCAGTAAACATTTTCCGTATCTCCGCAGCCTCCTTTATGTCTGGCATGCTTGCATAAAACCTGTCAGCAGTAAGCGTGTTGTGGCACATAAAGTCGGATAGCTTTTTACGGTTGACCGGATCCTGGAACTTCTTGGCCTGAAAAAACATTAGTGGATGTAACTTGTGTCATGCAACTAGACAATATGTTATATTCAACTTACATTGTCAGCGAGGGCAGTGCGGAGCTCTGTGAACGTGATGGTACCTTGAAGCCCCACATCTTTCCATGCCATCCTCAAGTCGCGGCTTAAGTTTTGTGAGGGCCACTTCCCCTCTGTGAACAGGAAGAATTGGTTATGCATACAGGCTAAGGATTTTTTTATCTCCATCCACCTCTGCATCCAATTGAACTCCTGTTTTGACAGGTGCAATTGCGCTTCCCCAAAGGTCTGGGCCGTCTTGTGTTCTTTGACGTGAATTAGGTAGCCATGTTCGTTGCCCGCCTCTGTGAATTCAGCATTAGTGAGGTTTGCGTACACACCTGGGCGGTGGCCGTAGAGGCAGCTCCAATTGAGAGTTATGTAGCCATAAAGCAAGTAACGTGTTGCGTTGGTTGGATTGCTTGCCATCTGTTCAATAAGTTGTGGAATGCGCCTCTTAGTCATGCAGGACAAAAGGTCTGCCTGGCTTGGCACATTGTCTATTTTGTTCCGCTTCACAGCCATTTGGTGGACCACTACCCGCCGCTTCAGGGACTTCAGGCCGGACCTCACCTCTTGCATGATATAGCGCAATTCGGACTGATTTAGCCAGCTCCACCGACATGGTGCGTCAAACATGTATTTCACAAAATGTGCCACATTTTTCAGGTAAAAGTCAGCCGTTGTGACTTTCATCCCATCCTTCATTAAGCTTCGGGGCCAGCCACAGATCCTTTTCACATCTCTAAGGAACAGCCAATCGGACAGGCGTGTAACACCATGTGTCATATACAGGATGAAGGTTTTGATACGGCTGACTCTTGACATTGTATTTTCTCTCTACTTTGGCGTAGGGTCGATTCCATCTTGATGTTCCCCGTAAGCTTTGATGTACTCCTCCATGATTCCAGGTAGCTTTATGTTCCGCATTTCATTCCCGCGTCCCTTTCCAGAGGACCGGGGGGAGAAATGGGGAGGGACCGCTTGTTCAGCCGTGGTCATGCTGCAGGAAGCACTTGGAATTGTCTCTTTATGCGGTCCATTATTATGTGGTTGCATCATAACCACTGATTCCTCTTCAATAAACTCAGCGTGTGTCTCGGCCCTCGCTTGCTTTGCATTTAGCTGCTTCTGCAGCTTGTAGCGCAGGGACCTCACCTCATTCAAAAGAATGTCCCTCTCAGCACTTGTTTCCCGACAGTACTGGTTTTCACAGACCGTATGTGGGGAGAGGGCTGGAGGGTGTTCCAGAACGTCCTCCTCTGTATCAAATTCATCATCCACAGCGGTTTTCATTCCTAAAACAGGGTTACTTTGCCGGAGAGCCCGTAGCCTCTCCATTGCAACTTTTTTCTTGATCTTACGAAGGGCCACATGTGCCTCCTCTGGGGAGAGCTCTCTGTGATCTTTGATTAGATGGCGGTCAAGTCTTGTACCGTGATATTCACACCCGACAATAATACAGGCATGGCACCTTATATTGATCCTTCCATTTGCAATTGACAGAATAATGCTCCTTTCCTTGGTGTTGTGCACACTGTACGTGTTTTTCAGGTGTTTACTCAGAGCTAGGTAGGGCTTCTTGCACAGCGGACACTTGGGTGTCATATCGTCCTTAAAAGGAGACACATGTTGACTTTGATTTAAATGTGTTCGAACACAGAGTGCATATGGGCTTTTAATTCACATTTCACTGACTCAAACGATGCAGTGTGGTCTCAATTCAAAATGCCACTCATAGTAGATGGAGTCTCTGTCAAACTACTCCGATTAATCATGGTGCCAAATTGATGGATGAATGGCCACCGAGGTGCGCCCAGAGAGAGGTTCACAGCTTTCCCCTGAGTCTGGTGCTAGAGACAAGACAGTTTTGGGTACGACAACGTGGGGATAACAGTACCTTCCGGGCGCTCCGTCCCGGGGGAAGGAGGCATTGAACCCCTCGCACCTGCCCCCGGAGGAGGCAGGGGAGTCAGGTACCCGGAGGGCGCACGGTGGACGGCCAGGGTGAGGCCGCCACACCGCGCTGGAGTCAGAGTTCCGAGTGTTCGAGCCGGGTCCCGGTGAAACGCAGGACGGAGCGCCCGGCAGGAGCCTCCAGCAGACCCCCCCGCGCGGGTCCCTCGGAAGAGGCGGAGAGGTGGGTGTTTTTCATCTGCTGGCGGACGCGCTGCTCGGGAGCCAGGCTCAGAGTGAGTGGCAGTGGGTGCCTTCGCACCTGCCTTTTACAGCGGGAGCACGAGCTGGTCTCGGGGAGGGAGAAAAGAGAGGAGCGGAGGCTGCCGAAACAGCCAGGGCCCTCCCCTCAAACACACCCCTCAATTTTTACAAGACAAACGGCAAGAAGAGTCCCATTTCGACTCCCCTTGCATTCCTCCAGAGTCAGAAAAAGTCTAAGTTAACTTTTGGAAGAACCAGAGGAAGGGGTGAAAATGGATAAAATGTATCCAAAAATAGTGTCTCATTATTCCGTGACAACTCCCCTTGAATTCCTCCAGAGACCAGTTCAAAAACTTAAAGTTTGGTAAGAACCATGATTGGGGGTCCTCCAGGCAACAATTGTATCCGATCCAAAGTGCTCATGTAGCGGATGCATTCCTCCATGATTTCCCCATCATGTGAAATAGGCCGTTTTTTTCTAAGTGCTCTCAAAAACCGGGTTTCCGATTTCGTGCAGATGGTAGCTTGGAAAAGATGAATGAATTTTTTGGACGGAGGAAGGGAGGTCTCGATTCTCGCAAGATTGTTGAGCCCCTCATCCGTTGGCACTTAGCCGTTTTTTCGAGAATTTCGAAAATCATGAAATAGACCGGTAAAATCACCTATTTGAAGCCCCTCACAGAGCCCCAAATGACGGACTAAGCAGCTCCAGCATCTCCCCCTGACATGCATACCTCGCACACCTTGGGTCCCCGGGCCCCCGAACTTAAGCACTCCCCCACGGACTAAACCCAGATGATCACACCCTCAAGAAACTCGTGCCCCTGGGAACCTTAAAGGTGGTGTATTTTGCGGTGCTTTATAGTCCGCCCATCGGCATCCATATTCATCCTTATTCACAGCACCACCCGTCATTGAATTTCTTCACTTTGACATTCAGAGCACTGGGCACAAATCACATCACGTCAACACCCCCCATGGTTCTTCGCGATGCTTTGTTTTAATTAAACAGTCGGATTCCCCTGGTCCGCACCAGTTCTAAGTCAGCTGCTAGGCGCCAGCCGAGGCAACCCGCCGGGAGCCCGCGCGAACGGGACCCCAACGGGCGCCGTAGCTGGGGAGATCCGCGAGAAGGGCCCGGCGCGCGTCCAGAGTCGCCGCCGCCGACCGCCGTATCCAATCTCCTCCGGCCCGCCTTCCGCACGGCCTCGGACACCACCCCCGACCGAAAACCCCCGCACCGCGACACCGAAGCGCCACGGCACGAGAGCCCCCGGAGAGGACGGGCCTCGACCGCGAATCCAGCGGCGGAGAGAGGAAGGGCGACGGGACGACTGCTCCCCCAGCCGCGGCTCAAGCCCAGCCCCGCTTCGCACCCCAGCCCGACCGACCCAGCCCTTAGAGCCAATCCTTATCCCGAAGTTACGGATCTGATTTGCCGACTTCCCTTACTTTCTTTATTGCTTCTGCGTATGGAACTTTGTTTGTAATCTTAACTCTCTGTACCTCTCTGGCCTCTCTCTGCACTTCACATCCTCCAAACGCAGCACTGTGATCTCCTCCGTAGTTACAACTGGCGCCACCCAACGACCAGAGGCTTCTATACCAGTGCAGCGTCCTATTAGTGTTGTGGCCTGCTTACACAGGCTGGCGACTCAGACTGAGAACAGAGGATCCAAGGATATGTAATGTATCAAATGTTGTAGTGATTCCACGTGCTCCACGTTCTGTCGTTAACATTCAGAGTGGTGGTATGCCAAACACACTCAAACTGGCTTTATTAAATGTCAGGTCTCTGGCAGGTAAATCATTTTTAATTCATGATTTTATCACCAAGCACAACCTGGATTTTATGTTTTTAACTGAAACTTGGTTAGACCAAAACAACAGCACAGCTGTTCTAATAGAATCAACTCCTCCCAACTTTAATTCTATGAGTCAGGCAAGACTACATAAGAAAGGGGGTGGAGTAGCTATTTTGTTTAATGACTTATTTCAATGCAAGCAGACTATGTATGGAAACTTTGCTTCTTTTGAATATGTCGCCCTTCAGTTGAAATGCTCCTCTCGAGCTCTAAAGAAAGAGGTAACCACCAGACGTCACTTAACAGAAAATGCAGAGGAAATGTTTGCCCAGATTTTTACTCCCTCAATTGCCCATGTTAACTTCTCAGTAAATGAGCTAGTTGTTCATTTTAATTCTAAAATAACAAATGTCATGGATACCATTGCTCCCATTAAAATAAAGGAAGTGTCTGGCAAGAAAAAATCTCCATGGAGAAAAGCCATGACTGTGAGAACAGCAAAAACTGAGTGCAGAAAAGCTGAACGCAGGTGGAGAAAAACAAATCTCCAAGTTTACTTCGAAATATATAAAGAGAAACTCTGCGTCTATAATCAGGAAATAAAAAACGCACGACAGTCTTTCTTCTCTGACATCATTACCAAAAATAAAAACAACTCACGTGCTTTATTTGCTACCGTCGACAGACTAACTAACCCCCCAGTGTCAGTAGCCTCAGAATTTCTATCCACCAGGGCCTGCAATGAATTTGCCTCCTTCTTCACTGACAAAATCATACAAATTAGACAGTCAGTGCCTCTGCATCAGGTACAGCCAATTCAGACATGTCACAATTCCGTCTGATAAATGCTAAAGACCTGGAAGACAACATCTGAAATCCTCCTCCTGCTGCCTCGATATTATTCCGACAGGATTTTTCAAAACAGTTTTTCCCTGTATGGCCTCAGATCTACTACACATAATAAACAACTCTCTTCAATCAGGTGTATTTCCACAGGCCCTGAAAACTGCAGTAATTAAACCGCTCCTAAAAAAGCATAACTTGGACACAACCGTAATGAATAACTACAGGCCAATATCAAACCTTTCTTTTTTAAGGAAATTGATTGAAAAAGTTGTTTTTCAACAGTTGAGTCATTTCATGTTTTTAAATGACGGTTTTGATGTATTTCAGTCAGGCTTTAGACCTAACCACAGCACTGAAACTGCTCTTGTTAAGGTCTTAAATGACATTCATTTAAACACAGACAGTGGCAGCATATCAGTTTTAGTATTATTAGATCTCAGCGCTGCCTTTGACACTGTTGACCACAACATATTGCTAGACCGTCTTGAAAACTGGGTGGGAGTTTCAGGAACAGCTCTAAACTGGTTTAGTACCTACTTAAAGGACAGAAAAAACATTGTCTCAATAGGCAACTACACATCAACTTTGACAAATATGTCATGCGGGGTTCCTCAAGGCTCCATCTTAGGACCTTTTGCTTTTTAATATTTATATGCTACCTCTGGCTGAAATTATTAAAAAGAGCGATCTAACTTATCACATCTATGCAGACGACACCCAGATTTATTTTAAAATCACACCAGGAGACTATTCTCCGATTAGAACACTGAGCAAGTGCATTGAGCACATCACTGACTGGATGACTCAGAACTTTCTCCAACTGAACAAAAAAAAACTGAGATCATTGTTTTTGAAGCAAAGAAGGACCGATTAAAAGTAATCACAGAGCTTCAGTCGGCAGACTACAAAACCACTAATAAAGCCAGAAATCTAGGTGTAGTGATGGACTCAGACAGTCACTAGGTCTGCTTATTATCACCTGAAGAATATATCGAGGATTAAAAAACTAATGTCACAACAGGACTTAGAAAAGCTCGTCCATGCTTTTATTTTCAGTAGACTCGACTACTGCAATAGTGTATTCACAGGGCTCACAAAAAAATTCATCAGAAAGCTGCAGCTGATCCAGAACGCTGCTGCACGTGTCCTCACTAACATTAAAAGAGTGGATCACATCAGTCCGGTTCTGAAGTCTTTACACTGGCTTCCAGTCGGCCAAATAATTGATTTTAAAGTACTATTGCTAGTTTTTAAATCATTACATCAGGGGTGGCCAACCCGCGGCTCTCGAGCCGCATGCGGCTCTTTGCCTAGTTTCATGCGGCTCTTCAGTTCATATCGAATTTTATATGTGTGAATTTGGGAGAGAGACACTGACTCCTGACTAGTGTTGCACGGTGTACCGATACTTGAAAGGTACCGCGATACCCTGCCGTTAAAAACGTTACGATTCCTCCGTTTCATTAGTATCGGTACTTTAAGAATGACGGGGGAAAGTACTCCGGTGAGAAAGCGCCGTTTTAATAAGAGCCGTGTGTGTTCAACGCTCTGCTTCCACTCCCTGCACTGCAGCCGTGCCTGCAGTCCCGCCCCTCTCAAGCACGCTCTAAGTCCCTCCCCTCTCAAGCACGCTCTAAGTGCCTCCCCTCTCTCGTGCATGCGCTAGCTGCCAGAGCATGTGAGAAAACGAGAAGCATGGTTGCAAGTGGGAGTGCAACTGCCGCTGCGCCTCGGCTTGTTGACAAAAAAGACGCCAGAAGCGAAATTTGGAAGTATTTGAGCTATATCTCTGACAGTGAGGGCAAGCCTACGGACACCACGAGGCCTGTCTGTAAGACATTTATTAATTTGATTTAATACGAATTCTTGTCATTTATTTTATTTATTGTTCTCATTGTTTAAAAGGTTGTGTTATGGTTATGGTTCTGGTGTGAAATAAAGCACAATAATTACATTTAAGACTGTTTCCCTTTTTTTAAGAAAAGTATCGAAAAAGAATCGGAATCGCAATTCTTGACTTGGTATCGAAACCAAAATGTTGGGATCGTGACAACACTACTCCTGACAGTTAAACCTGATATTTAGTAGGTCTGTTAAGTATTGAATGCTGATAATTCTGACGTAATTTGGCCGGTCAAAGTTGTTTAGGCTCGGATAAAATCGCTCCGTTACTTTCGTCCCGTGTTATGTATGTTGTGTATGTGTGGTGTCAGTATGAGAGGATGACAGCGCGTATAATTTTGATGTGGCCCAAGAGCCAATCACAATAATACCTGCGATGCAGTGAACCAATCACCTTTGAGGGGGGGGAAACCTATCGTTGATTAAACATTATCCAGTGTTTCCCCTACCATTGTCTTGGAGGGGCGCTGCGCCCCGCCAATGGAGCCCCGCCTCCCCCCCTGATATTCAAGGTGTTTTAAAAAATATATATATATAATTTTATTTTTAAATATATATATAGCACCAAATTGCAAATAATCTATAACTACTGTCACTTTTCACATTGAACATGTGCTCTTTTATTAAATAAACTAAACGCTTTCATTTTAAGTTGTGAGTTTAGTGTTTTTGACCCTAAGAAACACTGATGCATTAATCAATAACAATAATCCACAGCTCCTCTCTCTGCTCCAGAGGATTTAAAAAATATATATCCCAATGCCACAAAAACGCATCAGTGACGTGGTTGAAATCTTGTCTCCAGAAAACAAAAAACGGAAACAAGCGGTATCAGTGACTGTGTGTTTGATGTGGCTCTTTGCAGTAACATAGAAAAAAATGTGGCTCTTAACCTCTGACTGGTTGGCCACCCCTGCATTACATGGTTTAGGACCAAAGTATATTGTTGAACTCCTACATAATTACGAGCCATCAAGGTGCCTCAGGTCTTCTGGGACGGGTCTGCTATCGGCTCCGAGAGTAAAATCAAAACATGGAGAGGCAGCATTTAGCTGTTATGCCCCGACACTCTGGAACAAACTACCCAAATCATGCACGTCCGCAGAAACGCTTACTATTTTTAAATCGAGACTAAAAACATATCTCTTTGGCTGCTTTTAATTAAGCTGCTCATATTCGCACTACAGTATGCCTTTTAAACATGTATTGTATACCTGTGGTGTTTATTTTTATTATTTTATTAGGGCCCGAGCACGGAGCGCTAGGACCCAACGGCGTCCTAGCACGAAGTGCGAGGCACCTATTGTTATTGGTGGTATTATTAGGGCCCGAGCACGGAGCGCTAGGACCCAACGGCGTCCTTGCACGAAGTGCGAGGCACCTATTGTTATTGGTGGAATTATTATTTTTCTGCTGGCGTTTCCTGTTTTTGAGGCCTTTAGGACGCTGACAAAGTTGTATAATTTTGCACGGACGCCAGGACTGGTGAAAAATACAATATTCTGTCAATGGGTTAAATATTCCAACGTCCCCGCTAGCGCCACCTATGAAAAACCCATTTCGGAATAAATGTACAAAGTCGCACCGTAACTCCAAATGACCTGAAATGTTGCACACATATCCGGGTGGACCTGCTCTACAAATAATTTAAATTAAATTAGCATAATGTTCAAAACAGTTAAATATTCACTTAAATTTCAATTTTCAGTTTTTCAACACCAAACTTCGTATACAGCATCGGTGGAGGGTCAGACACATTACCCTAGGAGATGAGCATGTTCAAACGATAATCATTTCCGCCATGAATTAAAACGTACTCGCAAAAAGGCGGGGCTTATAAAGAAATGCTCATAACTCATCAACAATGTATCCATTCACCACAGATTTTGGTGGAAAGGTTAAGTCTGTCTTGGGAAATAGGCACACCAAATAATTTTCATTTAGGACTATAGGGGGCGCCAAAAACACTACCAATTTATAACTCAAGAGCGGATGGACGAATTATTATTTATGTGTTTTACACATACTCTGGGGGTGACTACGAACTCAAATTTAAAGTGTTGCAATAAATTCAGAATGTGGGCGTGGCCTATCTTTTTTTTTTAAATTGCGATAGCATAAAATGAGCTTCGGACGCAAAACTTGGGACACACGTCAGAGCCCACGACCTTTTCGAGAATGTAAAAATAAAACGTACATTTTCAAAAACAATGCTCACTAGCGCCCCCTATTGTGTGGTAGTCACATAGTTTCTCAGAACTTCACGAATTTTGGCACAGACATTCCTCATGGAATTGCGGACATATTTGTACATACATTCCATTAGCCCCGCCCCCCAAAAAGTCGGCCATTTTGAAATATGTGCGTTTTTTATGCATTTTAAGCACATTCTTGCGCACTCCTCCGGGAATGATCGGAAAAATTCCAATCCAGGACACGTTTAGCCCCTATCCAATATGATACTTAATTGAGGAGCACATTTTTGAAAAATTACTCGTGGAGGTCGTAAGCTAACAGCGAATACACCATTTTTGACGATTTACATGTCACAAATTACTCCAAACTACTAGGATATAGTTATTCCGATATTCACGAAACGCTGTATACATATTGCTATTATGATTGCACATATATTTCAAATTGCCTTCCATTGGCCCCGCCCCCCAGAAAGTCGGCCATTTTACGCACGCCTCCTCGATAATCGATCCTCGACGAGCCTTTAGAGACATTTGTTTTCCTTCGAGACGACGCACTAGGGCTGTGCGATTATGGCAAAAATCATAATCACGATTATTTGGGTCAATAATTGATATCACGATTATTTTGACGATTATTCATTGACCATTTATTGAACTTTAAAACAAATAATATTTTACCAATAAACAAGAACAAATATGTTGGAGCGCACTTCCAAAACCATGATAAATAAAAATAAATTGGACCAAAATAAATTAAATCAAATATGATGCAGTGCACTGTCACAACCTACTGAAAACTCCTTAACATATAGCCAACATTTTGGTAAAACATATTCAACATATTCCACTCAGGCTGGCCAACCGTCATGGTCCAGAAGTAACAGGAAATAAATGTTGAACTACAATTTAAGACCAAATTAAAAAAATGTAGGCCACCATGGCAAATGCTGGTAGGGCTGCTCGTGTCATCTCTTAAGGCGAGACACGGCAGGCAAAAACATCGTTTTTCAAGTACTGGTCAATTTTGAGATTTTGTGCTATTTTGATTCCATAACATGTTTTCTTTCAGGCTTTTGGAAGGAAAACGTACAAAATACACATTTAAGTGTTTATTTTACTATAGTTTGTCTATTTGCGTCTGTAGATTTCTCCTAAATTCACCAAAAGTTAGCATTCTAACGTAACATAAAGTACCGCGACCGCTGTGTGCACCATGTCAACAGAGGTATCGCTGGAAAGCTGTGTCTCTCCTGCACAATCTCATCGGATCCAAATATGGTCATTTCCTTTGTATCAGCAACAAATCGTGAAAGCACAAAGGGGTCTTAACCAGTTAAGCCCTGAGCCTGTTTTTAAGGTTTCAGGCTCGAAAATGCCACTAACACAACAAATGATATATCTTCACTTCTAAAAGGGGTAAATTAATAGTTGGGTGGGTTAGTAGACTAAAAGCTTTAGGAATCCAAACTATAACATATAATAAGTACCCTGTATCAAGATTGATGCAAAACAAGTGAAATTTGACCTTTTTAGAGAGATTTAGAAAAATAAAGTCTAAGCGGACTCACCTCTGGGTAATTTGGGAACCATCGGTTCCATTTGAACTTTTTCACTGTAAAAATCATTTTATTACTTTGAATTATCACTATAGGTATTCATTCCATCCAAATACAACTGTTGTGAAAAAAAATAAAAATAAAATAAAATAAAAACATAGGCCTACTCTTACAGTGAGCCTCTGAATTAGCCCCGAGCGAAAAATGCTAACCTATTACAGCACCCAAAATCACTCCTCGCTCCCTTATTACTTATCCTAGCTGCACATCCAACACATTGTTTATGATCGCAAGGAGACACAGAATCTAACGGTGCCCACCTGAACAGCCCAACACTGAAAGATACAAACTCGCGACGTTATCAACAAAAACGTACATCAAAACAAATGGCGCTAGCGCTAATGCGCTAGGCTAACAATGACTTACCTTCATCGTTGTCTGGTCTAAACTGGTCTTCAATGGCATTAAAACGATAAAAACGATGATGTAGTTAATCCATAGATTAATATCCAATGGGGCTGTGTCCCCTTTGAAATGTTCTGATAATCTATAAGCAATAAAACTGCAATTCCGTTATCTGCTGTCCGCTCTGTGCTCCGTGCGCTCTGGGTCCTGCTGCAATTCCTGCTTCTTTACGCTGTAAACAATAAATGAAGTGGGCTGCGTAATGTACTTAAGTTGGCTGCCATTCTTTATAATTTGCGCAGGACCATATCTCTGGAACCCATTGGTCGATTCGTGTGATTTACACCTTTTTCTTAACCATCAGAACCAATAGAATCGATGGGCAGTTCCCAAATCTACGTAAACATTACCATAGCGGACGTAATAGAGAAGCAAACGAAGCATATCTGAAAGTGCAAGCCTGGACGGCAATACTTTATACCGAGTATATTGCCATAAATATGATGATTGATTATCAGTAAAAAATTATACGTGACACAAAGACATTGGATTAACCTTGAGATGCGTTTTTATTCCGTTGAACACAACTTTTGATTACAAATCAAAAAAAGGTAAGACGTAATTATTTATATTATTATAAAATATTATATTTTTGAAACCGGATGTTGTTTACTTTCTCTTTTCTGGCTGATAGCTCCAGGAATTCGAGGTCGGACAGTGATGACATTACATGTGTGGAATCTGTGGAGTCTCAGCTTTAAATCGTATATCTTGTTTGTGCAGTTAAGATGGTAATAAGGACATTTCTACCGTGTGTTGTGTGTAAAAAAGCGTTAGCATTAGTTAGCATTTTTTCGCTCAATGCTAATTCAAAGGCTTGGTATTACTCTTGTGTTTTTTTTAGCTAACAATTGTTCTTATTGTCAGTTAGCGGAGTTTCTTACCTTTAAAAGGGTATGAAACATTAATAGTTTCATAAATGTTAAGAAGCCCTGAGACATGTGAGAAAAAAAAAAACTGTGGGAGGGGTCCACTGGGGGGACCTTCGGGCTTAACTGGTTAAACCAAGAAACGAAATCTCATTGGCTGGTGTCAATTTCTGACAACGTGATTCGTTCAGATGCGTCACGTGGTGTGCTAAAACACTTCCTGGTTAGCTTTCAGCTAGAAATTGAAATCTCAAAATGCCAAAAGAACGACGAAAAAAACGTTCACAGAGAAGACGACAACAATTGTCACTTGCACGAAGCAAGGTTATAAAAAAAAAAATGACCCTGAACATGAAATACCTTCACGGAGTGCGTCGATGCGCAAGCTATCATCCAAAGAACAGGAGGGTTTAGCTAGCGCCTCACTGCAATCTTTAAAGGTCGTTTTCTCAAATTGAGTTTTTTCTCCTACTCTGAATTCGAAATGTCAACTTCAGTAGCACGTAGAGACACCAAACCTTCCAGTTATATTCCTATCAATATTATGAAGGCTTTTACAGAAGGGTTTGTTCATATATCATTCATAGCCTGAATTATACAACATTGTATACCTAAAAACATGGCGAAAATGGATATTGTAGGGCTGTTGACAGTATTTTCTGATTTATGGAGTGATATCCAATATCCCTTCTGTAAAAGCCTTAGATACTAATATGACTACAAAATGAAACAAGAATTTTGAATCTGGCTATATCCAAAGTTCAGATTTCGATTCCTGAAATGTGTTAAAATATGTGCATATTTAATGAGATAATGGATAATTTGCATGTTTAAACATGCTATTTCAGAAAACTTGTAATACAAAAGACAATTGCCTTATTGTAAGTAATTAACTGGAGATATTTCTAGCTGATACCTTTAAGTTAAAAAAAATTACCCTATTCACCTGGGGTGTCTCGCCTTAAAGATTTTTTGCAAGAAACACCAGCCTGTTTACATGGTCTGGTTTCAGAGATGAGCGCAGGCAGGGGACGATATTGCCATCTGTACTGAAGACCCTCAGCCACGCTCCGACACATGTGACGCCGGCCAATCACAAAGCTTTGATGCGTTCAAGTGAATTATTCTGGCACAGGAAGATTATGTTACAGGACATTAACGATAAAACAGAATATTGTTGTTCTATTTGTAGACACATCTCGTGATCGACTGGTTGGGCACCCCTGGGCTAGACCATAGGTCTGTTGTGGTAGCAAAGTAGTCAGCTGAAGCCACATCTCTCTCAACTTCCCCACGGCATTTTTCATATAGTGCAGGCAGCGCAGACCTGCTGAAATAATACCGAGACGGCATCGCGTAACGCTTGTCCAACGTGTTGACAAGTTGCTTAAAGCCCTGGTTGCTAACAGTGCTAACTGGGCACATATCTTTAGCGATGTGAAATGTAATGGCAAAGTACTTGCAAATAGTGGAAATAGTTTTACCCTTCTTTTTAACAAGTTGCTGCTCTTGTTCTGACATCTTCGCTCGCGCTGAACACTCACAACACATGTCACTCCCACGTGGCCGAGTGGGCTTTTAGGGAGAGGCGAAAGCGCACCCAGCAAAATAATCGTATTTTGTCAATTATGCTGTTTTCATAATCGTCGCAAGCCATAATCGTAATCGCGATTAAAATACGATTAATTGCACAGCCCTACGGCGCGCCGACATCCGTTTCCGGGTTGCTGCCGGAGGACCTGGGAGTCTGGGACGTGAAAATTATAGAAATGAGAAACGGCTCATTTCCCAGGACTCGCGCGCGTCTGCTTGACGCCGGGACGACCGGCCGCCCTCCCCGACAGGCGCACGGACGCGAGGGCCCGCTCATCACTGCGCGCACAAGTGCGACCGCAGTTTTAATTATCTTTGCTTTGTAATGTCTGTTGTAAAATTGTATAATGTGTTTTTAATGTATTTATTCCTAAAAAGTATTTAAATTTGTTTTGTAAAGCACTTTGAATTGTCGCGTACAGAAAAGTGCTATATAAATAAACTTGCCTTGCCTTACAACATTTAACCTTTGCATCCTTTTCACATTTTCCACACATGTTGTCCTCCGCATCTCGCACGCCTTAGCTGTCCTTTACACTGCTGCGCTGTGAGCCCCATGCATTGACATGCGTAGCACCTGAGAGGTTTGGGAATGTACTCCCTGTTGTGGAAATATTTTCCAAGGCCCATAACTTTGACCCAGTTTATCAGTTCAAACTGTCCTGACTGAGCACACGCACCTCGTAACCTTGGCTGCTGTGCTCTCAGTGTTCTGTCTCCCTGTTCCTGCCTGTTGGCGTCAGCTGATATCATTCTATGTTCCTGCCTGTTGGATCAGCTGATAGAGGTGTTATGATTCTATGTTCCTGCCTGTTGAGTCAGCTGATAGAGGTGTTATGATTCTATGTTCCTGCCTGTTGGCGTCAGCTGATAGAGGTGTTATGATTCTATGTTCCTGCCTGTTGGCGTCAGCTGATAGAGGTGTTATGGTTCTATGTTCCTGCCTGTTGACGTCAGCTGATAGAGGTGTTATGATTCTATGTTCCTGCCTGTTGGCGTCAGCTGATAGAGGTGTTATGATTCTATGTTCCTGCCTGTTGGCGTCAGCTGATAGAGGTGTTATGATTCTATGTTCCTGCCTGTTGGCGTCAGCTGATAGAGGTGTTATGATTCTATGTTCCTGCCTGTTGGCGTCAGCTGATAGAGGTGTTATAGTTCTATGTTCCTGCCTGTTGGCGTCAGCTGATAGAGGTGTTATGATTCCATGTTCCTGCCTGTTGGCGTCAGCTGATAGAGGTGTTATGATTCTATGTTCCTGCCTGTTGACGTCAGCTGATAGAGGTGTTATGGTTCTATGTTCCTGCCTGTTGGCGTCAGCTGATAGAGGTGTTATCATTCTATGTTCCTGCCTGTTGGCGTCAGCTGATAGAGGTGTTATCATTCTATGTTCCTGCCTGTTGACGTCTGCTGATAGAGGTGTTATGATTCTATGTTCCTGCCTGTTGGTAGAGGTGTTATGATTCTATGTTCCTGCCTGTTGACGTCAGTTGATAGAGGTGTTATGGTTCTATGTTCCTGCCTGTTGGCGTCAGCTGATAGAGGTGTTATCATTCTATGTTCCTGCCTGTTGGCGTCAGCTGATAGAGGTGTTATGGTTCTATGTTCCTGCCTGTTGGCGTCAGCTGATAGAGGTGTTATCATTCTATGTTCCTGCCTGTTGGCGTCAGCTGATAGAGGTGTTATGATTTTATCTTGTTATGCAGCAGTTTGATGATGCTCTCAGAACTAGTTAAATACATGGGTCTGAGGTAGAGTTTTTTAGAATTGACGTGGCAACTCTACCGTGAAGTCAGAACCTCTGGCTCTTGGACTTGTGATGTGAATCCTCCGGCCGTAACTCCAAATAAACCATCAGTGTTTGACATCAAAGCTCCTGCTCTTCCTGAGTCGGTGACTCCCACTGCATAGCTACACAGAAGTTTCCCTTACACTCCCTAACCATGAAGTTCAAATATCCCATTTGTACTGCCTTAGTAAGGTTCTCTCAAACTGAATGAGAACTGATAATGTTTCTTTGAGTGTGCCATCCGGTTTGCTTTTAAGCCTTGTGACTTCCACTACTTTGCCTCCTTTTATTCACTTTGAACATCTTCCACTGACATGTCCAATGACTCCTGAGATGACTCCTCTCAGTTTTGCCATTGCCTTCCTTTTCTCCCCATTCAGTGAGTTCATTCCCAGAATCTTTTCCTGCTGCTGTTTGTTATTGGCATGTACCAAAACCCGCTTGTTGTTCATGAATTTAGCTAGTTTAATTTTTCCAAACTCTTTTTCAATTGCTTTGGTAAGTTTAATCGGGTGGTAATGCCCACCATCCTGATTGAATTATATTACAACTTTCCACTCGTGTTCTAGTTCTTTATTCAAAATTGCTTGGCTGTCATTTTGATTGACTTTTGATTTTTTGCTTTGGTTAGCCTTGTCTGCTTCACCCGACCAACTTCGCGCTCTTACTGAGCTATCTCTTTCTATCAAAGCCCTTCCTCGCAGCTTTGGATATCATCCGTTTCATATTGTGTCTTTGGCTACCATCTGAGCTGGTTGACATGATGAGACAGTCAATGTACAGTCCAATGCTACCGTTTCTTCTGTATATCTGGAGCATCTTTCCTGCTTTATCACCACATTCAAAGTGTTTTACGGAGTCTGTAGGGAGAAAGCTGTCTCTTCATGTACTATTGGCTGCAGGTCAGCTCTAACTGTGAGTAATGTTTTCTGAAGTAGTGGGTTTTTAGGATCATGCATATGCTGTTTCTCAATAGTTTTAAGTTCAGATTGTAAATTATTTTTATTTTTAATAGCTTTGCTGTGCTTCGCTGATTATCCACCCTCTGCAGGTGGCCTTAAAGGCTTGCCATACAGTTTGAATGGAAGACACACAGTCTACATTTATTGATTAATATTCTTTTATTTTCGATAAGTGAGATGAATGTGTCATCTTTTAACAAGGAGTTGTTAAGTCTCCATTGTTTAGGTCTGTTCTCACTAGCAACTAGGAACAAAGTGATAGACTGAGGGGCGTGGTCTGATAGGACAATACTATGTATGTCTGCATCCATTACATTTTTAATAACAGAGTGGGATATTAAGAGGTAGTCAATTCTTGAGTAGGATTTATGCACCTTAGACTAAAATGTATATTCACCAGAGAGAGGGTACAGCGTCCGCCACACATCAGCCATTGCCAGTGATTCTAACAGCTCATTGATAGTGATCTGTCCATTGGAGGAGGATGGCCTGAGCGGTCTAGTGAAGCATCTTTCACTAGATTAAAATCTCCTCCCATCAAGATAGGGCTGTCAGTGCACTGGGCCAAAATGGTGATCAGAGGGCACATAAAGGAAGCTTGTGCAGAGTTTGGGGCATAAATATTCACTAATGTGCATTTTTCATTCTACAATTTACCTCGCAAAACCAGATATCGACCTTTCTTATCACTAACCAAATCAGTCAGTTCAAAATATATTTTCTTAGATATCAGTATACTGACACCTCTCGTGCCTCTAGAGCAGTGGTTCTCAACTGGTCAGGCCTCGGGACCCACTTTTTCCTTTGTCAATACATCGCGACCCGAAATTTTGAAGCACTCAAATCTATTCAACAAAAAATGGTGCTGTAATATATACGCTTTTCAGCATACAATATTAATTAAAGTGAAGTACAGTGCATATATCCCTTATACCCCTTCACAGAACTAAATAATGCTTTTAAATAAGGTTTAATGAGATGATGGAATCAAAGCTGAACTGCATAAAATAAAAAGGCACATGCTGAAAACCCAACCCCAGCAGGGGGTCTGGGGGGATTCTCCCCCAGGAGATTTTTAGAAATACTAACATATAAACTACCCATTCTGGTACACTCTGAGAAGAAAATATATAGATGTATTACGACATATTAATAATATTTTATGCCATTGTTTGTTTTTCACTTTGTTCTGAAGCTGAACTTGCTGCTCCTCACAGAGAGAAGAGCAAAGAGGAGAGAGTCTGTGTGAATTACTTTAAATTGTGGGTAAGGGTAGATAGCCCCCATTGTTCTGTGACCTGTCAATCATCAAACCGGGGGGCATATTTCATTATGTGTTAATTTCTATCTGAAGTTGTACCCATGGATGTATAAAGAATAGTTCTACATCAAAGTTATTCTCCGTGGGGACTTCCGGCAACAATCTTGATTCTGATTGGCCTGAAGAATCGAAAAAACAGAAGTTTTATTGAGAAGATGATCACTACGTGACAGAAGTTTTCAAAACCGTTTATGGTCTCCCGTCATACTTGCCAACCCTCCCGATTTTCATTGCCCTCTCCCGGTTTCCTCCCGGGGTCATATTTTTCCCACATTTCTCCCGATTTCTGACAAAATCAGATTTACATTTACTCAGGACTGTTTCCACTCAGACTTTAATACAGCTACACCATTGTTTGGTTTCCATGGTCGCACGCGCAACTGAAAGTCTGAGAGGGTGAGGAAGATAGTCACAGAAAACAGAACAAGAATCGACAACTCGACCCTCTGCTTACTCCTTTCCTGTCCAGCCCACACTATGCTCCATCAAGGATGGTGATACAGGCAGCAAGGCAGTGCACTTAGAACTACAATAAGCATGGTAATGTTAATCTAATACAGCTCCGGCGATCCACTAGCACACGTCCCCCCCGCGGTGGTTTTCAAATCCTCCCGATTTCTGAGGTCTCAAGGTTGGCAAGTATGTCTCCCGTACTTCCAGTTCAATGCACGCCTACTGCATGCACAGCGTTAGAAAATCGGGCCTTCAAAATAAAGTTTGACTTTTTTCCCCAAAAAAAAAAAACTTGGCCAACCCATCTTTGCTTTAATTTGTTTGATTCTTCTAAGTTGAAGTGGGTCTCCTGTAACATGGCTATATCACTATCAAGGCACCTTTAGATGTTCTGAATTCCATTTACATTCCATGATGTTACCTTTATAGCATTAATAGCACAGAGTGAGTCTATGAAGGAGGAGAAGGAGGGGGGAGACCAGTGTGTATGTGTGCCCGTTTGCACGCGTCTATGCATGTGGGTGTGCTTGTCTCCCAGAACAAAACTAAACACACCATCCTGCACTGCTTATTAAACTATATGAATACCTGGCACTGTAACGGAGGGGGGGGGGACATACAACGACACAACGTAAACGATAAACACAACAAACATTACTACGCCAAGTGGCATAGACAATACATAAATACAATCGTGAGAAAAGGTAGGCCCCATCTCCTATCCGCGATAGTCGGGTGTAGGCGCAGGTTTGCTGCATCAACCAGACCGAAACATAAATGAAATTAACTTATACAGTACCGGCATGTCCTGAGAATAAGACCGCAACATTTTTAAGTGTTTTTTTTCTCTTTTCTTATTCTGACGTTAATCAGCATTAACTTAAATAGTGAAAAGAAAACTATGGTTGCCTCTACATACTTGAATTAAAGAGTTTGAAATGAAGGAGGGCAAGCAAGTTGGATTGTTAAAGCGCAGTCACATACATATTGAAAGTCATCTTTAGGAAAGAAGAGCAACCAGCTCAAAAAACGTCTGGAAGTTTGACTTTCAGGTCCCTCAGTGTCGCCTCCGGAGATTCATATCTGAAAGTCTCTCCCTCGATAGTGATGACAAATCTCGCAGACCGGTGTTCTTGACTTCCTCGAAGATGTCCTTGTAGGCCGCTCGTTGTTTTTGGATCTCCATTGCCAGATTCTGTCGGACGAACAAACGTTGACACTCGAAGAGTAGTGACTGTTTGTTTCTGGATGCTTGTAAGATGCTCTGTCTGTCACCCCACCGGAGCAGCCGCACGATGATGGTTCGCGGAGGCTTATCTGGGTTCGGTTTAGGTCCGAGGGCTCTGTGTGCCCGGTCGATCTCTGGGAGTGGGTCGCTCTCTTTTAACGTATAATTGTGTTCAAGAAGCTGACCAGGTCCCCTGCTTCAGCGCCTTCCTTCAGCCCACTGATTCTGATAGTATTCCTTCTTCCTCTGCTCTGGTCGATAACCCGTTCACGTAAAAGTTTCAAATCTTTGGATAATTGTTTAAATGTCGCACCGTCGGTGCTGGCTTGATCTTCTAGCGTACTTATCCGTTTTTCAGTGTTAGATATCCTGTTGAGTGCTGCTTTCGCGTCTTTATTCATTGTTTGTACAGTCTTTTGGAGAGTATCACATTTATTCTCAAATCCCTTTTTGATATCTTGAATCTCTGTGCACATCTGCTAAATACACAAGTTAACACTCTGCGCACAGCTGCTGGGCCCAGCTGCTTATCAGTGTTTCACACGTGCTAACCAATGCTAACGTTAGCTCTTCACTCAATGCATCGGAAAATGTGGTATAAGTACATTTTCTCCCATTCATTTCTAAGGGCAAGTGAAACCATTAGCCCATCCCATGCAGTCTAAACATGGTCTTTGCTTCTTTTTTTCTGCAACTGTTTGATGATGTTCCTTTTTAATAAAAAAAAATACTATTTACAAATAAACAACTTTTTTGAAGTTGTTTATTTATATTGTTGATGCCCAAGTGGTTTTAAATTTGTATTTGAAGAAGAAATTATACAAATATGCAAAGGAAAAAACAATTCTACAATAAAAACAAAAGGCTTTGAGGTTTTTAAGTTGAATAACGTTATGTTTTATTACAAAGCAACATTCAGCAGGTATATACAATAACAGTAGCAAAGGGAGGCATATAACCAAAAGAAACAATCAAAACAGGTTCGACAACACGTGCAATGATCAGTCCTGCTGTTCCTCTGTTGTCCTTCTACACCCTGTAATACATTGTAAAGATATTTTTGACATCAGCCATATCAAAATATGGCAATATATGTTACTCCTCTGTCAGATAAAAATGGTAATCAAATGCTTAGACTAATTAGTTATTGGTAAATTACCATAATAATAAAATGCTACATACCACGTGGAACAAGGTTCCCACTCCACCAATTGCATTTGCTTCCCCTAAAAAAATAATCGGAAATATTTTTACCATTTCAAGCAAAAAGATTTAAGTTATGTTGCATTCAATTCCACAAAGTGCGTCTGTAGCATGCTTTAGATGTACATTATATGAGCTGACAGTGACCTGTATTTATGACGAGCCTTTTGGTTTTTACTACAGTCTTCACTGGGTAGTACTGCTCTCCTCCCACGATCTTATGGCTGCATTCTGAAAGAGCAAAAATAATGTACACTCGTTTTTTTTACTTTTGCACAATTTGATCTGTAATTTATAAAATCACATTCAGTTTGCTTTTATTCGCATCAATTATATTTCCACAATTATTTGAACATGTCAACTGTATATATAAAACTGCAAAAACTTTACACAAAAGGACAATCATAACATATATTTGAATGTTGTGGGTCGTTCTTCCACCACCGTTTAACAAATTATGAATTGTTTTTTTAAAAGTGTTTCTTTATTGATAAATAGTTGTAAAACAAAAATGCCCTAAAAGGTATCTGTTTAGAAAAGACAACAGTTGACATTTTAAAAACATACTAGAGCTAGTGTCTTTACTGTCTAATCCCAATTATAATTGAAGCTAAATAACCTTCAAAGTGTTGGAGGTTCTTCTTCTTGAGCTTCTTCCTTGGAGACACGTCTGTTGAGATGAAAGAAAACCTTTTGTGAAGAGCTGTTATTATACTGTACACTTGATGTTACTGTTTAAAATATATCATTTAGTTGTTTAAAACAGCACTGTTCATTTGGCTAATTGTCAAGACTTACCAGAAGTGTTTCTTGTTTTTAATATTCATATCATAACAGCAATAAAAAGTCATCAATAATTCATTTCAGCTGGCTCCGTAGAGTGTGTTTGTGTGTGTTTACAGGTTCAATGATGAGCTGCACCTGTCGGGGAGGATACCTGCTTGATGAGCTATACCTGGGGAAAGAATATAGGAGGAGCCAAGCCGGATACGTCCCTCTCACTCCTCTGGGCACTCACTCCGGGCCAGCCGCGGGGATCTGTTGCCGGTGCCGCTTGATAATTGTACGCCTTTATTTGACAGTGAGAGAAAGGATATTTGGGAGGGAAAAATAGCGCACGGGTTGCCAGCAAATGGTCCAGCCGGCCGAGAAATGACCGGAGATTCGCTCCTCAACACATTTGCACAGAAGTGGTAACGGACAGTGGCGTTTTTATATGTACAAAAGTGGTGGGGCACAAAAAACTTAGATGTCTATAGCTTCTGCAGTGAGGTTCATGGCTGGTGAGGCACTGGCTCTGACTCTTCAGGTTTACAAATATTATATTTTGACCTAAATCAAAATATAATATTATTTTCAAAAGCCTCTTCAGTCTGATGCTTCGATTAATTTTAAACAGACAGTTCAACAAAAGGATACCCAAAAAATCCCATTTTTTATCATTTAAATATTGAATTGTTCTCTCTTAGTAAGATCCCATTTTCAATACAATTGCGGTCTTACCCTGACTTGAAGATGAAGTCCATTTGCCTATCCTTCTGGACAAAAATCTCTATTACTTTTTTGTAAAAGTCCTCCTTATCTTCTTGTAGTTTCAAAAGTCTATCATAAATCTAAATTATGGATTTATGATTCGAAAATGATAAAAGTAGGGTAGACATGTGGATATTATCCGGCTGAACAAAACGTACATTTATCTAACAGCTACGTTTCCCACAGATCTTATTTTGAGCTATTTTCTAAAATCTTATGGAGAAATCTCATTGCTTTTTTGTGGAGGGAAGCCATGCGCAGCTTACTTCCTGGTTTTAGGAGGCGTCTCTCTCCTGCTCTTCACACACCACACTTTTCGCGGCACACGTACTTACAGCCAATCAGCTCTGAATGATGTGAGATGATGGTGGGGATGGCAGCTCTATGCCCCTATGGTCATTATTTTTTGCCACACACATTAAATAGGACAATACTCTGAGCATGCGCAGTGTAGTTTTTACAGTCACCGTTCACTTAGACCAGGGGTGGGGAACCTTTTTCCTCTCAAGGGCCATTTAAATGTTTTCAACATCCTCCGAGGGCCGTATAAATTATTGACCTCTGCTTAAAAATACTAAAATCACAGCCCACTAATTTCACCTTTCTTTCATGCTGTGCAAAGAAAAAGCAACCTCTTAATCCAGATATCTTGCCATGACTCACGCATGCATGAGTAGTAGTACACATGCCGCTTTCGTCACATTAGTATGCAAGAAAAGTGACAGGTGGTGTGACAGGTCACACCTCTCCCTACTTATGTTAATGAGCTAAGTCCCGCCTCCCATTGTTCGAGGTGGATGTCACACCTAGGTGTGAATTCACACGTAGGTGTGACATCCTTTGATGTGAGGGGTGAGGTACATCACACGTAGGTGTGAAATGCCCCCCTGTGTGTAGTGCCTTTGTTAGAGATCCTTTTGTGTCATGTGAAAAGCCCCGGGCTAGCGCCTTTGTTGTCTAATTCTTTGATGTGTTGATTAAGTCTCTTTGTGTTGTCTGGCCCCCTTGTCCCCTCAGAGTTGTATAATCTAATTATGAAGTCTAGTCCAGGCATCCTCAAACTACGGACTCCGGTCCGGATCCGGACCGAACCACCACTGTCTCCGGACTCTGAGCAAATTATACTTTTCATATGTATTATCTCTCTGTATTATATGTGAGACATCGCCACAACGCATTCGCAACGAGTCAAAATTATCCGCTATGTCCACTGCAAACAGCGCTCTGCATGTCTGACTGTTCCACTGTGTTCCACCTGTGTGTGTCAACGCTTTGGTCCAATCACATTCAGCATCCAGTCAGCGTTTTTTCCCCCCAAATAATCTGCGAATCAGAGGCACAGTAGGGCGGGTCTTCGCGGAATGCGGGTGGGAAAAATGTGTGTGTCTCTTTCAACCTGTCTAAGTCAGAGCGAGAATTTAAAATAAATAAATTCAGAGCGAGAGTTAACAGCTCATCTAGTTCCATCTGTACTGTAGCTAGTAGCCTAGTTTCACCTACCGGGGTGGCAACTGACACCCCAGCTGCCACCCCAGTTGGCAGCTTTGTTTTGAAAGAAAAGTTGTGGCTCATCGGACATTTATGAGAGAAAGTCTCTAATGTCCGAGTGCAAGTGAATGCAGCACAAGATACACGTCATGTAACCCCTCCCCCGGTCCTGGCGCGAGCGTGGACATACGATTGGCGGCGATTTCATTTTGAACTGGACGGCGCAAAACGAGAAGCATTCGGACCCAAGCGCTGAAGGAATGAGGTATTTGCGGTCTACAATGACAGAGAAGAGACTGTCAGTGTGGCTGTACTCAGCATTGAATCAAAACGCACTAAAGCTGTTGATCTTAAATCGTTTGTGAGGCGTTTTGCTGAACAAGATGGTAATCGCCGCATTCAGCTGTAATAGACATGTCAACTTGATGCTCTGCTCACGGATGAGCATACACAACTATTAAGATGATGACCTTACGTGTGTAAATATATTGTTTTCTTTGAGGGGGTCTGCCCCCAAAAAACTGTTTTAAGTCGTGAGAAAGTCAAATCAGACGGTGTTTAAAACTACACTGCCCAGCCAAAAAAAAGTAACCACTTTGATTTAACTAGGCCAGTAGGTAAGGACTTTATAAGAGATAATAACTGCAGTATAAAAGAATGCATGACTGAAGTGATGGAGACCATGTTGAAGGCAAACACAAAGAGGAAATAACAGGTCAAAGCAAATCTCCCTCTCAGATTGCACAGCAACCAGAAGAACATAAATACTGGCTGGTGATTTGATTCATCAGCTTTGTGATGGAATAAAAAATGCACAGTGCATTTCCTTAGCTGTGGGTGAGTCCACTGACACCACTGACAATGCTCAGTTGCTGGTGTTTGTGAGTTGTTATGATGAGGCAAAGGGGGAGTTTGTTGAAGATGTGTTGGGCCTGACGAACCTCAGTGGACACACAAGGGGGAATACATTTATAAAGCAATAATGGGAATGCTGAATGAAAGAGGGTGCAGCTGCCTTTATTCCTAACTGTGCAGCTCTTACACCTCGACTCTGAGGGGTCAAGCACAGACACAATAACAATGAAAACTGCTGCATACAGATTATTTTTGTTTTTGCAACCTCGTGTTAAGAATCTTGTTGTAATAGTTTAAAAGTTTGAATGACCGTGATAAACGGACCTTTGTCTTATTGAAACATTTATTTTGGACCTTTAAGATTTGTATTTGAGTACCCCTGGTCTAGTCCTTTGACGGGAGGTGTTATAACACACCGGTGTGACTTCACACTGGTGTGTTATAAGCCTCTGATGTTAATTTAGGAGTTGATTAAGTCTCTTTATGCTGTCTGGCCCCCTCAGAGTTGTATAATCTAATTATGAAGTCTAATCTATGAGGTGTTGTAAGCCTCTGATGTTAATTTAGGTGTCTCTTGAAGTGAGGTGAGACTGTCTACCAGCCCCCTCCTAGCCTCTCCCCCCTTCCGGGCTATGACGCAGGCAGATAGTGGGGGGTGGAATTAGAAATATGCGCAAAATAATTAAAAAGACAGCAATTCCATTTACCTTTTCAAAAAGAAAAATGGCCAAGAGACGCCTCGAATGGGGTTAATCAGTCAGCTTACCGCACCCGTCCTGAGCGTCAGTCAAACGAATGCATCAGCAGCAATGCGGGGGTCTCTGTGCACAAACTTATCTCGCGCCCCCTTTTAGTCATGCGCGTTCATGTGTGTTGGAGGAGGGGCTCTGTGAGGAAGTGACAGATTTTCCCCGGTTTGACTGCAAAAGACTTTTTTTTTTACAGAGGGCTCCCCTTCCCTTAACATAACAAGCCCCGCCTTTTCCTCGCCAGATCATTTAAAAATGAGAACACCTCAAGGACATTTTGTGAGCAGCAACCATGGATCTGGAAGAAAACAACTCTCACCGCGAGCTGCAGCCTGGAGAAAACGCCTGTAGGACCTCCATCCTCTCCAACAATCTGGACACCAGATCTCGACAGCTATATGGCTGATATTGATATCACGGGGTGGCTGGATATGCATCAACCTCCATCCGAGTCTCCAGGGGAATCAACAGTAGTAGGCGTTGATGTGCCATGCTATACTTGTGTTCCAGAGGTTGATGCTACAGAACGTGAAAGGACAGCTTCGTTCCTGAATACGGTAAAAGCTGTTGTAGCTCATCTGCTGGATAGGGTCGTGCAACTGTACAGAGAGGAAACATGTAACGGATGTCGAATCGCTCACCCCAGTCAGAGGCAGCACGAGTGTTTGTTTCCGACCCAAGATTACTTTCTGGATATAAATTATGACGATGTGATAAAGAGACTGTGGACCGTTCGTTTCATTCCAGCCATTCGGGACGCTTTACACCAGAGCCAGCTTCATGTGTCGGAGAGGAGAGTCTTTGGAGCTACCGAGGCGATTCTGCACAATCTCAGAAACACCAGACTCTTTGAGGCTAAAATGAAGAAGATTTTCGACCAGCTGGTAGATAACGACGAGACCCGTCTGAAGACTATAAGAGCAGCTTGGGTCTTTTGGCAGCAATAGGAAAAACAAATTTGATACTTTTTCGTTAAAGTATGTTTTATATTTTTACTTCTTTTAACATGTTTTTTATACATGTGACAATAAAATGCTTTGTAAGAAAAACTGTTGTACTCATTACCTCATCGGGCTGTAACAGGGAACATGTCTGAGAAACGTGTCATGCAAAAGGTGTATTACACTCCTTCTAATCCAGGGAGTTTAGGAGGTGTGGATAAACTCCATAGAGCTGTACAGAATGAAATGGGTAAACAAGTAAATGTAGAGAAAGTCAGGGAATATTTATCTGAGCAGGATGCATATACTTTACATAAGCCGGCTCGGGTGCATTTTGTAAGAAACAGAGTTTTCGTACTCAGACCGCTACATATGCAGTCGCTGTCCGAATATAATGATGGTTTTAATTATTTGTTAACAGTCGTAGATGTATTTTCGAAAAAAGCCTATGCTCAGGCATTAAAGAAGAAGACGGGTATTGAGGTTGCCCAAGCCTTTGATACAATTTTAACACACAGTGAGATTCCTAAAAAGATACAAACAGACGCGGGGAAAGAATTCTTTAACAAAGTTTTTCAAAACTTAATGAAGAAACGAGGTAAACAACATTATGCAACCGCCAGTGATATGAAGGCATGTGTGATAGAGAGATTTAATCGTACGCTGAAAACTAAAATGTGGAGGTATTTTACAGCTAAAAACACTCATAGATATATAGACGTCTTACCTGAACTACTTGAAAGTTACCATAATAGTTATCACCGAAGTATTAAAATGACGCCACTGCAGGTAACCAAGGAGAATGCGGCTCAAGTGTTTCGGAATCTATATAACCCCTCCAGCCTTCGTAAAAAAGCTGCTGTCAAAATGAACTTTAAGGAGGGGGAGCTTGTAAGGATATCCAAATTGAGAGGAGTATTCGATAAAAAATATGAGCAGAGTTATACGGACGAATTATTTACGGGGTCTGAAGGCTTACCTCGACAGCCACCTGTTTACAAACTCAAAGATTATGATGGAGAAGAGATCAAGGGGACTTTTTATGAGAAAGAGTTACAAAAAGTACAGATATCCAAGGACAAGGCTTTTTTCAAGTCGAGAAAATTCTAAAAAAAGGCGGGTGATGAGAGGGAAAAACAAATGTTTTGTATCTTGTAGCTCTTGTAGTTTGAATTTAAGCATAAATCTGTCAAATGTTCAAAACAACCTTTGTTTCACTGAAATAGCCTCAAAATCACAAACTGCCATTAAGAGTCAGATTCTTAACCAAATCTACTAATACAAAGTACTTAATTATCTACTTTTCAGCTTGTATACACACAAGTGTATCCTTCAGTAACTTTTCTCAGAGAATTTAAGCATAAATCTGTCAAAGATTCTTAATGAAATCTACGGACACAAAGTACTTCATTATCTACTTTTTCAGCTTTTATACACAAAAGTGTATCTTTCAGTAACTTTCTCAGAGAATTTAAGCATAAATCTGCCAAATGTTTCAAAAACAGCCTTGTTAAATAGCCTCAAAATCACAAACTGCCATTTAGAGGCAGATGCTTTACGGAATCTAATAAAACAGAGTACTTTCATGACAGTGGTCAGCTTTTAAAAAAGAAAAGTGTATCGTTCAGTAAAGTATAATGGAAAAAGGATAGAAAGACAAAAAACAAAATATCACAGTATGTTGAAAAAATATGAAAAAGTAATGTGTTCAAAATAACATGAAGAAATCAAAGTAACGCTTCTAAAAAACATATATTTTAGAAAAGTAATGTTAGTCATGTTAAGTTATCAAGACTGCTGTGTTTCATCGAAACAGTGTTAAAATCACAAATATAACGAAAACGAATTCCTCACAAATTAATGAATATTTTACCCGGTTAAAAAGGTTTGCATCCATTAAAGTGTAACTAAAAGTATCCTAGTAACACCAGAAAAGAGTATAAAGCATTAATGTCAACAAAATGGATTGCACCATTGAAATAGTGTTAAAATCAAAAAGTGCCTCTAAAGAAAATGTATTCAGATAAAGTATTTTATTTTCAGAAATGTTTAAGGTTTTGCATACATAAAAAGTGTATCTTACAGTTCCTTTTGTGTGAGAATTACACACAAATCTGCAGAGTGTCACTAAAAAGTTTTACACAGGGACTGACATTCTGTATGGGGGTTTCACACGGACACAAAGTCTACTTCATTATCTACTTTTTCAGCTTTTATACACAAAAGTGTATCTTTCAGTAACTTTCTCAGAGAATTTAAGCATAAATCTGCCAAATGTTCAAAACAACCTTGTTTCACTGAAATAGCCTCAAAATCACAAACTGCCATTAAGAGTCAGATTCTTAACCAAATCTACTAATACAAAGTACTTAATTATCTACTTTTCAGCTTTTATACACAAAAGTGTATCCTTCAGTAACTTTCTCAGAGAATTTAAGCATAAATATGCCAAATGTTTCAAAACTGCCTTGTTTCACTGAAATAGCCTCAAAATCACAAACTGCCATTAAGAGTCAGATGCTTTTACGGAATCTAATAAAACAGAGTATTTTCTACAGATGACTCCTCCCACTCAACGCAATAAGTCCCATCCCACTCAGCAAATCATATAAAACTAAGGACCCCCACTAAGACGACCGTTGAAAGTAGCCATGAATCTGAGAAAAACCAAGTCTGATGTAGCCTCCCCTTATTATCACCAGGATAACGGATATGGGCTTAATGACTGGATGTTACAAAGTAGGGGAGAGGATGTTCCCGAAGAAGAGCCCTCCTCTATATCATATCCATGTAAGGTCTTTAGGACAAAAGAGGACCACGATAACATGACATATGAAGAATATCTTTCTTTAAAAGATGGTATTATAGATAACCTTTATAGAAACAGTATATCTCATACCACTCGCCAAGATCGCAAACGACAATTAGCAGAAAAGAAAAACGAAGAAAAATGAAAAGGAGAAGAAAAATGAAAAGCAAACGCAGAATGCGAATTAAAAGAAAAGGACGGAAAACCAAAAAGACAAGTGAAGAAATGTAATGGTGTTGTTGAGTCATTACCGGATCATAATAATCTTATAGATCATCTACCGCTAACCGACTGCTGCGAATGTGTTGAACAAATACCAAAAGCAATGGCAGAGCTTTGCTTCAATATAATGAGAGAAAAAGCACGATACTGTGGAATTGCCCAAATTGGCGACAGTGCCAGAACATGCATTAAAAGACTGTTGAAGGATCTCTATTCTAGTATCGGTTGTCATTACATCGAAGGATATGCCAAAACAACACATCCTCACTCCCAGGTCGGCCTATGTTGACGTTATGTCAAGTCCTGTGTCGGCTTTTTCCAACGCAAGGGGGGGGGGCCTTAGCGTCCATTTTCAACGCAAGGGGGGGGGCCTTAGCGTCCATTTTCAGCTTTCCGGGATGTCCATATGCTTCTATAGACGCTCATGGAAGCACGGCGTTCGTTTGTGTCGGCTGCCCTTAAAGGCAATGTGAGCGTCCATTCTCATTGGATAACGGAGAATTGTACACCCGGAAGTAAGTATTCCCCTTACTGTCGATTGATTTTACAGTGATATCTGCACTACTCATCGACTAAAAAACACCAGATTATCCTTGTTAATTACACAACATTGATTGGTTTAAATTGTGTGCAATGCTTTTGTATTTTTCCCCTTCGATTCGGAGAAACAAATATTTTTTCGGAGTAAAGGATGGCAGAAGACACTACACTACCCAGAATCCCCAGCTATCATTTGGACTACACCATGTGCTCTGTTTGACAAACCCCGTGATAGTCCTCAAGCTCTGTGATTGGAGAGTGTGCTCCGAGGGTTATGCCGAGCCTCGAACGGCATACTGTCCAAAACTGGATTTGAACGGGACCACCGCGTCCCCCCCCTCCCCCACCCCCTCCCCGTCCCCCCCCTCCCCCACCCCGTCCCTAGAACTACACATGCTGGCTATTCTGTTTCGCAACATGTTCTCTATCTATGGCACGTCTCTACTGGGAGTTGTAGTTTTAAAAGACGTTTTCGTATTTCCCATAATAAGAAGTTGCCAGTATTAAACTGTGTACATCCCTGGAGGTTTAGGGGATAGGAAACACTCACATTTAAAACATATAATTAATAAATGGGTGAAAATTGCTTGTGCCCATAATGGGCAGCATTAATATATATATATACACATGCCAGCTATGGTCAGAAGAGCTTTATTTAACAGCTGGTCTTGTTTGTGACCCCTGTTGTTAATTGATAACATTACATTACATTAACTGATAAGCCTGAAACATGCACTTGTCAAGGTTCAGAGGCACATTTTGCAAATATGGCAGTAGCCATCGATCAGCTTAAGATAAGATATACTTTATTGATCCCAAGTTGGAACATTTGCGTTACATCAGCATGTGTAACAGTTAAATATGCAGTGGTGTTTATTTGTAAATCATTTAGTATAATCACACAAATTCTGTGTTTTATATTCAACAATTCTGTGTTCTTTATGTATTGATTGTTCAATACCTGACAAGGCCGGACATGAAATATCTACATACATCTTATAAGAGTATAATACATTATGTATAATATCAGTTAAAATAAGTGCTTCAACATAGTTAACATTGCTGGAGGTATGCACAAATATTGATAGATGTCTTGTAATGCACTATTGAGGAACCTGCGACCCAAGTTTTTCATTCAATGCAGAACTACACCATAGTTGTGTAGGCCTATATGATATGTCAATAAACCTTAGAAAATCTTGAAATGGATGTGCAAAATAGTCATTATATACAGTCTTTAATTAACTATTAGTAGAGAATAACGAGTAATGAATATACTTTATAGGGGTCCTATTCATATCTAATAATACAAATAATGAAATTCAATAACATGCTTTAACCACTAGGTGTCCCTTTATATCAGCTGTGCACCTTTATGGTGTAAATACAGCCTATCTACCAATTGGATCAAATATAAAAGTCAGCCGAATTAGTGTTGATACTGCAAGGAGACGTATTGTGTGAAAATAAATGTAAGATGTTGTTTAATGGCTGATATATTTATGATCCACGTCACGTTTTCAGTTCCTCATGTTTGTCTAGAAGTCTTCTCATCAGGGCTCTATAAATACAGAACTACGGCAGATATGTAATATTTAATGCAGCCGAACCGTGTATTACAATGCCGTTATGTGATGGCTTTCAAAGAGAAAATCAAGCACACTCGGAATAAAGTATTATTATTTTTTTTTTTAAATGTTTTCGGTCTGTTTCCGGTATTTGTTAATGACGATGTGCTGTGAGATGTGAGACTGGAATTGCACAGGGGAAAATAACGTATCTTTAGATGCGGATTTTGTTAAACTAATACGTTTGCGCTGTGGACCAACACTATACATTGACGGGGAAGGGGGTAGCAATAAAGATAACACCATTAAACAGTTACACAACATAACAGAAATAATATCGATAGCAGCGTCCCTAGCAACCACCTTGGTAACAATGAAAACGTTATGGACGCAATTTCCTGAAGTAATCTTCGTAATAACTAGCAAACTAAAGATCATGTACATCCACTGCACACATAATCTGACATAACAACTAATATTTCTCGCATCAAATGACATCAAAACGCATTTTAATGGCCAAACTAACTTTAAAATAGGCATTTTCCACCGAGAATAAAACGAAGTTCGGCCATGTTTTTTTTTTCTGCAGGGAGAAATTTGAAGATCACGTGACGTCAAACAGAGCACATGGTGTAGTCCAAACGATAGCTGGGGATCCTGGGTAGTGTAGTGTCTTCTGCCATCCTTTACTCCGAAAACATATTTGTTTCTCTGAATCGAAGGGGAAAAATACAAAAGCATTGCACACAATTTAAACCAATCAATGTTGTGTAATTAACAACGATAATCTGGTGTTTTTTAGTCGATGAGTAGTGCAGATATCACTGTGAAATCAATCGACAGTAAGGGGAATACTTACTTCCGGGTGTACAATTCTCCGTTATCCAATGAGAATGGACGCTCACATTGCCTTTAAGGGCAGCCGACACAAACGAATACCGTGCTTCCATGAGCGTCCATAGAAGCATATGGACATCCCGGAAAGCTGAAAATGGACGCTAAGGGCCCCCCTCTTGCGTTGAAAATGGACGCTAAGGCCCCCCCCCTTGCGTTGGAAAAAGCCGACACAGGACTTGACATAACGTCAACATAGGCCGACCTGGGAGTGAGGATGTGTTGGCCAAAACGTGTGACGACATAGACAAAGCTTTTGAAGACAATTATATGGTACCTGTCCTTACAGCTAAACAAATCCTACGCCAGGTATTCAACAGACCACAAGAAGCACAAGAAGCCCCAGAAAGGATTACATTCAGAGCTAATAACGGTGAAACCGAAGAAGAAGCAAAGCAGATTATAATCGTTGCGGGTGAAAGGATAGAGAATTTGCATGTGATGTTAATGCATTTATCTGATATAAAAAATGCATTTGTTTACTTCCAAGAGACCCCTAAACATCTACTTGGGCAATGTGAATTGAACGATAAACCGATCACTGTCAATGAAACGCGGAGAGAAGCAGCAGTGCAAATCGTTAAGTCTATTACCTTGTATGCACTACGACATTAACTTGGTAAAATGTAATGTGTTTTTTATGAAAGTGTGTTGAATGTTGTGTTTTCAATTAAACAACCATTACAAAATGAAAATGTGTTTTTATTTTTTGCTCTCATATATAGTAATAGTATTGTAAACGAAACATTTATAATAAATCGAAAGCGGCATGTGTACTACTACTTGCATGCATGCACGTGCAGAGTTGTGGCATGACCCAAACAGAAAGATATGGACACAAGATGTGTGCAAATGTATTTAGTTTCCTATCCATGTGAACATGATTTAAGTGGGGGGGACCTAACCTCCTCTAGGGGGGTTCCGGGGGCATGCTCCCCCGAGAAGATTTGTTTTTAAATGTTGAAGTTAAAAGCATCAATCTGGTGCACTTTGAGAGCAACATGAGATCTATGGATACATCTCTCAACACCCATATGAAACAGAACTGTAAACAGATTTACTTTTTCTTTATGGATATTTTACAAATTACTCCCCTTTCAAACTGTATTCTTGTTTATTAATAACAACTTGTTTTTACTGTCATATAGTATTTTATACCCGTTTACTTTATTCTCTTATTTTTTTATAACTATAATGATCATATAAAAATGTGCCTTTACCTCACTACTGGTTGTAGAAAAAGCTTCTTATATTCGTTAGCAGAGCTAGCTAACCAGATGCTAATAAATAATTGACAGTATGACAGATCGCCACTGGGCTTATAACTAAGACACAGCCACGCAAAAACTGCAGCATGTGTACGGCTCCTTATGGGTACTGCAATTTTTGGAAGTGCCGGAGCGGAGCGGCGTTCTGGTGCTCTCCGTCAGAACTACACCCCTGTCAGACGAAACATATACCACATGATGACACGTTAGGCTTGTGTTGTGTTCAAGGACCCTGACCTTGGCCAGGAAAAACAGGCACTCACTTGTTTAATTATTTTGCGGTCTAGATTTCTTTAATTTTTTTCTTTTTTGCGTGTGTTTATAAATTACCTCGAGGGCCACACCAAATGGTCTCGCGGGCCGTATACGGCTCGGGGGCCGGAGATTCTCCACCCCTGACTTAGACAGTGACAGTGAGAGGGAGGGGCAGGATCGGGTTTTGTCCCACATGGCTCTAAGCAGCTCAATAGGCACACACTGTAGACACTAATTAGAAGAACACAGACTAAAACAGCAATGTACAGACGAATCAGATGATTAAACATGATCTTAAAATATATTTTATATATTTTTTAATTTTTTTTTTGCATTTTGTTGTAATCATTATTTTAATACTTTCTGCTGACACTAGGTGGGGCTGTGCCCCTAATGACCAGTCGCCACTGGTAACGGATGACCCCAATTAATCAATACCTTATAGTTGTTTTTAAGCAGCAACTGCATTGTTTATAACATCAATGGGACTATATAAATTCACTATAATCACTGGGAATTTCTTTTTTATATGACAATAAAATAAACAATATTCCCATTGCTGTAGATCAGTCATTCATCCTATTCTCTGTAGACCTCCTTCCAATGATGGATGTTACTAGCATAGAGGTACCCCTGATAGAAGAGGAGGGGCTGGTTTGCCTCAGGAGGCATAAATCAATCAATTCTCACCAGACTGGCGATACAGCTGAAATGGTCGCTGCTTGATGCTCAGATACAGTCCTTCAATGGTCTTCTGCAGGTCATTTTGAATGGGTGTTCCTTGTGGAGAGAAGTATAACAATTATTTCACACAAAACTCTAATCAAACCCTTTCACGGCCAAATAGCCTACAACAGAATAGCGAAACATATGCTTTTTTTTTCACTGCTGAACATCAGATACCCACTGCTGTACTTGGTCGTCCTGTAGTGACAATTCAGCGGTGAGTTTCTCCAGATCCTCTGTTGCTTCTGTAATCCTTTGCCCCGTCTGTCAAAACAAATATCAAAGTAACAAAATGTTGACCAACATTAACAAAAAATAGTTTGAAATTAACATATTTGTGTAGTCAGTACCTTCATGTATCTTTTAGCCAATGTTTGCTGCCTTTCGCTTGTTCCAGCCACTTGTTTGGATTGTAAGCATGTCCGTGCGAACTGAAGACAGAATGTATATTAGGCCAGGAAACCAAAAATACAATAATTGAGTTGAAAAATACTTACCAGCTTTTGACATGTACTTACCAGCTTTTGACATGTACTTCGAACACATGGCTGCTCGAGAGAGGAAGCTGTTCACCTGTTCAACCTCCTCCCCTATTGTATTCCCTGCTCCTTTTTGATTCCGTCCTCCCCATCGCAACTGTAAATACATTTAGACGACTGTTACCATTTGGATAACAGGAAATTAATAATGTTGTCTTGTGCCAATTATTGTATTTACCTCACACAACCATGAATGTGCTCTGGCATGCGTGATGGACAGAAATGGACGCATGTTCAAAAGGTTTTGCAGCTCTGGACAGTGGCTCGCATCCCTCTGCAGACCACATCAGAGCAAAATAACTGTACGTTCCGTTAAGAATGCTGTTTCTGCAGATATAAAGGATATGCAAAAATTTCTCCACGGAACATATTCAATCCCTTAAGCAAGAACCCATGACGGCAGACAGCAACCTCCACGCCTTCCTCATCTAGTTTGCTGGCAGACTTGTTGGCAGTCGACCACTGACCGGAACCACATCTTTTGCAGGGTTCTAAAACAGATGAAAGAATATAGAGACAGGAGACCGGAAGTATGCTGAAGACATTGCCTACACAATGAGGACATCATATTAATACTAGGGCTGTCAAGTTAACGCGTTAATAACGCGTATATTCCCGGCGAATTTAACCGAGGGGCTCGCAGAACGCAGCAGCCGTTGTATGCGAGGAGTATGGAGACTCAGACCCCTCACGCACACTGGCGCCTCAGTGGGATTTGGCTTTGGTGTTACGCGCACTAAAGCAAAGCCCCATTTGAACCTGATCAGGTTCCCCTTAACTGTATTCAGCTAAAGTAGTACTGCTTTTGGCTCTATCAGAGAAAAGGGTGAGTGATTTGTCTGCTCTCCCTGTGGCTCCGTCATGTCTCCGGATCCAAGGAGATGCAGTTCAGCTGTTTTACGCCCTCACCCGGCTTCATGCCTAAGGTCATCAAAACTATTTTAGGTCAAGAGTGATCACCCTGGCTGCTTCTTCCCCCCTCCTCACAGGTCGGAGGAAGAAGCCACATCTCATCTCCTCTGTCCTATGCGCGCGCTGTCTTGCTATGTGGCGCGCACGGCGGCATTGCGCCGTTCTCAGCGCCTGTTTGTGCATTACAGAGAGCGCTCGATCGGGCAATCTCTGTCTACACAACGGCTGTCACACTGGCTGTGTGAGGCTGTGTCACAGGCATATGTCTCCTCTGGGGGGAGCCCCCGGAGAATATCAAAGCGCACTCCACCAGAGGAATTTCCTCCTCCACGGCTTTGAACGGAGGAATGTCAGTGGAAGATATTTGCACGGCTGCATCTTGGTCTTCCCCCTGTTCATTTATTCAATTTTATTTGAGGGATGTCTCCCTTTCCTCTCTGACGCACCCTGTACTGGGTGTCCTGTCAGAGTGAGTGACGTCAGGGATCCAGCTGAGCGCTCTCCTACCTGGCTGTTACCCCTCTATGATCGCAGGACAAGGTGGGACCTTCGTCTCTACTTTCTCACAGGTCGGTATGTATTGTTCACAGCCTTCACCCCGTCAGGAAGATAGGCATGTTTTGCTATGTTCCAGGGACGGTGATGCGCCATTACCCATGGCACAACAGGCAGGGGGTGTTATTAAACAGGTATGTCTGTGCTTCTAGTGCCGGACGGACCCAGTGGGGCGCACATGCTTCGCCCTTAACCCAATAGCGATAGCCTTAGAGGGCGAAGCCATATACGAAATAGAACTGAGGTTACCTACTGTAACCCAGCTTCTATGAGTAAATGGCGCAGCCCTCTAAGCGCTGGGCCCCACTGGCTCTACGAATAGCTGAAGAAAAGTTATATTGTATGGGAGCAGATTACCGAGCACCCTTCCTATTTACACCGGACGGAGGCCCGAGGGTGGGGCCCACCTGGCGGGTGGGCGTGGACTACAAGTGTTTCAGTGCTGCGCGGGGGCGCAGAGGGATAACCCAATAGCGATAGCCTTAGAGGGCTGCGCCATTTACTCATAGAAGCTGGGTTACAGTAGGTAACCTCAGTTCCAGGCTGCATGCCTTCCATTTTGTTTACCGCTGATACTTAAAATAAATCATTTATAATTATACCAATACCAATCTGGTTGTGTTTCTTTCCTTTAGTTCCCCTAGCCTAATAGGGAACGTAACAGGTACCACTAATCTTTAGGTCTTTTTAGCATGCACTAAATAATGTATTTCTTTAATTGACTACGTTTACCATCCACACTGATTGGGCATCCACATGATTTTAATATACTGTGAGTCTTGTCATTCAAAATCCCCCTCCTCTTGTTCCTTTGTCTTCTCTGACTGTGAATGTTCTATAAAGCCGGGTCGTCTGTCACGCCTCTCCTAAACCCTGGGAACAGGAAATAAGGTGTTGGATGAGGTATATCCCTCCTCAGGGTCTTTTCTCCCACACTCGCTCAATCGTAAACCCTGTGTGCTGCGTTTCTCATCTGATTTCTACTTATCTCTCTTTTTCCTCTCCTCATTTTCTCATTCGTTTTACTGCAATTTGCAGAATATATTGGTCCAATTTTGACTTCCTGTCCCTTCAAATCTGTTTTGAACAATGTTGTCTATTTCTCTTTGGCTCCCCTCTTCATAGTCGTGTCAATCCCTCTCCCTTTCTGCTCATCTCTTCACCCTCTGTATCGGTCTCTCTTATCACAGTGCTGTAAGCGGTTTGATGCTTCAAAAGAGCAACAGCAAGTCTGCTTTTCTCCCGGAGGCGACGCCGTTCTTTGCCGAACGCCAAGGATGTTGCAGCAAAAGACTTCGTGAGGCAGAAAACATGACAAGGAAGGGCGAAGAAATGGGGAAAAAAGATGAAATACAGATTAAAGAGAAAACTACAAGACACCAAAAGGGAGTGGAAATCCAGAAAGAGAACAAAAAAGAATCAGAAATTCTCTCTTGTGAGTTGTTTGAGGATCATAGCATGATGGCCACTCACATGTCAGAAAGGCGATTGCATAGAATTGTTTTTGTTGCAGCATACAACTGAATGAGTCATGATAAGACAAGCCATTTTCACTGGAGGGCTAACTGGAGTTCAAGATATGCAATTGCAGGCCTATTATTTCAATATGTCAGCTCTTGCTTTGGTTGTTGAAGAGATCAGAGACTGGCCACAAAAGTACTCTCGGTCATTAATACAATGCACCACCTCTGAGTTGTAGAATATGTAAACATGTAACCAGTCTTAATTTATCTAACTACGACAATGACAACATCACTGTTACTATATTTGACCAGCTCTATACGAACCAGTCGGGTGTCGCAACGGCGCATTCTGAGATAAACGTGGATTCATGTAAAAAAAAAAGTGTTTTGGTCATTTTGGGGTTCTGGCTGATTTAAAACAGACGACATCTTGGCTTTCAGAATATGATATTGCCATATATAGAAGATGTATCTCGCAATACTTTTTTCTTCTCCATGTCCCCTAGGGGGCTCTGTGGCTTTATCAAATTGACTAAAAATTAGGGCCGGGACTTTAACGCGTTAATTAAGATTAATTAATTACACAAAAATTAACGCGTTAAAAAAATTAACGCATTTTAATCGCACTTATTTTTGCACCGTGGAACGTTTCTCACTGGATGAGTTTCAGGCGTACCGATTATACTGGAGCACCAACTAACGTTCATGACTTCAGACAACAACAAACCACAGTGAACAACAGTGGGAAATGTTGTTTTAAAAAACGGACGGATGGAAGCGTCGATAAGAGCACGGTTGTGTGCAAATTATGCAAAAAGGAATTCGCATATCACCGCAGCACATCAAGCCTCAAGTATCACCTCAATGCAAAACATATAGCAGCTAGCGTGGAAGCTATAGCGTGGACGTTAACCTCTTTTATCGCGTTCACACCAAAAAGAGCCGGTACTAAAATTAGTTAATGAGAACCTTTTTACCCGCACGAAAGTCCCTGCTAGAGAGCAGAGAGCTGCTAGAGAGCAGGGACTTTCGTACGGCTCTCTTGTGAGAAAAGAGCTATATTTCTGATTGGCTGGGCGGATTGCAAACCATGCCCCGTAAAACTCCCAAAAAGTTTTGTGAAGCCGCCATTTTATTATCCTCGCATTAGCATTATTAGCATTAGCCCAGCGCAGAAACGCAGAGAGACTAACTTATGGCAACACAAAATAAAACATGGGAGCGGTGGAGATGAGGAGGTGTCGGCGTTCTGGCGATTTACTCGGAAGGCTTCAGTAGAAGCTGCTGGGACTCCCAGCAGCTTCTACTGAAGCCAGTCCCCAACTCCGGGGACTTCCGGCCGGGGACTTTGGGCGGCAGTATATGCCGTGAAGTGGTTTGCGGCCTGCCAGTAAACCCAAAGCAGAAGAAGAAGAAGTGACGTCAGCGGCTTCATTTGCCTAATCCACCCCCAGGTTCAAAGAGTTCTCATGAACTAAATTCTCATGAACCTTTGTGGGAAAAGTACTGCGGTGTGAATGCGCCTAATGGTATACTAAAATCCATGTGAAAAAAAATTGCTTCTCATTGTTCTTAGGTCAAATATGTATATGCGATTAAAAATGCGATTAATTTCGATTAATTAATTACAAAGCCTCTAATTAATTAGATTAATTTTTTTAATCGAGTCCCGGCCCTACAAGTAAAAATGTATTTCAAATCTTAAATGTTTTTCCCTTGGAGGAGTTCAGGGTTCGTCATTGTGGTCATCACTTGGCGATGGTCAGAATTACTTGATTAAAATGTTTATGAGAAGACTAAAATAACTTTGATGAGAAAAGCTTTCATTGACTTCAACAATACTTTAATAGTTGTTTTTCTTTGACGAAGATAAGAATATAATGCCCAGATGATACTTTGCTTCCATTTTTGACAATGCATGTCCCTCTTCAATACACCCGCCATCTGTGATCTGATGAAGGGTTCTTAAGATCGGTGCACGCAGACTCCATTAGATTCCATGCTTTATTGTTGGTCAGTTTTCTTCAAATCTTCGTTCCAAACAAAGAAGAAAAAAACCTGTAACACCAAACTTTTTAGGTCAGGAAAAAGTAGAGAAAACCCATGAGACTTGCACTCACTGAGGCTCACAGGCTCGATTCTTCTGTCCACAAGCCCAGGAGTTTAAATGAAGCTGCTGAAATTCAAATGAAGTCCACGCTCAGGGCTCCTATGTCTGGACCTGAGCATTTAGGATCTAATGTGTGCCCTCTGCTTTAAAGCCGTTCTCCAAACTTTGACATTGGGAGGTTTAAACTTGCAGAGCCGCGTTGTTCTTTCCCATAGCCGGTGAGGGGGTGTCAAAGACTGAATTGTTCATTAGTACGAGAGTCAGCAGCTACACACGACAGGCGGGATTATTGTGGGAGGCTGAAGGGAGACACGGGGGAGAGGGAGGAGAGACTGGGACAAAATACCCCCACTCTGTTACCTTTCTTGTCTTATTTCTGCTTGGGCAGTAACATGTGAATCTTGCCGTTATTGTTTATATTTTCTGGCAATTTAAATATAAAAGATAATTCCAGGGTTTTAATAACTTGGGAATTATCTTGCGGCTTTTTTTTTCCGATTATATTGGTTGTAAGTGTGATTGACAAAACTGTGAAAAAGAGAATGTAAATTGTAAGAAGATGCAATTTTATAGTGCATTACTGATTCAAACAAATATTAACAGCATCAAAAAACCTTATTATTATAATATATGTGATTATTATCAACAAAGAAACAATCAATCAATCTCAACCCCAGCGTTCTCATAATCTGAACACAGGTTGTTGGTACTGTGGTTGGAATTTGTTGATTTTGATCACCACAAAAATGTGAACAGCAACACCTTGCAGGGATTTATTTCAAAACAACTTATATAACTTTTTCTCTAGTTTATCATTATTCCCCACCTGTTACTGTGCACTTAGGCTTGGCAGCATCAAACCCTTTCTGTAAACTACAAGGACAAATGCAATGTTTGAACACCAGCGTTGTTCCTCAAAGCGTCCAAACTAAAGCTACACAGAAATTGACTAAAGTGTTGCACAAATATAAGCATAACTTTGGCAACTCAGATCTTTTAAGTTCTTTCCCAGTTGTTGTACTTACTCCATCGGGACTCATCGTGAGAAACATTTGAGTATTTTATGTTTATCTATTTTTGATGTTTTAATGTCCTTTCTTCTTAAGATAATTGTGAAAATGAAGAAAGCATTTAGTAAGAAGGAAAAGTAGAAACAGAAATATAATTGAATTAGAAAAATAGTAATAATAATTTGTATAGCGCCTTTCAATGGCCCCAAGGCCGCTTTACATGGTGTAAGGACAGACAAAAACAAACAAGTAGGGCAAATAATAATATATTAGGTAACATTTATATTAAGGTACATAAATTCACCATCCATTGGTTGTTAATTAACATGCATATTAGCAGTATATTGGCTCTTTATTAGTCATTATCAAACACTTATTAATGCCTTATTCTACATGACCGTATTCTACAAGTAATAAACAGTTAGTTGAGAGTTTTTCCTCAATAACCCTCTAATTAGTGCTGATTTATTGCAAGTCAATATAGGCCTAATAAGGCAGTAGTACCACAAGAATATGTGTACACACACACTCGCGAGCTTCTCCCAGACCAGTAATCCAAACGAAAAGATCTTCCCTCCGTAGTATTTTGATCATTTGCTAATAACCAATCAGATCGATGGATTCCAGAGAAGAGGAAACTTTAAAGGCCTTTTTCTCAAAATGATGACTCGGTGACAGTCATTATATAATGTGAAATATTTTGCTTAATATTTGGAGAACAAAAACAATCCTGATATCATTAGAAAGCTAGGAATCTCCTCTTTCCAACAGTGGATACAACTCATAATGTGTCTTCGGGTCAATGCGAATAAAACCCCTGTGTTCCCTCCAGAGGGAGTTTCTCTACCACACTCCTCCATTGGACTCCTTTGTTTACTTCTGTTACATAATGACATCACTATTTAACACTTGCACTTCTGTTGGCTAGGGTGACTCTAAAGGCGCGTTTCCACTGCAGGCCTCGCTCGGTTTGGTTAGGCCTTATTAGGCCCGGCTCACTTTAATGCTGCGCTTCCATTACAGTTTAGGAACTGGGGTAGTTACTATAGTAACGCAGTGTAGGTGGAGCCGTGACGTAATCTTCAATGAGAGCCCCAGAAAAACAACACAGCCGTTATCTCTTAGCACTCAGAGCTCACAGCTCCTCATATATGTTCAGAAACTAGACAAAAGTTAAACAAGTACAAACCACAGACTGCCTGTGTCATGGTGAATACCGTCGCTGGTTTGTTTATGTCTGTATAGGCCGTTGTTGTGTGGACGTTCGGAGCATATATAACGTTAGCTTAGCCAAGCTCCATTTAGAAAACACGCATTTTAAAAGGGTTTTTCGCCTGCCGTCTGTCTGCAGACTTGTCAAAGCATTAATTCATGGTTTTTACTAACCGGTATCAGTATGTTGTTACTTCGGCATCATTTTGAAACATTCAGCGATTCTCTCTCTAGTTTAGCATACTCAGCCCGACTCAGCCTGGTTGTTCCTGGCCCTAGAACCACGATTTTATGGGGCCAGAAAAACTGTGAATTAGGACCCGCTAGCCGGTACTAGGCCAAGTGGAAACGCAACCAAAAACGGGCCCCGCACGGCTCGGCACGCTTAAAGCGAGCTACCCGCTGCAGGCCTCGCTCGGTTTGGTTAGGCCTTATTAGGCCCGGCTCACTTTAATGCTGTACTTCCATTACAGTTTAGGAACTGGGGTAGTTACTATAGTAACGCAGTGTAGGCGGGCGATCAGCTTTTTGGCGGGCGGAGCAACGCTGCATACAACTGCCGTGACGTCATCTTCAATGCGACACAACTCACAAAACACACAAAAACAATGGAGGATGTGGAAGCCATCGTGTCCTTGCTTCTTGGTATGTGGTTTTTTATCACAACAAGAAGGAAAATGTTGTTTCGGAAAAGGCTGCTTATAGCAAAACGTAATACAGAAGAAGCTGAGGGGAGACTTATGGCAATCGTACAACGCGTTAGAGACTACTCCAGGACTACTCAACGACAACGCTACTCGGTAAGCTAACGTTCGCTAACTAGCAATGTGTTTCACGCTCACTATACGACCAAAGTGTTTCACGCTCATTATATGACAAAAGTGTTTCAAGTATTTAATTAATTGTAGCTACCACTTTTACGTATTAAAATATGTATGCTTTTGTTTGTGTATTTCAGAAGTTAGGTTGCCGCCGCAGACCATGTGTTTGGATGCTTGACCGAGCAACCGAGTGTGATTGTTCCATCTTTCACACACACTCAGTGGGTGGAGAACTTCAGGATGTCTGAGGAAACCTACGTCTACCTGTGCAACAAACTGCGGCCAGCGATGGAGAGGACACACCATTCCGCGAGTGTATACCTCTAAAGAAGAGAGTGGCCATCGCACTGTGGAAGCTTGCTACAGGCTCAGATTACAGAAGCATTGGACATCTTTTCGGAGTGAGGATGACTACTGTGTGCCGGTGTGTGCAAGACTTATGTGCTGCTGCAGAGATGTTATTAGTACCGGAACTAATTCGTTCACACATACCCATCTTGGCACCAGAGGAATGCACTGTGACTATTTCAACCGTAAAGGCTGGCACTCCATCATCCTTCAGGGAGTTGTAGATGGAAAGGGACATTTCTGGAATGTGTTTGCAGGAATGTCTGGGAGCTTGCATGATGCTCGGGTTTTGAGGCTGTCCTCATTGTGGGAGTTGGCCAGTCGTGACAACTACTTTCCACCTTGCACCAGGGACATTGGTGGGGTGAATGCTGGCTATTACATCCTGGGAGACAATGCCTATCCCTTGCAAAACTGGCTCATAAAGACGTTCCCTGACACTGGACAGCTGACAGCAGAACATGTGATCTACAACAAGATAATTTGCAGAGCACGGGTAGTGGTAGAAAACGCTTTTGGTAGACTGAAGGGAAGGTGGCGTTGCCTCATGAAAATAAATGACTATGATGTGAAACTTGTGAAATCAATGGTGCTGACATGCTGTGCTCTACATAACCTCTGTGAGAGTCATGGAGAGGCCTATGATGATGGGTGGGATGCAGCAGCAGAGCCTGGGGTAGCAGTGGCACAAGGTGCAGAGGAGGAGGGCACTGAAATACGAGAGGGTTTGATGCGCTACCTCAGAGGTGCCCAGTACGTCGACCGCGGGGGCAATGCTGGTAGATCACGAGTCATTCATAAAAAAATAAATCCAGCTCCGTTAAAATAGACAAAACAGGTTTTGATCCCTCCTCCCTTGGCCTCCCTGCCACTTAATTCAGGAGTTTACTTGATTGACAGAAAAAGTGACCTATCGCTTTCCAGTCTGTTAACCCAGAATGCAAAGCGATACAAAATCAGTCAAGTGCCGGGAAAACTCAAATTAAGTTAAAGAGACAAACAAGAGACAAACAACAAAATGAGTGCGGGACCGAGCAAGAAGCTAAAGACATACCACTTCCACCCAGAATGGGAGGAAGAATATTTGTTTGTGATGTCACATTCAAAGGTTATTTGTAAAGCAAGCGTCGCTCTGCCAAAGAAAGGTAACGTGGAGAGGCATTATCGGAGTGTTCACAAGGCATATGACAGCGACTTCCCTCAGAGTAGCGAGTTGAGAAAGAGAAAGGTCATGTATTATTGCTACACAAACATTATCTCGCAGTCTTAGTGTCGCCAACTCGTTTCTAACATGCAAAAAGACAAACAAATGCGTCTATGGTCGGTGTATTTTCGATCTTTCCAATCCAGACTAGATCTCTCTCTCCCGTCTGTGTGCGAGGGGGCGGGGCAGTTTACACACACGCGGCTGCTACATGCAGCAACACACGGAGGAGATGGCGGAGAGAAGCGCTCCAAGGTGTGGTTAAATGTTACCCGTCTTGAGGTGGACAATGCTCCTTGCCAAGAGAGTTCAGCATGTGAGGGCGGTAACACGAGCAATGTGTCTAAACATTTAGCAAAAGTGCTCCACATCCAGACGGAGGAATGCACCGGGTTCGACTGTCTTTCTAGTAGCTCTGTAGCCCCATCCACGAGTAACGTTTCCACGTCAGGTGTTATGTATGCTAGCAGCAACACACGGAGTTAACTCCATTATACAAACATGGGTTAATGATTAGAGGAAACTGTTATTTTGTTAAAATTTCAGCTATTCTGTTTACAGTTCTGTCATCAGATTATTTAATACGATTTGTTAAAACATTGTTGTTTCTTTTGATGTGAAATATTATTTATTTAATTTAAATAAAAAGCAATGTTAGTTTTGTTCACAATTTGTTAAGTTAATTTAATAATATATGTATTTTTGAATCAAGTATTCATCTGTATTGTCTTGTTAGTTTCCACATGCCTAAAACAACCTCAAGCTACATCTAAAAGTTGATGGCTAAATAAGAGCGTTTGAGAAATTGTGCAAGGCATACAGTAATAGTCCGAATAGTCGATTAGTCGTTTCATTAATCGATAGATTAATCGATTATCAAATTAGTCGTTTGTTGCAGCCCTATTGTCCCATGTATAAATAAAACGTGTTATTCAGCAACCCTTGCAATTTGGGATTTTATTTTTAGTAGGTAGACCTCGGTGAGCTGGTCATTTCAAAAGTAGCTCACCAGCCAAAACAGTGTGGGCACCCCTGCGCTACCTGAATAGCTAAATATTCATTGTATACAGGAAACTTGAATGTTTTGGTTCATAACATCATGGTTCAGTGATATACATTTCTTGTGTTTGTAATTATAAACACGACATTGAAAGATTGTGGGCCATTAAGGCTAGTGACATTTTGTTTTGTTTTTATTATTACTACATTGTATTAAACATAAATACATCTTTTTTTCTCTTTCACATATATGTGTTTGTCAAATCATGATTTAAACAAAAAAATGTTATCAGAATTTACTATTTAGTAAATATTTGATTTTCAAGCACCAGTAAGTACTTCCCCATAATAAGAACATTTGAGCAAATATGAAAGTAAACATAAATACAAATGATCTCTTATCCTCCTTCTCTTTCTGTTTTTTTTCTAAATACCCCCTTCCAGTTTATTTGTAAAAGGAAATCTTTGACTTTAAAGGTGGGGTAGGTACGTTTCAGAAACCGGCTCGAGATACACTTGTTGTTATATTCCATGGAATGCTCTTAACATCCCGATAGCAATGAATATCTGAAGTGCTTTGACAAAAAATACATAAAAAAATGTCATCTGTGGAAGCCGTAATACTGTAAAAAGTACAACCAATCATTTTAGCCGGCCCTGTCTGTCAGCCTTCCATCTCGTGCACGCACAAGTGTATCTCGTGCCCTCATTGGGCGTGCATTGCAGCAGTACTTCAATGACTCGCCAGCAACAGGCCACTTTCACCAGTCTGCAGACGTCATGTGCGCGTTCATGTGTGTTGGAGGAGGTGCTCTGTAAGGAAGTCTGAAGGAAGGGGCGGATTCTTTTCGGCTGTGTACTTTCAAATTTTAGTGCACTCGAGCCGGTTTCTGAAACTTACCTACCCCACCTTTAAGTAATGTGTCAGTTACCAAATAATGTTTTAGAGGAGGACCTCAAGCAAGCAAACTCAATTTCTTGCTTTAAATCTCTTCTTAAAATTAACTTTTATCTTATGGGCTTTTTCCTAACTGATGGCGTTTCTTATTGCTTTATAAATGCATGTATGTTTATATCTCTAGATTAATTGGGCTATTTTTACAATTGTTTTTGAGTGATATTCTAGGCTTTTGTTTTTTAAAGATCCACATAAATATTATTAGTAATGGTATTAGTTGTAGCCTATTTTTATTTAGGAAAAATATAGGCCTATAACTTCTGCCTCAAAATGATTGTTTTTGTTCTGCTGATTTAAAGCCCTTTAATTGTACTTTCAGTTTATGATTGGATTCCAAAACTGTAATTTTGTGTGTGAGTGGCCACCCAGTGACTTTGTTTACATGCTCACGGAAATCAGTTTGTTAATCAGATGATGGCAGGAAATCAGATGATGCATTTATCAACAAGAGATAAGATGAGAAGTACTTTATTGAATCCCAATTTGGGAAGTGTTTTTTGTTGCAGCATAAAAAGGCATGGCATTGTACAATACAAATACAATATAAAAAAATGTTTGTATTGCAGCAGCATACAAATATATGGCATTATATTAAAAAAAAGTAAAGATAACAAATAAACAAGAAAGTACAAATGTTGCATTTACAAATTAACAAAAACAAGAGAGATGAAACTGAATAATATTAAAATTACAGAGGTGGTTCGTCTTCCTGAGGAGACGGGCCACGTCGGCTGCCCCCTAGAATCTGGCCGAGAGTGCGCAGGAAGGCCAGGTTAAACGCATGAGTTTGAGCGTTCTCCTCCCTTCTCAAGGCCATTTCCTCCTCCCTCACCCGGGCAGCAGCCTCCATGGTCAGCTGCCAGTGCCGATCCACCTGGGCCAGGCTCTGTTCATGGTGCCGTGCCTGATGTGCTAGGTGCTCGTCTCCTCCTCGTTTCCTCTTGCCTGTATGACGATAAGATAATTATAGCAATAAGAATTAGCAATAACAATGAAAAACACAGGACAGGTACAGGTCACACAAGGATACCATACAATGTATAAGCAGAACAACAGTAAGGATGAACTAAAGACAGTTATGCCCTAGATGTTTACAATGACTGTGAAAGTGAATTACATTATGTCCAGCCTGTTGATAATGAATATAAATATATGTATATAATAGGATGTCACACACAATTGTACTAGCTGCGTACTAGCTAGTTTGTAACAGAGCATTTCCACACAGTGGTATAGCTTATTTTACTTAATGACGATGGATGATCTAAAGTTTAAAAAAAGTCACAATTCCCGTCGTTTTGCCATGCCTATTTCTTACCTAGAACCACACGCTGCGGTGTCGTGATGGCACTCGGCGTTGGTGTCGGTTCCTCGGCTGGTGTCTGTGGTCGAGTTGGGGTCCGTTCTGATGATGTTGAGGACGGAACACTGCCACCACCCGTTGTTCGGGACTGTTCCTCCTCACTAGTCAATGGCATCATCTAGAACAGCAACATGACTTCTTAATTTCACAAACTACTGTAGCACAATACTAAATAGCAACAACAACTGTAGAAAAGAAGAACCTAAACAATGGCCCATGTGGTGTTAGCAAACAATAGCTCTAGCTAATGCTATCTGCCTTAGCTAGCTATGTAGCTCTTCGGGGCTCCATAAAAGCATGGGTTGTCGAACATAAATGTAAGGATAAAATAGACTTGTTTGTTAGAAGTGAGCTTTAGAATAGATAGGGACACAACGCTTTCAAGCAAATAACAGAGCGTTAGCAAAGACTTACCATGCAGGGACTCCAGTAACGCGGTTGCAGAGTCCAGGCCTCCCTCCCTCCCAACGTTGGCCGGTCTATAAATAATAATAATAATCCTTATATTTATTATAGCGCTTTATCAAAGACTCTCAAAGCGCTTTACAAATACACATTACACATACAGATCATACATGTAATGGTCATCTACTGTGGACAATACCCACAGGAGCAAATTCAGGTGAAGTGTCTTGCCCAAGGACACAACGGCCTGACGCAGTGGGGCGGGAGCAGGTTTCGAACTGGAGTTCCCCAACGCCCCCTTGATCTGATGATCAAACGCACAGACCACTGCGCCACCCGTCCCTATGACCATAAATAGCGTCCAACAGGTCGAACCACTTCCAGCTTTTCCTATCTGAACCACTCCGGCCGTTGTGGTCCTTCACGGCTCTATACTCACTCTTAAGCTTTTTCAGTTTTTCTTCCCTACACTGCTGGAAAGTCCTTGAGAATCCGCGTTCGGACAACAGTGCAGAGACCTCCTGAAAAACGTTTAGGTTGCGAGTTGTGCCGTCGAGCTCGCGCTGGATTTTATCATCTGCAATCAGCTGGAGGAACGTCGCAACTTCGTCAATCGACCACGGTGTGCTTTTCTTTACCATTTTCTTAGGTTTACAAAAATGCTGCAAGCGTCCCTTAATATATGCGACACTAGGGATTAAGTCGCGCGAGAATTGTGACGATTCTCTCTGACCAATCAGCAGTCGTCACTAGTTTAGCATATTCCGCCCGGTTGTTGGCCTCGATAGAACCACGATTTAGTCGGGCCAGAAAAAAGGTGAAAAAGTAGCCCCGGGCCAAAACTAGGCCAAGTGGAAATGAAACCAAAAGCGAGCTACCCGCTGCAGTGGAAACGCGCCATAAGCAGCTGATCAATCACAACAGAGCCAGCCAGCTAACCAATCAGAGCAGACTGGGCTCTGGTTTCAGACAGAGGGTGAAAAGAGGTGCTGCAGCACAGGCAGTATGAGAAAAATAAAGAGCTTTTTGAACATGAAAGCATGGAGATATGTCCCAGTAGAGACACTACATCAGGGGTGGCCAACCAATCAGAGGTAAAGAGCCAATCATTTTACTGTGTTACTGCAAAGAGCCACATCATACACACATGCTGGGTGTATGTCCCCGACCTCTCTCTCTCCTTCTCTCTTTTGCACTCAGCCTTTCTGTGTGCCCCGACCTCTCTCTCACATATACAAAATGAAAATCTAAAAATGAACAATAATTGACACACTCACTCACACACACACACTCACACACACACACACACACACACACACACACACACACACACACACACACACACACACACACACACTCACACTCAAAGACACACCCTCCCATAGAGACACACACCCTCTCACATACAGAAACATATACCTCTGCTCAGCCAGATTTCCTATAAATGTCACAGTGCATGATATTGACAGAAATTGACTTAAACCTCTCCTACCAGTATTAAGACCAGAGGCCAGTTATAGTCAATCATTAATATTGTGTCTCACACACAAACTCTCAGTTAAAAACATTTGAAAAAAGTAGTTATCTTACTATGCATGTTGCCTCTTTGAAACGTGCAGAGGATGTGGAAGGGGCTCAAATGCATGAAAGAGCATAATTTAATAAAAATATGCCTGGCCTTTATTCTGCCTGTATCTCACACGCACATTCATGACCGTCATTTAAAAATAAATGTAAATAAATGACGTGTATTTTTGTTAATTCTCCTCACATGACATCTCAACTTTTACCTAACCCTCTGACTGACAGAAGCTCTGCTGACAGAGATGCACTTTCTCTCTTTTTTATTTTTTTACCGCGAATCACCAAATTCGTGAGTCCTTCTGTGTCAGTTGCCAGCTTTCCGGGAGCAGGCCTTCTCACATACACATATACCACTGCAAATTGTTACCATTTTGATTTGACAACATTATATTGAGTTATTACGGTTTTATCAGAGTTATATTTCTGCCAATCAGAAGCAGATCTCTCCCTTCACTGTCACATCGCGAGTGCAGTAAAGCCCGCCTCCAGTACTGCAGGATCTGCATTCTGATTGGCGAAAGCACTTCTTTGTGTGTTGTTAACCCTTTGTGAACTGGGATACATATGCGTAAAAAAAAAAAACACAATTACAATTCGATATGAATTGAGGAGCCGCATGAGACTGGGCAAAGAGCCGCATGCGGCTCGAGAGCCGCGGGTTGGCCACTCCTGCACTACATACTGATATACACCTGAACATCAGCAGGAGAGGACTCTTTAAAGTAGAGGCACTACATACTGATATACACCTGAACATCAGCAGGAGAGGACTCTTTAAAGTAGAGACACTACATACTGATATACACCTGAACATCAGCAGGAGAGGACTCCTTTAGATGTACCATTTCCTGTCTTCAGAGAAACCATACAGTAGCAGCACACTTGCACAAAGGTTATCAACAGAGTGGTTTGGAGGAAAGAGAGAAACCAGGATGTGAGATGTATCTCTTTTGCTCTCTATGATAATACATTAGGTAGAAAGACATGATAGTTGTATCCAAGGTTTGGAACAAAGTAACAAGATCAATAATGTCCCCTCCCTGTGTGTAGCCGTGCGTGTAGTGTTGATGGCTGCACCAAGACACAAATTGGCAAGAGAGTGCTCCTTCCTTTTTCCTCCAGAGAATAATGAACGCCATCAACAAAAAGACAATGATCAAACACAAGGGCACACAGCTAATCTAACAATGGGAAGCAATAAATAACTGTGTTAAGGGCCGGGCAGATTAGATGGCTAAGACACGAAAGGAAGGCAAAAAGACTTGGGGAAATACCTAATGTATCAGGTGTTATATCATGTTATTGGCATAAGAAGCTTGAAACCCAAACAAAAAGTCCTCCTACTGACAAATAGTTATTCTGTTCAAGGAGTTATTATTATATAGTGTGTTACCCCTAGAAACACACCACAAGGTACAGCTCCACTTGGCTCAACATTTTCTTTCCCTGGTACTTTATTTTAATACCAACTCACCAGATGTTCCTGATCTCCACTAATCTTTTTGGCCATAGTTTGGTTTAGCTTGCTTTGAATGTTGGTATGAATAAGTTGTAAACTCTCTCGGGTTTGGTGTGTGTATATGTATAAATATATATGTTGTACCTGAGCCCACAAACGTTGCAACTTTTATCACTTGTTTAAAACTGCGATTGTTTCCAATATGGTGTCTGTTGATGTTGCGCCGAAACAGTCATATTCGGTATGTCGTTTTGGAACCATTGGCAAACTACCTTTTATGTTGTTTAGGTTTGAGGGTGTATTGGCACAAACAATACAGAAAGGCACATATTTACTTCAGTCTGTGCACTAAATCCTAGCCAAAAAATACACAGAAGAGACAAAACAATCCGGAGCTCTGGCCTGTGAGGTCGAGGGAAAGACAAATGTTCATGGACGGAGACAGAATGCCAAAAGAATTAGGGGAGCCCCAAGAGAAAAGAAAAACAGATGAACAGAGAAGGAAAAAGAATAGAGATCGATGCTTTATCAGTGGTTCCCAGACCCTACAATGCCTTCTGGCTCAACATCAAGATAATTGCAATTGCTGCTGGGGTTTTTAGAGTTTGTTTTTCAAGCGGTGTAACAATCAATTTTACAGTTCAATGAATTAATATATTTCCTTGTTGTAATTGCAGACTCATTCCCACACACCCTGGTTAACTTTACAGAGACAGGTTTGATTTTGTGCTGAGAACAAGATGGAGAGGAGGGGGGAGAGTAAGAGAGAAAGTAAGGAGGGAGGGGAAGGAAGTGAATTTCACTGCGGTGTGCGTGACCTCAATCAAATCACTTGGAGCTGGTCAATATCTGGTGATTATCTGCATTTAATGGCAAAGGATTGAAGGAATAGTTATCTGCTGTCCCGACATACAAAGTGGCCCTAGGAAATCCTCGGTTCCTATGCTTACATTTTTGTAAAAAGAAAGTGTAATTAACAGGTTTTTTAACCATTTGTGTGGAAATAAAGCTACTTGTCCTTGTTCCTCCCCAATGTTTAAGGTATTTGGCTCTTAACAAAGTGTATTAATAACTTAGGTCTCCATTGGTATGCAGATGACTTCATATAAAATGCAACTGGAAGCAGAATTAATTCATTTTAAACAGTTCAGGATGGTTTTGATTGAAAGGAGAGAATCTCCAATTCTATCTAAAAATGTACATTTCCCAACTCCTTTTCATTAAAGTTTCCAGCTACAAGTTGGTAGCTAGAAGCCACATCTTAAGGATGACATTGAGAAGCATGCAATGATGTCTGGTACAGCTTGGAGTGGCCTTCCAAAACGTCCAAACCCTCGTTCCACGACAGAACTAGCCCTGGCATCATGACTGCTAAATGGAAAGCATTTCAACTAAATATGGCACACTAGATTGTATGAGAGGAAACTATGTTTTTTTTAGACACGCCTCTGGATTTTCAAATAAATGAAGAATGGGGCAGAACAATTCAAATGTACAGCACTTTTTCCTCCTGTAAACATAAAACACAGGACAAAGGTTTTTGTTTTTTTGCGTCTTTCGCTCCCCGCCTTCCGCGGAGAGCTGCTGAAAAACTACCGCAGAGAAGAGAGAGAAAATAAGCAGAGTTCGTGGGGAGAAGGAGAGAAAGAGGGAGGGTGAGACGGACAGAAAGAGAGGAAGAAGAAGCCGAGGGAGGACCGTTAATTTCATCCATAAACCGACTCTGAATGCGTGGCGGAGCCGAGCTGCAGGAAGAAAAAACCCAGCATAAATGTATAACATGGATCAGGACCAGTACGATGGCGATGGGGAGATTGCCTACATGCAGACTGAAGCTCATGCTGCTGCTGGAGGTTATCTCAGGTGAACGCTTGGCCAAACCAGAGAGACGCAAGATGAGTCCACAAGATCTCCAACGTCAACAAAGCGCTCAACTTCATCACCGGCAAAGGATTGAAGCTGGTGTCCATCGGAGCCGAGGAGATCGTAGATGGCAACGCTAAAATGACCCTGAATGATCTAGAGCAGTGGTTCCCAAACTTTTTGTGCCCAAGGCACACCAAAGGACAAGTAAAAATCTCAAGGCACACCTATTGTGCAAAATAGCCCTTATAACACGTGTTATCACTCATATCATGTAAAATATCTGTAAATGTGCATAATTATTTACTAATGCAAAATAAAATGTGACAAAGAAACATGAAATATTTATTAACGAAGTATTTCAGAAATAAATTTGAAACTTTATCAAATTAGGCTTCATCAAAGCAGCAACACACTCATTTAAACCAGACAGGTCACACAATTAAAAATGAGGCAAAGGAAACTCAGTAGAAATTCAGCACAGAGAACTGTCAATGCAAGGAAGCTGCATTGTCCATGGTCCTTAACTACAAATGATAAATGTAACATTTCAGCAATCAGCATTGAAACATGTGCTATTGTAAATATTTTGCGACTTACAAATTAGTGAGATACATGTGCCTGTCGGGAGCTGAGGAGAGGGCCACTCGCAAGTCCTGTTCAACAGAGAGCCGTGACCTCCTGTTGTTCTGATTGCATATTACTTTTAAAAAAGTAATATATTACACTACTTCGTAACTATCTACATAAAGTAATTTGTTACTATACTCAACGAGCACGTACGAACTGCGCATGCGTGAGTGGCAATAACTTTCCTTACCAGCAGGCGGCGGTAGTGTGTATTTGTCATTCAAAACAGGCAACAACCGGAAGACAGAGAAGAAGAACAGACAACGTGATATAAACAAACAACAAATAGCGTGTGCGTTACCTTCACCTTAGCATGTATTCGTTGCAGGTGCTTGTTGAGGTTTGACGTGGTGTTTCCAGCAGTGGATAACAGCGTCTGGCCTGGACACAGTTTGCACCTCACCGTCACATTCCTGTCTATTCTTCGGACGAACTCAAAATAATGGGCATACCTCCACCCCTCGAAAGTTATCGCTGACTCAGCCATGTTTATGCAGCACTGCACGTGGAGATGTGGACGCGCAAGTCGCGCAGATTACGTACATATAAACCTACAAAGTACTGATATAGTAAATAAAAAAATAATTATTTTTGTGTAGTTGTATATTGCAATAATAACGTATGGTTGTCACAAAATCCCACGGCACACCCGGACTTGCCTCACGGCACACCAGTGTGCCGCGGCACACCGTTTGGGAACCACTGATCTAGACCATAATCCTCCGCTTCGCCATCCAAGACATTTCTGTGGAAGAGACGTCTGCCAAAGAGGGGCTGCTGCTGTGGTGTCAGAGGAAGACAGCGCCCTACAAGCACGTCGACATCCAAAACTTCCACATCAGCTGGAAAGACGAGTTGGGTTTCTGTGCACTGATTCGTCGACACCGTCCAGAACTCATAGATAACGCAAAACTGCGAAAGGACGACCCGATGACCAACCTGAACACGGCGCTGAGAAATACCTGGACATCCCCAAGATGTTGGACGCAGAAGACATCGTGGGCACAGCCGGTCCGGATGAGAAGGCGATCATGACGTACGTCTCTAGCTTCTACCACGCCTTCTCAGGCACTCAGAAGGCGGAGACAGCGGCGAACAGGATCTGTAAAGTTCTGGTGGTGAACCAGGAGAACGAGCAGCTGATGGAGGACTATGAGAAGCTGGCCTCTGATCTGTTGGATCCGGCGCACCATCCCCTGGCTGGAGAACCGCCTCCCGGAGAACACCATGGCGGCCATGCAGCAGAAGCTGGAGGACTTCAGGGATTACAGCCGCCTTCACAAGCCGCCCAAAGTGCAGGAGAAATGCCAGCTGGAGATCAACTTCAACACGCTGCAGACCAAGCAACCGGCCCACCTTCATGCCCTCCGAAGGGAAGATGGTGTCGGACATCAACAATGCATGGGGGGGGGTCTGGAGGGAGCGGAGAAAGGGTACGAGAAGTGGCTCCTCAACGAGATCCGCCGACTGGAGAGACTCGACCATCTGGCCGAGAAGTTCCGTCAGAAAGCAACGATCCACGAAGCCTGTACTGAAGGTAAGGAGGACATGCTGCAGAAGCACGACTACGAGACGGTCTCTCTGTCGGAGATCAAAGCTCTGCTGAAGAAACACGAGGCGTTCAAGAGCGACCTCGCCGCCCATCAGGACCGAGTGGAGCAGATCGCCGCCATCGCACAGTAGTTAAATGAGCTGGACTACCACGACTCCCCCAGTGTGAACGCTCGCTGTCAGAATATCTGCGACCAGTGGGACGCTCTGGGACCTCTGACCCATAAACGCAGCGAGGCTCTGCAGAGAACTGAGAAGCTTCTGGAAACCATCGACTAGCTGTACCTGGAGTTCGCCAAACGAGCGGCGCCATGGAGGACCTGCAGGACACCTTCATCGTGCACACCATCGAGGAGATCCAGGGATTGAGCACGGCCCGCGAGCCGGACAAAGAGCGGCAGGCGATCCTCTGGATCCACAACAAGATCGCTAAGATCGTGCAGACGTACCACGTCAACATGGCCGTAAAAAAAAACGGTACACCACCATCAACCCTCAGGAGGTCAACGCCAAGTGGGACAAGGTGCGGCAGCTGGTTCCTCAGAGCGACCAGGCTCTGATCGAGGAGCACGCCCGGCAGCAGAACAACGAGCGTCTGCGCAGACAGTTCGCCAACCAGGCCAACGTGATCGGACCCTGGATCCAGACCAAGATGGAGGAGATCGGGCGCATATCGATGGAGATGAACGGCACGCTGGAGGATCAGCTGACTCACCTCCGTCAGTATGAGAAGAACATCGTCAACTACAAGCCAAAGATCGACCAGCTGGAGGGAGACCATCAGCTGATCCAGGAGGCGCTCATCTTCGACAACAAGCACACCAACTACACCATGGAGCACATCCGTGTGGGCTGGGAGCAGCTGCTCACCACCATCGCCCGCACCATCAACGAGATCGAGAACCAGATCTTAACGAGAGAGGCTAAAGGCATCAGCCAGGAGCAGCTGAACGAGTACCGAGCCTCCTTCAACCACTTCGACAGGGATCACTCGGGCACTTTGGGTGCGGAGGAGTTCAAGGCCTGCCTGATCAGCCTGGGCTTCGATATCGCCAACGATGCACAGGGTGAGAACGAGTTTTCCCGCATCATGAGCATCGTGGATCCCAACAGGATGGGCTTCGTCACGTTCCAGGGGTTCATCGACTTCATGTCCCGAGAGACGCCGGACACCGCCGACCAGGTCGTCGCATCCTTCAAGGTCCTCGCATCCTTCAAGGTCCTGGCCGGGGACAAGAACAACATTTTTCCGGACGAGCTGCACCGCAAGCTTCCTCCGGACCAGGCGGATTACTGCATCGCCCGCATGGCTCCGTACTCCGGGCCGGACGACGGGGTCCCCGGGGCCCTCGACTACATGTCCTTCTCCACGGCTCTGTACGGAGAGAGTGACCTCTGAACTATGACTTCCTGCTTCATTACCGCCACGCCCTCCTCCTCCTCCAGCACCAACCTCCTGTCCTCCTGCCATCATTTTTGTATCTAGACAAAAGGCACCAGACTCCATTGATAAGTCATTTTTACCTGACCAGTGTATGGGAGTTCCTGGTCTACTGCTGCATGGATCAGTTAGTTGGTTTGAGTTGTTGTGTGACTTCTGAGTTTTAAAAGGTTAGTTCAGAGTCCCCGAAGTCACACAATAACACAGAAAAAAGAAAGGTATTTTTCTTCACCCGATTGAAAATAAGAGACAAAAATTGTAATAAAAGAAAATAAAAAAACACAGGATAATGGGTTGTTTGTAAAAAACAATGCAATATACATCACACATGTATTAGCCTGGCTAATCAGATTATATTGCGTGAAATTAAATTGTTATTGGCAGTTGTAAATGTTTTAACCTGTTAAGCCCGAAGGACCCTGTTTTTTTTTTTCACGACACTGTGTCTCAGGGTATCTTAATATTTAAAAACCTATTAATGTGTTATACCAGATTAACGAGAAGAATCTCAGCTAACTGACTATACGAACCATTTTTACCGAAACAAAACACAAGTCTCACAAGAAGCGTTAGCATTAGCCCTTAGCTAAAACGGGCAGATGCTACTTCCGGTGCTAACTAGCAAAAACGATCTTTAAAACTTAATATTTTCTGCACAAACTACATATCATCTGAAAGCTGATACTCCACAGATTATTTTGTTATAAGTATCATCACTGTAGGACACAAACTCACTGAGCTAGCAGCCAGAACAGAGAAGAAAAAAAACAACAAAACCATGTTTTCAAAACCATAACAATAAGTATGTCTTACCGTTGCTGTTTTGTGATCAAAGCTCGTGTTCAAGGGAATAAAAACGCTGCTTAAGGTTAATCCAATGTCTATTAGTCACTTTAGAATTGTTCCTGATAATCTATCATTACATTCATGGCAGCAGAGTAGGTAAAAAGTTTCGCAGTCCCGAGCTAATGCTGTCTCACGTGCTGTTTACACAAACCTCTCTCTACTTGACGTAAGTGTTTAGCGGGACTTACTAACTGTCACTCGATTATATTGGCTCTAACGGTTCAGAAAAGGTGTCAATCACCCAAATCGACCAATGGGTTCCAAAGATATGATCCTGCGTAGTATAAACTACGCCCGCTCCGGCTTCATTACCCATTACGCAGCCAGAAGCGAGAGCTTCACCACCGAGCAGGTGCTAGAGTAGCTAGCTGACGATAGCTCATACCAGATGACTCGTCGTCGGATGATGAAGATCTCCTCCAGCCAGACCTGGATCCGGACAGTAGTGACTCGGATGTTGAACTTCCACCACGGGAAAGGAATGTAATCTCTCTGTTTGTATATATTACTTTTGTGTTTGGTGGAACTGCGTCACAGTGTTAGCTTAGCCAAGAAGCTACAGGAATGATTAGGCAAAATGCTAAATAGTGTTACTTGTCTTTTTGGAGTTACATTTTCTAAATGAATGGCCAGTGAATGAATATATACATGTGTTTACTTATTTATTTGGTGTAATATTATTCATTTATAGTCTAATATTATCCTATACGTATAAGCCAGTGAATTAATCTAATCTCTTTGTTTTTCCACATTTGTTAGATGAGGAGTGACCCCAGCAGGACAAAGCCACACACCCAGAAGACTTTCAGGGAGCAGCTTGCTGCAGAATTGTTGGAGTTTGCTGAAGGCCCTGCTGAAGGCCCTGCACCTCCACCACCCCCTCCTCCTCCTCCACCTCCACCACCCCCACCTCCTCCTCCATCACTCACATGCATGCCGAGTATTATGGGGAAGATGCCACCAAGGTCAGGAAGAACTGCAGGAGGGGCCTAGATGCTGGACTCAAAAGGGTGAAGACACCTGTGTACTGCAGGAAGTGCCAGGTCCCTCTGTGCTTCACTGTCAAAAAGAACTGTTTCAGGGAGTGGCACGACCTAAATACTGGAACATTCAGGTAGGTATAAAGTTCAGGTAGGTATAACGTTTTGCGAGTGTTTATTTAAAAAAAAATACTTATACTTAAATATTTGTTGTTTTTACAAACCTACAGTGTGGTCAAATGTTACCTATGTTTCCGATTTTTTTATTGTGCAAGTACACCTACACACAATGACCTACAGTGTGGTTTTATTGTATAGTGCGTTGGTACAGTTACATACACACAGCTACACTTACACATACACACCTACACATACCCACACAGCTACACACACCTACACATACAGTACACACACAGCTACACTTACACATACACACCTACACACACACTCACACACACAAAAATATAATTAAAAAAAAATATTAAAAAAAATATATATAAAAAAAATATAATATATATATTTTTTTTTTTTGGGTGGAATGAATACCTATAGTGATTATTCAATGTAATACAATAATTGTTATAGTCTGGTACCTGAAAAAGGTCAAATGGCACTGATGGAACCAAATGTGCCCAAATGTGCCCAAAGCTTATTCCGTCTGGACTTTATTTTCATAAACCTCTCTAAAAAGGGTAAATGTCACTTGTTTTGCCTCAATCTTGATACAGGGTACTTATTATATGTTATACTTTGGATTCCTAAAGCTTTTAGGCTACTAACCCATCATTCAAGGTTGGTCTTCACTATAAGTAATGGGTTTTCTTTAGGCGGAGACAGGAATTTACATTTTTTTACTGAATTTACTCTGACACAGAAAAATCTATATTGATTCTGACACTTCTACATCCAACTCACAGATGTAACCTTGCTTTGATAACAACAATTATTCATATAAACCTTTTAGAAGTGAAGTTATAGTCATTTGTTCTGGGAATGTCATTTTCGATCCTGAAACCTGAAAAACAGGCTCGGGGTTTAACAGGTTAAGGTAAAACATATATGGATTGATGGTCTGTTTTCTTGCAGTGAATGCAAATAAGTATACATATTTACCAGGAAAAAGAAAGTTTTCCCTTTCCTATAGCCAGGATACAGCTTTATAGTTTATTGAGCCTATAAGCCATTTAATATGTTTAAAACAGCTAACAAAGAAACAAGATAATAGTGTATCTGTCACGGTCTGTCTGTGTTGTGTTTTGTCTGTCTCTGGTTTCCTTTATTTTGAAAAGTGTTCACCCCCTGTCTTGTCTATTGATTCCTGTCTCTGTGTTTGCCCTCCTGTGTCTGATTTCCTGATTGTGTTCACCTGGTGCCCCTGTGTTTTCTCCTCCCTCCTCACCTGTGTCTTGTTTGTGTGATTAGTCTTGTGTGTATTTAAGTTCTGGTTTTTCTGTCTGTCATTGTTGGATTGTTGTTTGTCTGTGACTGTGTTCACGGGGTAGTGTTCTATTTGTCACTGTGAAAACCTTGAAATAAAGGTATATTCTGTTTAAATCTGGGTTTGGGTCCTGCCTGCTTCACTCAACCCTGACAGAACAATCCAACCAAGGATGGGCCCAGCAGATCCATTTGAGCTGGAATTACTTAGGGGAGCATCCGGTGTTCAGCAGAGAGAGGCTGCTCTGGCAGAGGCTCACCAGGTTTACCTGGCTGGATTTTGGACTTCCTCTCGGCGTGTGATTCCTGGCCTGCTAGCCCCAGGCGTGCTGGCCCCCCGGTTCCCAGCCTGACACCATACGTCTCGGTGTGTTCCGTCTGGAGTCAACCTCTGCTTCTTCCCCATTTCCTGCTCCTGTCCAGGAGCCGTTCTCGGGTACTCGTCTGGCTTTTGGAGGTCCACGGAGCCTCCAAAATGCTCCAAAAGGAGTCGCAACCCGAGCCCCAGAAGCCATGCTTTGGGCTCCAGTTCTGACCCCAGCAGCCATGGTTCCGGCTCCAGTACTGGCTCCCCGGCCGACGCCAGCCCCCCGTGTTATGTCAGTGGTTCGGCCCACTCCAGCCCCTCGTGTCCTGTCGGTGGTCCGGCCCACTCCAGCTCCCCGTGTCCTGTCGACGTACCGGCCGACTCCAGCATCTCGTCTCCTGTTGGCTCTCCGGCCGACGCCAGCTCCCCGTGTCCTGTCGGCGTACCGACCGACACGAGTTCCCTCTCAAGCCCCCTCTCCGGTCCCCTCTCGAGCCCCCTCTCGAGCCTCCTCTCCAGTCCCCTCTCGAGTCTCCTCTCCAGTCCCCTCTCCAGTCCCTCGTTGGGGGTTCCACCGGATTTCCTGACAACACCTGATCCTGTCCTGTTGGGGGTCCCGCCGACACGTGCTACGCCGAGGGTCCTGCCGACAGCAGCCCTTGCTCCGTCGGGGGTCCCACTGACACCGGCCCATGTTCCGTCCAGGGCCCCGTCTACGCCTGTCCCGCCAGGGGTCCCACCAGCTCCTGCTCTCGATCCCAGTTCTCCGGCGATCCAGCTGTCACTGGAGGGTTCCCATTGCGGTGTACGTCGTCCTCCGGAGCTATTCCGTCACCGCCTTCGTGCCCGTCCTCTGGAGCTGTCCCAGCGGCTTTCGCCCTCGAGCCCGGCCCCCTGACTCTTCCAGACGCTGCCTTCGCCCCTCATGCCTGGCCCCCTGAGTTCGCCCCTTTTTGAACTCTGCCTTGCCCCCGGGCCGTCCGCCCGAGACCCCCTCCTCGAACTCTGCCTTGCCCCCGGGCCGTCCGCCCGAGATTCCCACCATGAACTTTGTAGGGATAATCAATGTAACCACTACTGTGAATGCACCACAGTGAACCTGAGTGTATCATGGAATTATTATGCATGAAGCATATTGTCAGAAGTAATCAGACTTTGCATGCCTGGATGCTATGGTTTACAAATGGTTTACTCCACAGAGAGGTTCTGCAGAAGATGGGGTTGGAGGAGTTGCTCACTCCCACCAAACTGGGACAACCTCAAACGCAAATATAAGGTGAGATATTGTATTTCTAGATGCATACTAGGGGTGTAACGGTACACGTACCCGTACCGAAATTATTCGGTACGGGCCCTTCGGTTCGGTACAGGTGTGTACCGAAGTGTACCGAACGAATATAACGTTAAACGTAAAAAATTGAGAACGTGAATAACTTTTTGGAAGTAATCTCAGGTGCTGCGTCGCAGCATTCAGAGTAATTTGCTCACATTGGATTCAACGCGTCATAGAACGAGTAAGTCATTTCATTGGATGAGAGGCATACTATGAGAGCTGGTCAGAGGGATGTATGTGAAATGTAGTCAGTAATTTGAGGAACTGTCAAAAATTAATGGCGAACGCAGATAAAGTTGAGCTCGAAAATCCTCCAGCATCATTGAAGTCTCCGGTTTGGGAACATTTTGGTTTCACAGTTACGTACAAGGATGACGGACAAAGACAGGTGGACTGAACCAAAGCTGTTTGTCGGCATTGTTCAACTAACATTGGTTACGCGGCTGGCAATACATCAAACTTGCACACTCTTGAAAAGGCATCACCCGAACGTGAATATCACCGGTACCAAAAGAAAAAAGACTGAAGTGCAAACCCAACTCCCGCTAGCATTTAAGCCTCCACCACTCGCAGAAAGATCAGACCGAGCCAAAGCTATTACAAACACCAAATATCCTTATGTTGCCATGTTAGCAAAGCGCTACCTGGCTGTATCTGCTACCTCTGTCCCTAGCGAGAGGGTTTTCTCCACATCAGGAGACATTGTTAGTGCCAGCAGATCTGCCCTTTCGGCAAGCAATGTGGACAGGTTCATCTTTCTTTAAAAAAACATGAAAATACAATGACAAGCAAGTCCTAATGTCAAACTGGCTGCTTAGGTGCTAGTACAGTACAGTTCAAATACAGATTATTTCAGTTCATCGAAATGCTGCACCTTAATGTTTATTTTATTATATTTTGTATTTATTTGAGTGAATACATTATTCACAGTTTAATAATAATAATAAATATATATATATATATATATGTTTTGTTTTGTGAAAAAAAATTCTGCTGTACCGAACACGTACCGAACCGAACCGTGACCAAAAAACCGAGGTACGTACCGAACCGAAATGTTTGTGAACCGTTACACCCCTAATGCATACAATGCAGCTAATTCTATTGTGTCTTCATCTGACTGATACATTCCTTGTTCTCCCTCAGGAGCTGAAAACCCCCCCTACAGGGACGGGGACAGATGCGGGGGAGGCCACGGCAGCCACATGGCCGTGGTTTTCCCTGATGCATGAGGCCATCGGGAGTCGGCCCTCCATGGAGCCTCCAGTCCTGATGGACTCGGCTGACGTGACCCCCAGTGGGATTGGCTCTTCATCCAGTGGAGCTGCGGCCGCTCCTTGTGGCCAGGCAATGGAGGAAGAGGAGGATCCTGGGCAGCCTGGCACAAGTAGCAGCACCACTACACTGGATGAAGAGCCATCCACCTCTCTCAGTCCCCTGACTGCCAAGAAGAGGGCAAGTAGGGGGGCCCTATTAGAGTTTCTAAAAGAGGAGGCCAAACAAGAGCAGGAACGCTTTCAGGCTAACACCCAAAAGTATTTGGATTTATTTGAGAAATTGATTAATAAATGATTTTGTTTCCAAGGTTTTGAAACGTTGTTATTGTTCCATTGAGATATACTTTGTTTGTCAAAACATTGTTCCTTTATTTGTAAAATTATAAACATCACAACCAGGCTTGGAATTTCGTCATTTTAGGGGCAAGGCCATTTGGCCTTTGGTGTCACACATTTTTTCAGGGCGCAAAGGCCATTGAGGGAAACATTTGGATTTGGAGCTTACAAATAAATAACTTCACTTTCTATAAGAAAAACACAGGAATGACATGGAAAACAAATCACTTTTTTAATATCAATAATGTCAAACATTATATCATATAGGCCTATGCCTCCTTAGTATTACCTTATATAAAATAAAATACTCTACTTTGAATAATTAGTGTTTGATATGCTTTCCATCTACTACTTCTCCCATTCACAAATCAAATAAAAAAATCTAAGATTTGTTAGAGATTTAAAGGGATATCTGATCCGCTTTTCAAATCTCCGCGCGTTCCTATGAAGCTGGTTATAATACAGGAAGAAATCCAGTGCCACCAAGTAAACAATATCTACTTTAATGGTAATATGACAAAATAATACAATCAATACAGTACAAATTCAATACAGTTAATCTTTGGGATCCCGAATTTACCTGCACGTGAGCCAGCCAGAGGAAAGAGGCTGAACACCGCCTGTGTTTCTGTGTTTCTACTCTGTGACAATGGGAGGAGTTATCAGATCCTCCCATTCGGACATCATTGATTGGCCGCCCCAAATATCACAGACACCTTAGACCTTAGGCTTCCCCAATCACTGTAGCTAGATCTAAACTGAATGCAACTCAAGACATGCTCTCACCTTCCCCCATCTTCCTTTGTCCTCAAAAACATATGTCAAACAGGCCCCACATCCAGCTCACAGTTCCACCCAAATTATTCCCTTTTTAAGCTTATCCATAGTTTGCTAACATGAATAAATACAAATATAACTCTACAAATCCCCCTTTTGGTCTCATTTTAAGAGATCAACTATTTCAAGACACTCACATTATAACCTGGGATTCAGACTATTTAAACATTCAGGAATGGCTCCACATATCAACTTCATATGACCGTGTAGAAATACCAAAATATATCCTCAGTGTTTAGACAAATCGTCCATCAATAGCACAAAAATAAACATACCAAAAAATATATAGAAGAAAATAGTAAAATATATGTTTCCAAATAACCTCTTTTATTATTTATCATTTAGTCCTCCTTAATCATCAAATTACAAACTTTAAAAATAGCTTGCATCTCAAAGATTTGCTTCAAGACAATTATAGTAAAAACACATTTAACATTTAGGATTATTAGCAATCCACCTGAGGTATAAAATCTGGATTGTAAAGGTCCAGTTGAAATTCACAGTTCAAAGTATAGCATTCACAGTGGTGATTCGATTAATCCGTAATCTGCAAAATTGCAGTGTCCTCAAGCTTTAACATTACTTCACTACGCTTTAGTCAAAAGTAAGGCACTTATCTATACATTCATTTTAGTCAAATACATTGTTTAAAAATCTGAAAAAGAAGAATCAGACATTTATTGCGTAGTGTAAAAACCCGAAAAGGTAAAATCTATATACATCTTCTACATTCTGAGTGTCAATTTTAATCAACTTGTCATTCATTTTGTGGGGGTCCCCATGGAGCAGAAGCCGTGATTGTGCCCCACGGATCTGAAAGCTGGGCGTCGTACATCAACACGGAGTCATCCACTGTGGAATATCCCACTAGTCTCTGTGGAGCCTGGAGGGCGGTTTTGGTCATCTTTCGTATGGCTAGTTTAACTACAGTGACCAAGCAGATCATCACAATTAGCACAACTAAGATAAACATTGAAACGGTCACTGCAAATTTAACCAACCCCGCACCCCACGATCCAAAAGTTCCAGTTAAATCCCCAAGGGTAAACCCATGAGTTTCATGCAACTCTTTTATCCCCCTGACGGTATCATGAGCCATATCCATGACCTCAGGTGTAGCATCAGAGATGAAAGAACAACACTCAGATCCAATCACCTTGCATGTGCCCCCCTGGGCGGCTAATAAAAGATCCAGTGCCATACGATTTTGTAATGCTACAGTCCTAACCTCCTGTAATTCCTTATGTTCGGCTAACATGGCTGTGTTAGATGCATTTAAGTGATTTTCCACTACTTTGGACAACGCCACAATTTCCTGCTGAGAAACATAAATACCGTACCATGGTAAAAATAGACTAGCCATCCGCTGTCCTTCTGTAATCGACCTGCTGTTTCTATGTAGAGAGGGAAGTATAGCTGCAATCTCATCAGTCTTCACTTTACGGATTAAAGGGATTAGATAGGCCAGGTAACAGGTGCCATAGAAAATGTCATAAGGCATACAGCCATAGGCTCGGTCCCCACAAACTAAGTAAACCCTCTGCGGGAGGGGCGTTCTGGCTAACTGCACCTTTATTACGGTATTACAGTCGCTGTGGCCCACATCTGGAGAGGTAAGAGATCCTCTTTCATACTGGAAACAGATGGACACATTCTTCCACTCATGTACTACAACTGGGGGAACATAGACAGAACAGTCACGGGTAGGGGACTTACCTAAGGGTAATGGCTGCGAACAGTCATGTATTTTAACCTCAACCGAGTCCACTGTTCTGGAGCCGAACCAGGGCACTACTGTTACCAAAGCCTCAACTAATAAAGATGGAGTGTGTGGTTGCAGTGTACATATTGGACTGGTAAAGTTAACCGAGCAATTAGTCTGGGCTAGAGCTAATTGGAATCTGTATTCAAAAGCTAGGTTAATATATTTCTTCACATATATTAGTCTTAGGACCGTCAACTGTTTGAACCCCTCTGGCAGGTAATCCTTATTTACTGTCTCAACAATGAGCGAGATTAAACCCTTGTATTGTAGAGGTTTCTCAGAGTTTATTGGATACGAAGGAGTGTAACAATCCTCGGCCTCATCTCCAATGCGGGATGCTATGTCATTCCAGCTAACTAAACCGTAGTCCGCTTTCGTGAAAGGAATTGGGCTAAACATGGGAGAATGTACGGATTCTGGCATGTTTTGGCACAGCCAACAGTTGCTAACATTGCGTTCATGTGCATAGTCTAACATTAAACTCATTGCCGAATTGGTTTTAGTTAGTTTAGGTGGAGCGATTAAGGCCTTTTTTGAAGAATCTACATCCTCTCCTGTTTGTTTAAGTGGAGCGATTAAGGCCTTTTTTGAAGAATCTACATCCTCTCCTGTTTGTTTAAGTGGAGTGGATATTAGGGCTTTTTCCGGAGAACCTGTTTCATGATATGGTTCAATATATGTTCTAATAGAGGCGTGTCCGGCGACCCCTAAATTAGAAAAATCTGTTTCATGCTCTGGTTCAATAAATGCACATCCAGTGACCCCCGAATTGGGAGCTTTGTAATCTGGCTTCCGTGCCGTTCACTGGGACTCATATTTTAACTGTTCTGCCGTGCTACACCACAGTTCTGGGGGCATATTTGCAATGGTGTTGAGTGTTATTCTTACCATCCCTGACGAGACCCGGAACTCCTGATACTGCGTCCCTGGATACGCTTCCCACACCGTGTAGTCGCCACCCTTGCTTAAAAACACAGGGTACGTAATAACACAGTTTGGTGAGTTACATATTGCAGTTGGGCAGTCAAAAGAAATCTTCTGTGGTTCGTGAGCAGAGAGAGGGGCATTCCTCCTTCTTCTCTCTCTGTGTCTCTCTCTCATTGTACTGAATGTTAGTGTGGTGATTGGAAACAACCTGTCTTTGTCGCTAGGCACTGATTGGCCCGTTGGTGTGATTTTGCCCTCAGAGTCTGGGCCACCTGTCGTTGGAATGGTCACAGCTTCATCAAGCGGGGCTACCTTGGACAGGTACAGCAGGCCCAGCACGAGGAGGATGATGACAGCTTTCACACGCCAGCCTCCGGTGGAGGAGACAGACGCCATCTGGAAGCGTTGATCCACCCCGCTCTGCCTCGTTCCCTCAGGACCGTTCCTCGCCGTCCTCTTCAGCCCGCCCGCTTATGGCGACTTCTGGGTCGGAGATAGGAGTGTTGTCCTCTGGTTCCTCCTCCTCTGCGCGGACCACGTCCGTGATGATGTCGTCTAGGGTCCTTCCCGGAGGTTTCCCCACTGCGCACTGATTCCAGTGGTACCAGATGTCTCCTTTCCCTTCCAAGCGGACAGCGTGAGATGTCCTCTGCATCACCCGATGGGGTCCAGAGAACCTGGGTCTCAGCCACTTGGGTCTGATCGCTTTCAGCCAGACGAACTCCGCAGTGTTCGCTTCGTGTTTCTCGGGTCCCCCTTTTGCCTCTGCAACCTGGGTGGAAAAATCTGCCACTAATCCCTTAAGTTGCTGGAAGTATGGTTTCGAACTCAGAACCTCTACTTCCTTTCCTACACTTAGGGCTCCTGGACCTGGGAACTGGTGACCATAAGTGAGCTCAAATGGAGAGAAACCTGTCCCTTTGTTAATGGAGCTCCTGATTGACAGAAGAGCCAGAGGCAATGTGTCTACCCATTTCATGCCCGTCTCTTCACATGCTTTGCTGAGTTTTTGTTTTAAGTTCTGGTTCATCCTTTCCACTTTTCCCTGAGACTGTGGATGATAAACTGCTCCAAAACTGTGTCTTAGTCCTAGGGACTACTGTGTACTGTGCGTAGGTCATGGTTCTTGAAATGGCTGCCATTGTCTGACCTCACTTTCCTAGGAAATCCATGTAATGGAATGTAATGCGTGACTAGGAATTTGATCACTGAGTCTGCATCTTCTCTTCTGCAAGGGATAGCTTCTGGCCAACCTGTGTATCCATCTACTACTACTAACAAATATCTGAATCCTCTTACTTTGTCAATCATGTCAGTGTAGTCAATGATGATTTCTTCTCCTGCCATCTTAGGTAAAGGAAACTTTCCCTGGTGTGGTTTCACAGTGGCTCTGATGTTATGGGTTAAGCAAATTACACACTCTTCTAGGTGATTTGCTATCATGTCTGGTAGGTATGGGTGCCACCAGTGGGTCAGGTGCCTGTTCATCTGAGTTTTACCACAATGCGTTGGGCCGTGTGCTTCTTTAAGCATGGATCTTATCCACTCTGGGGGTATAACCGGTCTCCCATCTGGGGAGTACCATATCCCCTCTTTGTTGGTAGCTCCCCGGTTTGACCATAGTTTTTTGTCTTGAGGAGACCCCGCTTCTTGAGCTTCTTTAAGCGTCTCATCGGTTATTGCGGGCAGCAAGTCAGCGGATTTTAAGACAAGCATTTGATACCATGGTGTATATCCTGCCTTCTCTTTAGCTGCTTTGTCCGCTGCATTGTTACCCCAAGCCAAGTAGTTGTTTTCTGCGTTGTGACCTTTACACTTAAGTAAAGCTAACTTGTTGGGCAACATTACTGCTTCTGCAAGCTTTCTGATCTCTTTCTCATGTTTGATGGGGGTATTTGTGGACGTTACAAATCCTGCTCTCAACCATTGTCGCATTTCCACGTGAATTACGCCGTGGACATATGCTGAATCAGTGTAGATGTTTACATCCTTTCCTTTTGATAGCTCTAATGCTGCAATGACTCCCATTACTTCTGCCAACTGTGCTGATACTTTCCCTGTTACTTCCCCAGCTGATACTTCCTCAAAGTTTCCCTCAGGTTTTTGTTTTACCACGGCATAGGCTGCTTGGAGGCCGTTTTGGGGGTGTCTAAAACAACAGCCGTCTGTGAACAGGTTTTCTGCCTGTGGGATGGGCTCGTCTCTGAGATCTATTCTTAGCTTCACATCTTGAATGATTCTTTCCTCACACCTATGGGGCTCTCCGCTACCTATGGTGTCTGCGCTGTTAACTCCTTCGTGTGTGTATGTGATGTGTGCCTTTGTCAGAGTTTTCTCCAGCCTTGTTTGTCTCGTTGAAGTCATTGTGAATGCACTTGAGTTCACAAAAGAGACAATGCTGTGTGTTGTCAGTACTGTCAAAGGATGGCCCATCACAATGTGTGAAATCTTGTTTAAGATACGTGCTGTACCTGCCGCGTGTCTCATGCAGGGAGGTTCTCTGTTTTCCACTCTGTCCAGTGTAACACTGACATACATCAATATTGTCCTACAACCCCCCTTTTTCTGAAAAAGAATCCCATTTACTGTGTCTTCATTTTCAGAAACATCAAGAAAGAATGGTAATGCATAGGATGTAGCGGCGAGAGCCGTGACTTGGGACATGGATTGTTTGAGAGAAATGAACGCAGCTTCTGCCGCTTGTGTCCAGTCTAGTGTGGCAGTGAGATTGCGCATGCCTTTCTCGTTGATGAGTTTTCTGAGTTCAGCTGTTCTTGGGTTATACTCTGGGATGTAGTGTCTGCTGTAGCCTGTGAGGCCCAAAAAAGACAACATGTCTTTGACTGTCTTGGGTTTCGGGTGGTTCAAAATGTGTTCCTGATGCGCTGCTGACATGCCCGTGCCTGCTGGGGAAATCACTCTGCCCAAAAATGTCACCTCTTTACGGGTGCATTGTAGCTTTTTCTTGGAGACTTTGAACCCTGATGTGTGGAGGCGCACCAGTAGGTGTCTGGTGGCCTCCAAACAAGAGGCTGCAGAAGGTGCTGCGATGAGAAGGTCGTCTACATACTGTATTAATACTACTCCCACTGGCAATGTAACGCCCTCTAGCTGTTCCCTGAGCACTTTGTTGAATATTCCTGGAGACAAACTGAAGCCTTGTGGTAGTCTTGTGTATTGTAGTTTCTCCCCTCCTATTGTAAAAGAAAAAATAGGTCTCATACTCTCTGCCAGAGGTATGCAGAAGAAAGCGTTGGCTAGGTCAATACAGGTGAACCATGTATGTTCAGGTGAGACATTACAGATAGCCGTGTAGGGGTTAGGAACTGGTATCAGAGCTGTAGTCGTAATAGCATTAATGGTTCTCAAATCATGAGCCATTCTGTACTCCCCGCTAGATTTTGATACAGGAAGTATGGGAGTATTCCAAAGGCTTTGTGAGGGTTCTAACACCCCTGCTTTCTTCAGTCCCTCAACTGCCTTGTCAACACCCCCTTTTGCCTGTGGCTTGATCGGGTATTGTGACCGGCTCACAGGCACAGAGCTGCTCACCTCAAATGTTACTGGTGTGGCTTTTAAGCAGAAACCTACATCATGAGAGTGCGACGCCCACAGGTTAGACGGGAGATCACGCAACATGTCAACTGTATATGCATGGTCAGTTTTTTCCCTACCATGATGTCTATCTACTTCGTGTCTTTCCATGTGGATGCATTCTTGTGTGTAGATTTTAAGACGATACGCTCTGTGTGAGGGAGAGTATGTCAGTGCTGCGATCTGCGTAGGTTCCCAATCTTCGACTTCTAGCAGCGTCTTTACCATGGGACCAAGTTCTTTAGCTTCATAACTCTTTTTGATAGCTAATGTAATGTGCGGTGTGGACTCAGCAGACAAACGGTACCAGTACAGTTGTTCATCAGAGAGCTCAACCGACGCAGCCACACCCGCCTGTCCCACAAAGAGATTTGTCGTGGTAACGTCCCACACGGCCATAGACACCTCATTATCATACTCATATTCATAACTTAGGTCGTCTTTTCTATCATAATTCAGCGTCAGGTGGGGGGGGGTCTGGAGGGGGGCCATAAGGCCTGAGGAGGTTAATCCATGGCTTCCATTGTTGAAAAATGGAATACAGTCCAGGTGTGTTGTCCCGAGGTCGGTCCAACAGTCCCCAGAATATAGTGGCATGTTGGGTTGCTTCTGCCTCAGTGGACTGGGCCAACATCATCTGAGAACCTGATGTTATGGTAGAAGACGAACAATTGATGGTTGTGCCATTTGGGAATGATATTATCAGTCCATCCGGGGAACAGAGGATGGAGGCATTCGCTTTGATCAGAATATCCCTACCCATGAGGTTAGCCGGGCTTTTTGGTGCAAGAATATACTGGTGTAAGAATGTCTGTCCTGCTATCTTGGTGGATAACAGCGTGGAAAGCGGTATTATTTCTATTTTTCCCGAAAACCCTATGACTGAGACTGTTGTAGATGTTTTGGACGCCTTGAAGACGGGAGAATTGATGGTGGAATATCTTGCTCCTGAATCAACAAGGAATGGTAGGTTTGAGTCTTTAACAGTCATATTAATGTATGGATCCGCCAGGCCCGTACATCCAGGGTTCCCTGGGCGTCTTCATTCTTCGTAGTATTCCCCCTCATATAGGACAAACTGGCCATAGGGGGCGGCCATAGCATTAGGGGCAATGTGACCCTGGTTCGGTTGTTGCGGCAATGGGACAGCCTCCTGGGGTGTCTGGATATATGGTTTCTCCGATCCGTTCCCCCCTTTAGCCCGCCCCCTTCCAGGTGGGGCTCCATGTGGGCACTGCTTGAACCAGTGATCTGGCTGTCCGCAAATGAAACACACCTTCACGTATTCCAATCTAGGAGTCATCCCAAAGCCACCTCGACCTCTGACCCCTCCTCTGAACCCGCCCCTCTGTTGCCAAGAGCTATTATTGTAGCCAAATTGGGGCTGACTATAGGGCGGACCCTGGTTGGAAAGGCCCCCCTTTTGGGTTTTGCTGCCCCTGTGGCTGCGCGGCCGGCGCTACTGGGTGAACAATCAACTGTTTGGCATTCTTTTTGTCATTCTGAACTGTTTTCCGAGCTATTTCCAGCTGCGTTCGCAGTAACTGCACCTTCAACTCCTCTTCCTCAGTTTTAACCTCTGTATGTTGTTTGTTGAATTTACTTAAATGATGGGCTAAATGACGTTCCCACGTCTGTGTGTTTAACTGATCTACCTCTGGATTGTCCTCCATCAGACTTTTAATTTCTTTCGGCACTGCCGCAAGCACTGCTTTACGGAACATCTGTATATGTTGGTCATTATTATCTGGACTGTAGTCAGTTGCCATTGTGTATTGTTGGCGTGCCCTGAGCAACATGGTTGCTGCAGCCTCTCCAGGTGTAAATGTAAATGACAGTGATCCGTAACCTCCCCCTGTCTGTGGGAAATGCTCTCTCATTGCTTTGCCCAGCTTGCTGTGAACATCGTCAAAGGAAATAGGCACGTCATCTTTCATTGTCGATGTTCCTGATCTATCCTCAACTCTTTCTACCTCATAATAGGAAGTCTGTTGTGCTAGTATTCTCCTGAAATCTCCCAGACAGATAGTCTGTCCTACAGCCATGTCCGCAAACCTTCGCATCCAATGTCTCCCTCCCTCAGTAGGCAACGGCATTTTATCGATCAGCGCATGTATGTCCCCTAGTGTGAAAGGATGATAAGCCGTCTTCCCGTTTTGCGCGGCCACTAAAGGCGCCTGTAATACTGGATACATAAAAGCATGCTTGGTGGGGTCTTCTGCGGTGTGGTGAGACCTTAATCTGTTACGGGGCATTGAAATAACCTGATCTACTTCCACTAGTTCACTTATTGTTCCTGTCAGAGATATCTGCTTAACTTTGCACCTCGCCCTCCTGCTGTCTTCCTCTTCCTGAGAGCTGTCTTTACGACCCTGGCCTCCTGCTCCATTGTAAAACCCCCCAGTTTCATGGCTTGCTGTTTCCCTATCCCTTTTATGGCCCGCTATCTTTCTATCACTTCTGTGGTTCGCCGTCTCTTCCCCACTTTCATGGCCCGATGCCCCCCCCTCAACACCTGGGTAATTAGACGTATACGTTTGGCGTGATCTGTTCTGAAAAGGATCACATCTCTCCCCCTTCTCTATATCTTCTAGCGAGCCCTCATATCCGCTCTGTTCCTGTCTCCTGTCTTCCTCCTTGCGTCTATCTTGAATCTGTTGTTCATAGCACCGCCTTTCTCGTATTTCCCTCTCATCTAGGAGGTCAGTTGTGTATGTTGTGTCTGCCTGTGTAGCGCCTGAGTGGCTCTCTGTAAGATTTGTCAGAAGGGAAGTCAATTTTTCTGAGGTGAGCTCCTTATCAAGTGGTCGACTGTCCCTGCTCGGGGAAACCCCCTCCTGGTCTGTGTTAGAACTAGGCCTCCGCGTGGTGTGTGCGCTGTCTAGTCTGTCTAACGGGGAGGAAACCTGTTTTTGTTTAACATTTAGTCTTTTCTTTGGAGTAGGGACGCCCCTTAACGGACTCAACGCTACTGTTCCCACCATCCTATAGTTCCCTACGCTCATGGCCGCCTCCTCTCCTTCTGTGTCCGATGCATCTGCCACCATCATTTGCAATTTATTTGCGCTGTCGTCGGGTAGAGTATAAGGGGGAGGGGGCTGTGTAGTCAGACTACCTAAATCCGGGTAAAGGAGAGAGGAGCGGGTGGGAATAGCCGGATTTTGTATGGGCGTAGTTAGAGATTTCTGCTCTGAGTTAGAGACAACATTATTTTGCATTCTTTTAAAATATTCGACTCGTTCTGCTACATAGTCCAGAATGTCTCCATGTGTAGGCACCTCTGTGTCTTTAATACCATGAGGGAACAGAAGAGTCTTAACTTCATCTGTTTTTATGGGGCTTTGGATTGCCATTGCACCCGGGAGATTTTGGTCTGTGACGGGAGGAATATTAATTCCAATCATTACGAGGGCAGCATTGTGACAAACCCTCCTCAATCTATCTAGTGCCTGTTGTTGCTTGTTCCATTTGCTACGGGCAAACCATCTGGGCTTCTGTTCGTTTAGGTGTGCAAGTTGCTTTACAATCTGTCTTTCATATAAATTCAATGCTGTGCCCAAATTACCTACGGTGTCGTCATCCCCCACTTTATTCTCTGTTATCATTGTATCGTGTAGGAATCGGAGATCCGTACAAGCCTTTTCTTTAGCCCCCTGTTTGATTCCACTTAAAATCAATCTCTTAATCTGTTCCCATTGCTCCCGGTAACTCCCTGGAATTTCAGAATAGTCCTTACCATTCTGTCGTTCCATATTCACTTCGCTTTTATTTATCCGACTTAATTAATATGTGTTCACTTGTATTCATATACTGGGCTATTGTCGTTGTTATTATTAACGTGCTTCCCGTCTTCAATACCGGCCAGCAATGTAATGATGAAACTCTAAGTTTGAAGCTAAAATATATACAAATGTCAAGGGTGTGTTACCCCCTTTCAGCCACTAGATGGCAGCAGCAGACCACAAATGAGCTTCACTCTTCTGAGTGCCTCTTTTATCCCCGGAGACAATTGAAAAATCACACAGATTTATTCCCCGTACAGTTTGTCCAGCTTTTATAATGTGATGTTTATTTCAACAGGCTAGTGGACCCGAATGATGCTTCGACACTCTGAAAGAATGTGACCATTCCATGGGGAACTCCCAGGTCGTGAAAAGCCCTTTATCACACGTTTAGCTTTTCAAATTAAGTTTACAGACCAAGGGAAAACGAGAGACGGTCCCGTCACAATTTTTTGTGAGGTTCGCGTTCTCTCCCTCGATTGGTATATAACAGAACTCTGGCTTTTAGCTTTCAGCCTTAGTCTGTTATTTACCCCAGTTTTAGACGGAGACCCGATCTGATATATCGAGTTTTCAGGTTTTGTCGTGCAGGAGTCAAACCTCGCACCCACAAACTGCCCCGTCTCTACGCCACTCAGGAATTTTCTACCTGCAGATCCGCGCCAAACTGCTCTATTTTCGTTACGCAGGACTTTTGGTCTACCTGTCGATCAACGTTTGTGTTTTGTATATAACTTTCCTAACATAGTAAAATATGCATTGTATATTCCATTTAAACTTTAAAAACACTGTGAAACACCTACAGACAATCCTAAAGTTTTAGTGTATCCAATTCCAGACAGTCGAATTTCATAACAGGCGTCTGTACCTTTGTGTAGAGTTGTGCAGGGCCCTGCTGATTGTCTGAGAAGTTTGAAAGCGTTTGTTCTCGACCCATTCCGGTCGTCTGGATTCTTCCTCAGCTTCGTTATATCTAGACGTCAGGGTCACCACTTGTTAGAGATTTAAAGGGATATCTGATCCGCTTTTCAAATCTCCGCGCGTTCCTATGAAGCTGGTTATAATACAGGAAGAAATCCAGTGCCACCAAGTAAACAATATCTACTTTAATGGTAATATGACAAAATAATACAATCAATACAGTACAAATTCAATACAGTTAATCTTTGGGATCCCGAATTTACCTGCACGTGAGCCAGCCAGAGGAAAGAGGCTGAACACCGCCTGTGTTTCTGTGTTTCTACTCTGTGACAATGGGAGGAGTTATCAGATCCTCCCATTCGGACATCATTGATTGGCCGCCCCAAATATCACAGACACCTTAGACCTTAGGCTTCCCCAATCACTGTAGCTAGATCTAAACTGAATGCAACTCAAGACATGCTCTCACCTTCCCCCATCTTCCTTTGTCCTCAAAAACATATGTCAAACAGGCCCCACATCCAGCTCACAGTTCCACCCAAATTATTCCCTTTTTAAGCTTATCCATAGTTTGCTAACATGAATAAATACAAATATAACTCTACAGATTCTATTAATATGTAACAAATATATTCCATTTCAGAGCATAAGAATAAGCCTTCAAGGGTCAAACTCTGCATTTACAGTATGGCAAAAAAGTATTTAGTCAGCCACCAATTGTGCAAGTTCTCCCACTTAAAAAGATGAGAGAGGCCTGTAATTGTCAATTGTCAATGGGGGGAAAGAATCCAGGAAATCACATTGTAGGATTTTTAATGAATTAATTGGTAAATTCCTCGGTAAAATAAGTATTTGGTCACTTACAAACAAACAAGATTTCTGGCTCTCACAGACCTGTAACTTCTTCTTTAAGAGCCTCCTCTGTCCTCCACTCGTTAACTGTATTAATGGCACCTGTTTGAACTCGTTATCAGTATAAAAGACACCTGTCCACAACCTCAAACAGTCACACTCCAAACTCCACTATGGCCAAGACCAAAGAGCTGTCAAAGGACACCAGAAACAAAATTGTAGACCTGCACCAGGCTGGGAAGACTGAATCTGCAATAGGTAAGCAGCTTGGTGTGAAGAAATCAACTGTGGGAGCAATTATTAGAAAATGGAAGACATACAAGACCACTGATAATCTCCCTCCATCTGGGGCTCCACGCAAGATCTCACCCCGTGGGGTCAAAATGATCACAAGAACGGTGAGCAAAAATCCCAGAACCACACGGGGGGACCTAGTCAATAGCCGCATTCACACCGCAGGACTTTCCCTGGTACTTTGGTTAGTACCAATAATGTCGCGTTCACACCGCCGGGACTACTCAGTGCCGGGAACTCTTTTGGCCATTTTCAGTCCCTGCTAGAGAGGTGGCACGAACCTGGTGATAAAAGAGTGCCAATTTCTATTCTATTTCTATTGGCTGGGCGAATTGCAAACCACGCCCCGTTAGGCTCTGATTTTTTTTTGTTAGGCAGCCATTTTTTTCCTCGCTACAAAACCACATCCACACGTGAGCGAGTAGTTTTTTTGTACTTTAAAGCAGTTATGACCACACGTACAACAACACCGGTGGAATGATGAGGAAGTGTCGGCGCTTCTGGCAATTTACTCTGAGGACGGGATGCAGCAGCTTCTACAGAAAGCAGTTCCCAACTCCAAATGTTTTGAGCGATGTTCGCAAAAGCTACTTGAGCTGGGAATCGTGCACAGTGCACACGGATGCCGGGTAAAAATAAAGAAACTCAGGCAGGACTATAAAAAAATTAAAGACCACAATAATAAGAGTGGTAACGATTTTCTATTGTTATTATATATATTGCCACTGTTTTTTAATACTGACACCTAACTTGCACTAAGGTGTGTCTGCTGCTATATATATTGCCACTGTTACATTGTTTTGAAACTACTTACACTTTATTTTACATTTCACACTTTTATTTAACTTCAATGTACATGCATACGACACACCTGGAACAGCGTGTTGCCGTTATTGTTATGTCTTGACTGTGCAATAAAACAAACAAACTGGCGAAGCTTTATTTATTGTGTCCCACCCCAAATGTGCAGAATAGAAGAATGTGAGAGCAGACAGGTGTTGGTGGTTGAATTTATCTACAATGTTGCAACCTTGTGCAGCAATGGCAGGGGCAGAAACACAAGTCTTACACACATAAACACAAGTAATTTATCATGTCATTTGTTTTAGATAAATAAGGGAAAAACACCAAACAAGGGTTAATGTCCTTTTCCAAAATCAGCCTGAGGGGGTAATATATAATGAATACATAAAGATAAAGTCCATTGTTATAATGGGGTATTTTATTTGTAAATTACCCTTATGAACTCCATCATGTCTGAGGTCGGAAAGTAAACAAACGCCTCATACAGCGGGTGGGCTTTATACCCCCTCCCCCGTGTAGTTCTTCTTCACTCGTTTTTTTTTGTACTCGCCGTGAAGTGGTTTTGCGGCCTGCCAGTAAACCCAGAGAAGAAGAAGACGAAGGGACGTCAGCGTAACTTTGCCTCAGGGAAAGTACTGCAGTGTGAATGCGATTGGCACTAGCCCCCTGGCGGATTCAGTACCGTAGTGCCGGCACTAAAGTACGGCAAGTCCTGCGGTGTGAAAGCGGCTCTTGACCTGCAGAGAGCTGGGACCAAAGTAACAAAGGCTACCATCAGTAACACACTACGCCGCCAGGGACTCAAATCCTGCAGTGCCAGACGTGTCCCCCTGCTTAAGCTAGTACATGTCCAGGCCCGTCTGAAGTCTGCTAGAGAGCATTTAGATGATCCAGAAGAGGATTGGGAGAATGTCATATGGTCAGATGAAACCAAAATAGAGCTTTTTGGTAAAAACTCAACTAGACGTGTTTGGAGGAGAAAGAATGCCGAGTTGCATCCAAAGAACACCATACCTACTGTGAAACATGGGGGTGGAAACATCATGCTTTGGGGCTGTTTTTCTGCAAAGGGACCAGGACGACTGATCCGTGTAAAGGAAATAATGAATGGGGCCATGTATCGTGAGATTTTGAGTGACAACCTTCTTCCATCAGCAAGGGCATTGAAGATGAAACGTGGCTGGGTCTTTCAGCATGACAATGATCCCAAACACACCGCCCGGGCAACGAAGGAGTGGCTTCGTAAGAAGCATTTCAAGGTCCTGGAGTGGCCTAGCCAGTCTCCAGATCTCAACCCCATAGAAAATCTTTGGAGGGGAGGGAGTTGAAAGTCTGTGTTGCTCAGCGACAGCCCCAAAACATCACTGCTCTAGAGGAGATCTGCATGGAGGAATGGGCCAAAATACCAGCAACAGTGTGTGAAAAACTTGTGAAGACTTTCAGAAAACGTTTGACCTCTGTCATTGCCAACAAAGGGTATATAACAAAGTATTGAGATGAACTTTTGTTATTGACCAAATACTTATTTTCCACCATAATTTGCAAATAAATTCTTTAAAAATCAGACAATGTGATTTTCTGGATTTTTCTGGATGAGAATTACAGGCCTCTCTCATCTTTTTAAGTGGGAGAACTTGCACAATTGGTGGCTGACCAAATACTTTTTTGCCCCACTGTACATAATTTAGCTGTGTGTGTGCGCGTGTGTGTGTGTGTGTGTGTGTGTGTGTAATCAACCCCTCACAGCTCTGTTCAGAAACTGAATACAATCGCTGCTTTAATTCTGTCTTTAGGACGTTGTTGTGTGTGTGGACGGAGCAGCTACAGGTTAGTTTAGCCTGATTGAAACGACATTGAACACGCATTTTAAAAGATTTTTCACTTGCCGTCTTGTCTGCAGACTTGTCAAAGCATTAATTCATGTTTTTTACTAACCGGTATCAGTATGTAGTTCAGAGTCCTGCACGGGTCTGATTTTCAAGACCCGCTCCCGCCCCGCACCCGCGATGTGCAATACCGAACCCGCCCCGCTACCCGCACATATTGCCAATCAGTTCCGCAAACCGACCCGACCCGTCGGCACAAGATCTGCAACCCGACCCGAACCCGCATAGCCTATATATGAGCAGTGAAAACGTGCAATTATTAACACATGCAGTTCCATATTTGTCTCAAAAACCGTGGGATGTTGGTTCTTTCTCCATCCAGGATGACACCAAAATCCTCCCAGACGTTGGATTTCGCTCTTGAGGAAGTGTTATTGAAAATGCTGTATTCTCCGTGTTATGGGTTTGTGCCCAGATCAGGGGCTCCTAGTGTGATGTGTCGTGTCTAGCTGTAGTTTCCTGTTATGGTTTTGTAGTCCTTATCGTTTCCCCTCCAGGTGTACCCATTTGTAATTAACCCAGGTGTGTCTTGTCTCGTCATTACCTCATGTATAAGTATTCTGCCTTTCCCTTTGTCTGGGGCTGATCCTGTCTGTGCAGTATGTGTTCTTGTCTGTCATTACTTTATATTTCCTTTGTTCAACCATGGTGGTAATTATTAATTAAATTCTTTTTTTGATTACTTCGGCTACCGTCTCCTTTATTATGTTGCCTGCTAACAGTCAATGGTAACGTAATATGGGGGCTCGTGCCAAACTGATTTGAGCAGGAATTTGGTGGTGGCCGCTGAGTTTAGTCCACACTTTGAATTATGGTTGACAGTGTCGTGTGTGTGGCCCATGTTTTATACCCTCTTGGTAAATAATTCTCCAATAAGGAGCGTTTTCATCCAGCTAGGGCAGCTGGACCATTTTCTATGGTTCCTTCCTTCGCCTGGTAGACATACCGTCTATGCTGGTCGGGGTAGTAGGAAGACCCTGTCAGGCTCCTCCTAGGCCGGCGTATGTCAGCTAGTTAGTTATATAGGGGGTCTGATAGTGAGGGATGGAAACGTTTAAGGGATGCGCTTTAGGTGTTTTTTTTTTTTGAACACACGACAGTTGTTAATCTCTTGCGAATAATTTTGAGTGTGGATGCTTCAGAAGGTCATACCGGTGCTCTTCTCTATTTAGTGTATAGTGGTAGGGAAGCGGTGGCCAGAGTTATTAAGAACAGACTGTACAGACGTGTAGGGTGAAGCCGGTTTTTTTTTTTTGTGTGTGTATATGTTAATTGGTTGGTCGTATATGCTGGTGGAAGCGGGGTTGGTTCTTTAGTTTATTCCTCCCCCGGTGCGACGGTACTAGGGCAGGTATGCCTGTGAAGGTATGTGATTTTGTGGCTAGGCCAACTGTCAACTTGTTGGGCTTGTGCACTAAGGTGCACATTACGGTGTCAGGCTTGCCCCGAGCATGAAAAAGCAGCAGCAGCGGTTAGCGCTGGTGGAGGCTTTGACAGCCAAGGAGGTTATGGAGTGCTCTGTGGGCAAACCTGAGGAGGAGGAGGTAGTCACATGTGACCCGGTTTCGGAGAACCAGGTTTTGCTGAGGAAGATGGAACTAGAGTTTAAATTCGAGCAGCTGAGACATGCAGAGCGGTTATGCGCTCGGGAAGCGGAGGAGGCAGAACGTGGGCGCGTGCATGAGCTTGAGCTTAGAAGGCTTGGGGTAGAGGCGCGGGCAGTGCATCTTGAAGCTAGGTTCGATGCTACTAGGCACCTACGTCTGGTCCCGCAATTTTCAGAGAAGGATGTTGACAAATATTTTTCTATGTTCGAAAATATAGCCACAACTCTGAAATGGCCTAATGACCAGTGGACATTACTTCTCCAGAGCGCACTCACCGGGAAAGCACAACACGTTTACGCGTCACTTTGCCCAAACACCCAGGATTACGCCGTGGTGAAGGCTGCTATCCTTAGGGCTTACGAGCTTGTGCCGGAGGCGTATAGGCAGAGGTTTCGCGCTCTTAGAAAGAACAATGTGCATACCTACGTGGAGTTTGCTTACGAGAAGGAGCTGTTGTTTGATCGTTGGTGCGCGTCGGAGAAGGTGGACACTTTGGTTAAGATGCGGGAACTCGTGCTTCTTGAGCAGTTTAAGTCCTATTGTTTGCCCGATAATGTGGCGATGTACATTAATGAATATAAGGTGACTGAGTGCTCGGTGGCTGCGAGCCTTGCGGATGAGTTCGTGTTGACGCACAAAGTGCTCTTTGACAGACCTAATTATCCCGTGCGCAGTGTGGAGAGTAGACCGAGGTGGGGCTTGGGTGACAGGCCTGTGGCCTCTGGCGGTGGCAGTGTGGGCGAGGTTGCTGAGCGGGGAATGAGGGGAGAAATGCGTGAGTGTTTCCACTGTGGAAAAAAAGGCCACATAAAGGAGAACTGTTTTGCCCTTACCCGTCCCAGTAAACAAATATCGTTGGTAATGACACCCACACCCACACACACATCTCTGAGTAGGGATGCCCAAAGGGGTGAGGATATGAAAGCTTACTTACCGTTCATCAGTGAGGGGTTTGTATCCTTGTCCGGCAAAGGGGTGAAGGTTCCTGTGACCATATTAAGGGATACGGCTGCGTCCCAGTCATTTATTCGGAGAGATGTGCTGCCTTTTGACAGTGGTTCAGAGGTGGATGCTGGGATAACTGTCAGGTCTTTTGGGATGCATGTCATGGAAGTTCCGCTTCACACTATCCATCTTACATCTGAGTTGGTGTCGGGGCCAGTGGTAATTGGGGTGGAAAATTGTTTTCCTGTCGAGGGCGTGTCATTAATCCTCGGGAATGATCTGGCAGGGGGTAGGGTCCTCGTGAAGGCAGATGTGACTTGTGTGCCAGCAGAGTCTGGGGCGGTGGACAGGACTGGCGGATGCGTATCCGAGGGTGTTCTCCTCATGTGCAGTCACGCGGGCCATGGTTATTAAGGCTCTGGCCGAGGAAAAGGACGACGTGGACTTGTTTGATACCATCATAGCGACTGTTAACGGGGTGCCTGAGTGTCGTGACCCACTTATGGATAATCCCCAGGGTGCAGTACCACGGGAGCCTGAGGTGGAGGGGGCGCTCCCGGGGCAACCCGACTTGTGGTCATCGTCTCAGCTTGTTCCTGAAATTGCCCCTCTTGAATGTGATGCTGTTCTTCCATCTATTCCAGCCGGTCTCAGCCCTTTACTGCCCTCTACTTCCTCGTGTGAGTCTGCCAGTAGCGTGGCTGGGTTTTCTTTTGCTCGCGAGGAGCTTATCGCGGAACAGGGTAGAGATCCAAGCCTGTCAGGCCTTTTTGCGAACACTGTGGGAGAGAGTGAGGTTTCTAAAAGTTGCTATATCCTGAGGGACGGGGTATTGCTGCGTAAATGGTCTCCTAGCCTCGACGCGTCAGCGGAGAATGATTGGAATGTGGTGACGCAGGTTGTGGTTCCGTTTAGATACCGTCACGATATTCTGTGTTTGGCTCACGATCACAGGCTCGCAGGACATCTGGGGGTCAATAAGACATATGATAGAGTGCTGTGTACATTTTTTGGGCCAGGGTTGAAACGGGATGTGGTGCAGCACTGCAGGGGGTGTTCAACGTGTCAGGTGGTGGGTAAACCTAACGGGGTCATTCCACCGGCACCACTCTACCCTATCCCGGCAGTGGGGGAACCTTTTGAGAGGGTTATCATTGATTGTGTGGGTCCACTCCCTAGAACCAAGGCAGGTAATAGCTTTCTTTTGACCATTATGTGTGCCAACACACGGTTTCCGGAAGCGATTCCACTGAAACGGATAACGGCCAAAACAGTGTCACAGGCCTTGGTGAGGTTTTTCTCCGTTTTTGGTTTGCCTCGCGTGGTACAGTCCGACCAAGGTACGAATTTTTTATCCCGCATCTTCTCGCAGGTTTTAAAGCAGCTGGATATATCGCATAGTTTCTCTAGCCCATATCACCCACAATCCCAGGGGCTTTGGAAAGGTTCCACTCCACGCTAAAAACAATGCTTCGGGCGTTCTGTCGTGACACGAAGGACGACTGGGATGAAGGGGTTCATTTAATGTTGTTTGCCGCAAGGGAGGTGGTGCAGGAATCTTTGGGATTCAGTCCTGCAGAGCTGGTATTTGCGCATTCGGTTAGGGGGCCGCTTAAGCTGCTGAGGGAGAAGTGGTTGGGGGAGAGCGAGCCGAAGAACATGTTAGACTGTGTCTGTGGCTTTAGGGAGAAGCTGAAGAGGGCATGTGAACTAGCGAGGACAAATCTGAGTGACATTCCGGGTGAGGATGAAGGGCTGGTATGACAGGAAGGCTCGGGATAGAACGTTTGTGCCAGGGGAGAGGGTTTTAGTGTTGTTGCCTGTCCCAGGCTCCAGCTTACAAGCACGGTTTTGTGGGCCGTACCTGGTTAGAGAGAAAGTAGGGGATTTGGACTACCTGATCGAGACACCGGATCGTGGGCGGAAGACTCGCTTGTGTCATGTTAATATGATTAAGCCATATTATGTGAGGGAGCCTCTGGTGAATCCTATTGACAGTATTGTTGTTCCCTCTGCGAGTGTGTCCACTGTGCCGGTGTCAGTTTGTATGTTGGACCCATCTAGCGTTGATGAGAGTAATGACAGTCTTTGTTTTTCAGAGGGGGTTGGAGAACTGGAAGATGACGTCATTATTCCGTCCAAGGCGGTCGTGGAGGGACGGTTGACAAACACTGAGTCATTGATCACTCTTGACTGTCATCTTGGCCATTTATCAACAACGCAGCGAGATGATATCAGGGGTTTGGTTGGGTCTCATTGTGAGCTGTTCTCCGATATTCCTTCGCGCACTAACGTATTACAACATGACATCGATGTGGCAGAGGCATTACCCATTAAACAGCACGCGTATCGCGTGAATCCATATAAGCGGGCGCGGTTACAGAAAGAGGTGGAATACATGCTCACTAACAATATCGCTGAGCCCAGTTTCAGCCCATGGAGCTCGCCGTGCTTATTGGTTGATAAGTCAGACAAGACAGATAGGTTTTGTACGGATTTTCGCCGGGTAAATAACGTGACTAGGCCTGATAGTTTTCCATTGCCCAGAATGGAGGACTGTGTCGACAGTGGGGGGGGGGGGGGTGCTATTTATCCATGGGGTGGTGTGGGGGTTAGGGCCGTCCATACCGGTGCTGTTAGTACAATTCGTATTTGTTATTGTGCTGACAGTATTATTGTTTCTTGTTTCCTTCTTCTGTTTATGTTCATTCCCCCATTTCGCCTTGGGGTTATGGACATAAAGTTGGGTGTGGGGGTGTTATGGGTTTGTGCCCTGATCAGGGGCTCCTAGTGTGATGTGTCATGTCTAGCTGTAGTTTCCTGTTATGGTTTTGTAGTCCTTATCGTTTCCCCTCCAGGTGTACCCATTTGTAATTAACCCAGGTGTGTCTTGTCTCGTCATTACCTCATGTATAAGTATTCTGCCTTCCCCTTTGTCTGGGGCTGATCTTGTCTGTGCAGTATGTGTTCTTGTCTGTCATTACTTTATATTGCCTTTGTTCAACCATGGTGGTAATTATTAATTAAATTCTTTTTTTGATTACTTCGGCTACCGTCTCCTTTATTATGTTGCCTTGACTCGACATTGAGCCTGCTAACAGTCAATGGTAACGTAATACTCCGCTAGAGAGCTTCACCTCAGCCATTTCAAATGTGGCGCGCTCAGCAGCAGATTGATGCGCTGCAGAGGTTATGATTATGCGTGGTCCCGCGGGGGAGAGGTCTGAGGATTTAAACATTAAACTAAATTATTATTATTTTAATATATTTATTATGCAATACCCGCGACCCGACCCGCATCATCTTTGTTTTACCCAGAACCGAACCCGGAAAAAAGCATTTGAAAAAATACCACCCGCGAATCACCTTTTTTGCGGGTCACCCGTCGGGTACCCGACCCGATGCAGGACTCTGATGTAGTTACTTCAGCATCATTTTGAAACATGTCTTACAATTAAATCACTGTAAAATAGGTTAATTTTGTCGTAGTTGGTTTCCACCACAGTATTTACATGGAAATAAGCCCCGCCCCCTCTCCAGCGTGTTCTGTTTGAAATTCAGTAGCGGCGCTAGGGGGTGGCTACTTGGGCTCAAGCCCCGGATGTTTTCTGAAAAGCCCCGGATGTTTCACTCAAAAAAAAAAAAAAAGTGCAGTACCGGAGTCCACCAGAGAGGCAGCCACTGTGGGACATTAGCCTGCGTACTGCGTAGCCTGCCCTGAAGAATAAGTGATCCTTCCTAGTGCCTGACGAGTTTTAAGCTAATAGCCTATACAGTTATGGATATTAGAAAGTTATTGTCATTGAAGCAGCCGGCGCCACAAGCTGCAGCAGCAGCAGTATCAGCAGCTGACAACAATGTCATCACCAGCAGTCAAGAAATGGATGATGTTTCAGGTTTGTGAATCTAATGGTGATATCTGCACTCTGGCTGACTGAGTAAGAAGTGAAAAAGAGTGATGTAACGTTAATGTTATAGCTAGTAAACATGGAGTAACCACACTAAGTATACCCTTATATGTTAGGATGTATACAGAACATGACTACAAATTATCCTAAGATGTAACGTTAACCCTTCATAACTCAGTCTACTTTTAAGACACTAAAATAACGTATTCCAATTTTTATTTTGTTTTCGTGCGTGGAATTATACCGGCTCTCGTTTCAGTACACATAACAACAGAACTGACAGGCAACCCTCTGAATCAGACTCCGATTGGCTGTGACTGCATCCACTCAGAGTGTCCGATTCAGAAACGTGACTCTTACACCCTTTACGTCACAAACAAAGATGGTGGATGAGAATAGATCTATAAAACGATAAGCAATGCGTCAGAATCAAGGTGAGACTATTCGCATCCTTTAAAACTCTACGCACATTCGTTTCACCTTAATAAGTAAACGACTATTTGAGTGAGTTAAGGCATTAGTTTGCTTCATTAAAGGGTGTTAATGAGTGTTCTCCAGTGCTTTTTGTCCGCTTTAAGGTGTTATTAAGGTAGGGTTAATGTTGCTCTCAAAGTGCACCAGATTGATGCTTTCAACTTCAATATTTAAAAAAAAATCTTCCCGGGGGAGCATGCCCCCGGACCCCCCGAGAGGAGGCGCCGACCCCCCTAAAGGATATTCGGTCCACCCCCCACTTATAAAAAATAGCACTGTACCCCCCCCAACCCAACGACTCCTGGGCTAAGCCCCGGATCTCCTACAATCCTAAATCCGCCACTGGTTTGAATGACAGGAGTAAACACAGCTGACAGCCGCGGTGAAACTCCAGCGGTTATGCGAATATTCGCATCACGTCCGTTGTGAACACAGCATAATGCAGTTCAGAAAACACTGTTCTGTCGCTTTTAAAGCAACTTCGAGATTTTAACAGTGTGAGGGGCCCAAAGGCCATGGTGGCCGTAGGACGTACAATTATTTGTGGGGCATAACGGCCAGACAGAGGGGCTACGACGGCCATGGCCGTCATGGCCGCCGTGAAAATCCTACCCTGATCACAACACAATAAACCGCGAATGAAGGCACACAGCTTTTCACACAGTGTGGTGCCCAAGGCCTTCGTGTCCCCAAGTCCTACAAATAATCGTGTTCTTGTAGTTCAACTGGGTGCACACGTGGAGCAGAGAGCAGCCCTGCCAGTCGGTCTCGCTGGCCATGTCCGCCTCGATCCCCCCTCACCTGACATGGTGGAACCACACCAATGTCCCCAACATCCTCTTCAGGCTCCAGGATATCCCCCGCTGTGAGGCAGATGTTATGGAGCACTGCACAGGCGGTGATGACTGAGGGGACAAAGGTGTGGTGTACCTCCAGAGCCTTGAAGAACAGCGATCGCCACCTGGTTTTCATCATGCCAAAGGCCCGCTCTACGATGGAGCGAGCCCTAGCATGATGCTGGTTGAAGCGGCTCTGCACCCTCCCTTGCAGTGGTTCTCTATATGGGGTGATGAGGGCCACAGGTACTTCCATGCAGGGGTAGCCACCATCACCCAAAAGGAAGAATCCTAAAAAGAGAGAGAACATCTTTAGTATACTAAAAGTCATTGATGGATTTTGATGTATTAACAATAATCTTTGGTGTCACTTGAGGGAGGATACAGAGCCTGTTTGTAAATTGCGCGGTCCTTCAGGACTCTGGTGTCATGGACTGAGCCAGGATACCCAACTAAGGTGTTGAGAAAGAAGCCCTTCCCATCACACACTGCCTGCAATTGTATGGATGGGAAGAGCTTCCTGTTGAGGTAATCCTGGCCCAGAGGTCCTGGCGGGTCTTTATGCGGACATGGCAGCCATCAATGGCCCCCACACACCTGGAGGATACTGGGCTGTTGGCCAGCCTTGCAAACCCTTGGCCAACCTCCTCCAGTTCTCCAGGGGGGGGTAGTTTGATGACCTCCTGGCGAAGGGCGGCAATCTTCTCTACTCCAGTGTGCACCAGTCTGCAGACGGTGGACTTGGGGACATCAAAGGCCCGGCAGACCACACTGACACAGACACACAAGCCGTGTGCCAACCAATAAAGGGTAATTAAAATATTGACCTCATGTGACCAGCCTTGTGTGCTCTTTGATGGCAGGATCCTCAGCAGGGCCTCCAGAGACTGGCGCCCCAGTCTGTAGTCCTTCATGAGGTCCTTCTGGCCATCAATGAACGCCGCAAGGACTGGCACATGAGGGTTTAAAATGGCTTGGATGGGATCGACATCCATCTGCAAAATAAAGATACCTGTTACCTTCAGCACCTAGCTTTTACTAAACTGACAATTAATTGATCTTACATGAAATTGCTGTTGTTGGTGAAACCATTCATACTGCAACAGACTAGTGATGCTTACCTCCAGCCAGTTGTAGTCGTGCCCGACGGCGCCTGGCCCTGGGCTGCTCCTGCACGCCATGGCATCAGACATGTTGTGTTTGGAAAGGTTGAACATCTTTCTATCCAATATTTATATAGGCCTGGTACCTTCTTCCTAAATGACCTTCATGGGTTTCAGCTGGTAGTTTGTCACTGACCTGATTAGCTTTTAATTCGGCTGGCAAACCGCAGTCATTAAGTCCTATTTAAAATGTTAATGTGCTACATATCCAAACAAACAAACAAAGTCTGCAGTCCAATGAATGTTAATCTAACTGGGTTTTGATAGATAACATATCTCTTTTTCTTCTCTCAATTATTTTATTTCTATTGTGCACTCTAATCAATATTAATCAAACTATTGTTCGTTTATACATTTTAAGAATGGCGTTTATCTTTTTTGAGAATTAGTTCTTATTTTATTTATTGGGGTCTACAACAGATGATACAAATGTTTGTGTCAGTAAATGTGTGCTAACAGAGGCGGGGGTGTGTGTGGAAATAACGGGGACAGTGTCATGTCTAGGAAACTAATAGTGAAAGTGTATTCTTTATGTTAGTTTTGTCATGTCCCTTTGCCCTGTGCTTTATGTTTATTCCCTTAATTAATCATCCCTCTCATTTCAGGCCTCCACGCTCCCCGCCCCCTTCTGTCTCCTGCGTCCTTGATTGTTTTCCCCGCCCTGATTGTTTACACCTGTGTCCCCTTTACCTGTGTATATATTGTGGTAGCTTCCTCCTGTACATTGTCAGTTCGTTGTCTTACTATGACCCACGTTCCTGATTACCTCACGGACTTCCCACGGATCTACCTCATTGATCACTTGCTAGTTTTCCTCGAAAGAGTATATTTGTTTTCCTTGTTTTGATTACTGTGCTAAATTCCAGTAAAGTCTTTATTTTTTGAGAACACTATCTGAGTCGTGCAATTGAGTTCATGCCTCAGAGTCTCTCCTTGACAGACAGAGCTGCTGTCAGACGAACAGCTGTGCGGCGTCATCACAAACGGACGTCGCTTCACGTGACGCTCCGGAGGAAAGGACGTCCCATTGCTCTTAAAACTAATTTCCCTGCTTCTCGTGGTTTCCTTGCGTCTCTCCATGCTTCCCTGGTGGGAGGGACTAGACGCAGGGAAAGGACGCAAGTGAGGGACGCAAGGAATCCATTTAACCGAAGTGAGAAGGACCCTAGTCTGCATTCTTTCTTTTTATTTATGCATATTTGACTAATCACACCCCTTTCAAACTGTGTTTTTTATTTTTGTACTGACCATTGGAAGGATTTCTTAACTTATTTTATATACAACTAATATTACATAGATGGAAATATTTGTTTACATAGATGACCAAACCGTTTGGGACCCACTAAGATAACTTAGACTAAAGTTTACAATCTAATCGCTCAGAGTCCTTTACCTCCCTGAGCTGACGTTATCTCCCTCAGTCCGACAGGAGAGGACTCTCCCTCTCCTTATTGTTGAAACAGCTTCAAATCTCCGTTAGCTCCGAGCTAGCACCAGATGCTAACAACAACCCCTGTATCTCTCTCTCTCTCTCTCTCTCTCTCTCTCTCTCTCTCTCTCTCTCTCTCTCTCTCTCTCTCTCTCTCTCTCTCTCTCTCTCTCTCTCTCTCTCTCTCTCTCTCTCTCGTGACACAGACGCTCCTCCGTGACCGCTTACGTAATAAATAAATAATAAACACATTTAAAAAGTGGGGGGGACACAAATGGGATTTTGAAAAGTGGGGGGGACATGTCTGAAGATCTATCCTGGTCTATCACCACCACAACATGAAAAACAACCTGGAGGAGAAGCTTCTGGTGTCTTTCTACCGCTGCTCCATAGAGAGTGTGCTGGCATATTGCCTAACCATGTGGTGTGCCAGCTGCTCAGAAAAGGACAGGAAAGCCCTTCAGAGGGTCATCAACACAGCCCAGAAGGTCATCGGCTGCTCACTGCTCACTTTTCAACACAAGGCAATTCAAAGTGCTTTACAAAAAATGAAAGACATTAAGAAAAAGGCATTTAAAATCAGTCATTAAAAAGAAAAGCTAATAAAATAAACATTAAAAGAAAAAATACATGGATAAAAGTTTCAGTGCAGTCTAAGATATGAATAGTTCAATTAAACATTAAAAGAAAAAGTACATGGATAAAAGTTACAGTGCAGTCTAAGATATGAATAGTTCAATTAAAAGCAGCGACAAAAAGTCAGAGTTGCAGCGGACCTGCAGGTTTCTGGGAGTTTGTTCCAGATATTTGGAGCATAATAACTGAACGCTGCTTCTCCATGTTTAGTTCTGACTCTGGGGACAGAAAGCTGACCAGTCCCTGAAGACCTGAGAGATCTGGATGGTTCATCATTTAGCAGGAGGTCGGAAATGTATCCTGGGCCTAAACCATTCAGTGCTTTATAAACCAGCAGCAGTATTTTGAAATCTATTCTTTGACACACAGGAAGCCAGTGTAAAGACTTCAGAACAGGAGTGATGTGATCCACTTTCTTAGTGTTAGTGAGGACTCGAGCAGCGGCGTTCTGAATCAGCTGCAGCTTCCTAATAGATTTTTTAGTGAGACCCGTGAAGACACCATTGCAGTAGTCCAGTCTACTGAAGATAAAAGCATGGACAAGTTTTTCCAAATCCTGCTGTGACATTAGTCTTTTAATCCTAGATATATTCTTTAGGTGATAGTAGGCTGATTTAGTAACTGTTTTAATGTGACTGTTGAAACTCAGGTCAGAGTCCATGACTACACCTAGATTTCTGGCTTTATCTGTTGTTTTGAACATTGCAGACTGAAGCTCAGCGCTAACTTTTATACGTTCTGACTTGGCTCCAAAAACCATTACCTCAGTTTTATCTTTGTTTAATTGGAGAAAGTTCTGACACATCCAGTCATTGATTTGTTCAATGCACTTACTCAGTGTTTGAATTGGAGCATAGTCTCCTGGTGAAATTGTTACGTACATTTGTGTGTCATCTGCATACTGTAGCTATGGTAACTTATTTTGTTGTTTTTCATTATCTGAGCCAGTGGTAGCATGTAGATGTTAAAGAGAAGAGGCCCCAAGATGGAGCCTTGAGGAACCCCACATGTCATATTTGTCAACTCAGATGTGTATTTACCTATAGAAACAAAGTTGTTTCTGTCCTTTAAGTAGGATTCAAACCAATTTAGAACTGTTTCCGAAAGTCCCACCCAGTTTTCCAGTCGGTCTAGTAATATGTTGTGGTCAACAGTGTCAAACGCAGCACTGAGATCTAATAATACTAACACTGAAGTTCTGCCACTGTCTGTGTTTAAGTGGATGTCATTAAAGACCTTTACAAGAGCAGTCTCAGTGCTGTGGTTTGGACGAAAGCCTGACTGGAACACATCGAAACAGTTATTTAAATGCAAGAAATTACCCAACTGTTGAAAAACAACTTTTTCAATGATTTTACCTAGAAATGGGAGGTTTGATATGGGCCTGTAATTGTTCATTACTGAAGCATCTAGATTATTCTTTTTTAAGAGCGGTTTAATGACTGCAGTTTTCAGGGCCTGTGGAAAAATACCTGAGTGAAGAGATTTGTTTACTATATGAAGTAGATCTGAGGCCATGCAAGGCAAAACATCTTTAAAAAATCCTGTTGGAATAATATCAAGGCAGCAAGAGGAGGATTTCAGAAGTTGTATAATGTCCTCTAGGTTTTTATCATTAATCTGATGGAATTGTGTCATGGTGTTTTAATTGATGTTAAGTGGACACAGAGACAACACATTTGCTGTTCCTGATGCAGAGGCACTGACTGCTTGTCTGATTTTCTGAATTTTGTCAGTGAAAAAGGAGACAAAATCATTGGTGGATAGAAATTCAGAGGCTACTGACACTGGGGGGTTAGTTAGTCTGTCGACGGTAGCAAACAAGGCACGTGCGTTGTTTTTGTTTTTGGTAATGATGTCAGAGAAGAACGATTGTCGTGCGTTTTTCAATTCCAAATTATAAAGGCCAAGTCTCTCTTTATAGATTTCAAAGTGAACCTGGAGATTTGTTTTTCGCCACCTGCGTTCAGCTTTTCGACATTCTCTTTTTTCTGTTTTCACGGTCATGGCCTTTCTCCATGGAGATATTTTCTTGCCAGACACTTCCTTTACCTTATTTGGAGCAATGGCATCTATAACATTTTACACCCTGGACACTTCCTGTTTGCTCTTCTGCCCTCCGGTAGACGCTACAGGTCAATTCAATCAAGGACAAACCGACTGAAAAACAGTTTCTACCCCAGAGCCATACGAGAACTGAACACCGTCAAACGCTGAACTGAACAGTTACAACTTGCAACTGCACTACTTTTGAATAGTTTTATTAATTTATTAAACTGATCGACATCAGAGATGCAAAATATCATCCCTGTGTTTTTTATATTCTACACTGTATTTAAATAATGTGCGGGCATGTATGCATGTTGGTATGGATGTGTATATGTTTATATAGATATATATGTTTTCGTTTTATGTGGAAATGCACTGCAAGGATTGCTTTTTTAAATGTCGTTGTAGCTGGTGCGATGACAATAAAGGAATTATATTCTATTTGTAGTTTGTTCTGTATTGCCTTTGCCTGACCCCTGTTTTGGTTATATACCAGTTGTGCTTTGTTTATTAAGGCAGGTCTTGTTAATTATACCTGCTTGCAGTGCCTCCTATGTTTGGGCCTGTATACCCCATGACAGATTAGTGATAACGCCAATCCAATGGGGTGATAACATCCCATTTTGAAACCTTCAACCCATAATAATGTACAAAAAGATCCAGCCTTTTCACATAAACAACAATGTGAGTATGCATTTGAAAGTGTCACAGCAGGATGAGTTTACAAACACAACTAAAATGCTATAAATGAAGTGTACTCGCCACTGGGCATAATTCACAAGAACAAAACAGTAAGACCTAGGTTGTAAAACACCCTGGGAATTCCCATTAGCGCTGACTTCTTTACATTTGAGAGCTGTCATTCCAGCCAAATAACTATTATCACTCAAGGGTGATGTAACCACTGAGGCCTTTGTAATAACTACTGAACACTGATGTGTGTGACTTTATAGCCAATAAGGAGAGGGACTCCCGTATCCTTCGTGTGAACCTTATTTTCCTCCTCGTCTCCCTTGTGTTTATGGCTTCCCCCGCATTTATCTTCACATCCCTCTCACGGCCGTTCCCTCCACCCACTCCTCTTCACACACCTCCGCTCTTTCTTTCTTTCTTCCCCTCTCTCTGGAAGGACATTAAAGTAAGATCCCCAGTAAGCGACAGACCACCTGATTTCCCACACACACCTTTCACCAGAGCCCACGCAAACCCGGAGCAGGACTTCCTTTCAAGTCTTCTTTTAAAGCCACTAGAGTGCATTAATATGAATACATATCTTATTATTTCACATTCGAGTGCACACTTCAGCCAAACTGGAACATGATAAAGTGGTGCTTTGCATAAAACAAAGACAATTAACTGAAGCGTGGAGGAAAGGATGAGCAAACCAAACTTGTATGAAGAATTGTTTCAAGTGGTATTTTCAGGATGGCAGTGGAGTAAAGTGCATTTCTCTTCTGGTGCGTGTTTCTGGAAACTCAGCAGTATTGGAAATGAATGGAACTATTGCATCCCACTGGCAGGGACCATCTATTGCTTTCATAAATATCATATTATATATATTAGTCAGAGTACACATTCAGATGTTTGTATGTTACGGTGTTAAATTACGAACAGGGTACTATAAATGTAAACTCACATGTGGAGTCCAGGGTCCATAGACTTTTATTATGAAAGGTACAGGCTGATACATTCAGTTTTTATATTTCTAACTTTTACTGTCTATTTCTTGTTAAAAGCAAATGTTTATAAAATGTAAATTTGGTTTGTGTAGAATTGGAATGTGTAATACAGATTATTTTGTATTATTAGATAATGCTCTCCTTTTTGTTCTGGACATTTCCCTGCAAGGTAAACATTATTTGACGTTCTGTGTCTTTGGGGCAAAATGTAAGTATACTTGTGAAGCTATAGTTTGACCCACTGTTGTCAACGTTTTTTTCACGCAATGTGCTACTGTTTAGCAGGCAATGTTCAAAAGTGCATGTGTGAACAGATTAGAAAGTGTGAAGGATTGTGTGCCTATTAAATATATTTAACACGTACACGACAACATTTAGGTACGACATAGACATAGAATGCTTGTCTCCACACACCTGCAGAGAGTTCATGCTGATTCCTTGTAACACATGGCTGAAAGGCAGTCCCAGGAGGTGTAGTAATCATCCACAGTAGAACTCATTGCTACAACAACAGCAAACAAATGGTTTTGAGAGAAAAAAACACAAGTTAAAAAGGCACTGTATAATTCTCTAAATTAACATCATAGGATATGTCAAGATGTAGATGTAGTCACCACAACATCATTCATTGGTTTGTGGAATGCTGCTTGGTTGAGACGCTTATTTTGGCTAGCAAATCACATGGTTGGCCCGTCCGAAAGAATACCCCGCATTTATTGTCTATTTTTTTAATTGAACATCCTGCTGTATTGAAGAAGACTTATTTACAGGCATTGAGACGGTCAACTCATTAGGTTAATGATTATTAAAGTAATAAATCAATTGAGAAATGGGGTAATTTTTTCGTAGACTTCAATCAATCAATCAATGTTTATTTATATAGCCCAATATCACAAATGTTACATTTGTCTCAGTGGACTTCACAGTTTGTTCAGAATATCAGTATGACAATACGACACCCTCTGTCCTTAGACCCTCTGTCCTCAGACCCTCTGTCCTTAGACCCTCTGTCCTCAGACCCTCTGTCCTTAGACCCTCTGTCCTCAGACCCTCTGTCATTAGACCCTCTGTCCTTAGACCCTCACATCGTACAAGGAAAAACTTCCGGAGAAAACCCACAGTTTAAAGGGAAAAATGGGAGAAACCTCAGGGAGAGCAACAGAGGAGGGATCCCTCTCCCAGGACGGACAGACGTGCAATAGATGCTGTGTGTAAATTGAAAAGATAATACATTTGCAGCATAGGTAGACCAAATGTTTGGAAATGCATGTGTGTATAATAGGAAGATGAATCCACGAGGATATCCATCCAGGACCTATGATCCAGGACCACAGCCAGGGCCGTATCCAGGATTTCCTAAATACCGAGGTCCAAACATGTTAGGGGGGTTCGGGGGATACCCCCCAAGATTTTTGGGATTTTCATGATTTAGTAAGGTGCTTTTTAAGTCCTATGGGGGGTCACACATTGGATAATATATCGATTTCAAACCATGTCAGTGGGCTGACAATGTCAGCATCAATTATTTTTGAAAGTGTAATACATAAGAATCAGTTGATTGTTGCTATTAATGATCTGGACATGCAGAAGAGTTTAAAATGATCACAAAACATTGTCAACATTCATTTTCCATGTCTCTCTCCTTTCCATAACCTGCAGCCTCTCTTCCATCTTCTTTAGTCTCTCTGTCTTCTTCCTGTTCATTACTCTCTCTGTCCTCTACTCTTTCTCTTTGTTCAAATCTTTGGTACACGTTTATTTATAAAGCTTTGTTGGGTAAACTCCCGTATTATATCTGCTCTCTGATACTGTAACACAGAGAGTTGCAAGCAGCTATTGTCTGAGATCGCATGATGTAGTATTGTTAGATGTGCCAAGTTCAAGGACTGTCTTAGGTAAGACAGCTTTTATGTGCGCAGCTCCACTTGCTTGGAACAATCTTCAGCAAGAATTGAAACTGAGCAATCTCATTCCTCTGCATGTTTTTAAAGCTAGGCTAAATGAAATGCTTGTTGATACTATGGCCACTTGTAAATGTCTATAACTATGTAAATGTATCCTGTAAATATAATGTATGATGTCCTTTATTGTTTTATGTTTCATGTGGAACCTATATTCTGCAGGTCTCCCTTGAAAAAGAGATCCATGATCTCAATGGGACCAATCTGGTTAAATAAAGGTTTGAAATGAAATGAATCTCTCCCTCGTTGTTCACTGTTTGCTCCTCCTCACTTGTCGCTCCTGCCAGTGAATTAAAAGCAATTCAGCTATTTAGTTCATTTCACTTGTTTGTTTGCATTATATTTTTTATTTAAATCTGTTTTGTTTGATTCTCAAAAGAGAACAAAGATGTAAGCAAATGGTGTTTCATACAATTGTATGTTATTATGACATCATAACTGCAATAGATATATGTTGTTTTAAAATGATGCCTATTGTAAATGAAGACTATTGTTATAGATACATAGATGGATAGACGGGGTTATTAAGCCTACATTCTGTTGTGTGACGTACCTGCAGTTCCTCCCTGACTTCCCTCTCTCTCTCTCTCTCTCTCTCTCTCTCTCTCTCTCTCTCTCTCTCTCTCTCTCTCTCTCTCTCTTACCAAAGCTGAGCTACGACTGACGTAGTCTCTTCATTATATCTGAGTCAGTGTAAAAAGAAAACAATACAATGTTATATCTTCAATGTTTTACTCAATTTGAAATGAAAGAAAAGCATTACAACATTTGTTAAAAGGTAATCCTTCTGACATTGGATGAATGTAATTAACTGTAGCTCTCTAGCTAGTTTATTCACGCAATTTAAACCAAAGTATAGCCTATAGCTGCAATATAAGTTAGTGTGCATGTTGTCGGACGTCCACTGACTAACGTAGAGCGTTCACACAGGATCTGCTGGTCATATGATGTCCTGATGAACAGAAACACAAGCAGCCTGCTGGACTCAGATCTCTAGATACCTCATCACTCCTTCGCTGGACTCAGATCTCTAGATCAGTGGTTCCCAAACTGTTTGTGCCCAGGGCACACCAAAGGACAAGTAAAAATCTCAAGGCACACCTATTGTGCAAAATAGCCCTTATAACACGTGTTATCACTCATATCATGTAAAATATCTGTAAATGTGCATAATTATTTACTAATGCCAAATAAAATGTGACAAAGACAACTATATTACTCATGAAATATTTATTAACGAAATATTTCAGAAATTAATTTGAAACTTTATCAAATTAGGCTTCATCAAAGCAGCAACACACTCATTTAAACCAGACAGGTCACAAAATTAACATTTCAGCAATCAGCATTGAAACATGTGCTATTGCAAATATTTTGCCGACTTACAAATTAGTGAGATACATGTGCCTGTCGGGGCGCGCAGAATTTTTTTAATCCTTGGTGGCACTGAGGAGAGGGCCACTCGCAAGTCCTGTTCAACAGAGAGCCGTGAGTCCCGTGACCTCCTGTTGTTCTTCATGTAAATCAGAGTAGAGAACGCCAACTCCAGAGATGGGGTCGTTACTAAAAAAATGTAATATATTACATATTACTTTAAAAAAATGTAATATATTACACTACTTCGTAACTATCTACATAAAGTAACTCGTTACTTTACTCGCCGAGCACGTACGAACTGCGCATGCGTGAGTGGCAATAACTTTCCTTACCAGCAGGCGGCGGTAGTGTGTATTTGTCTTTCAAAACAGGCAACAACCGGAAGACAGAGAAGAAGAACAGACTGCGTGATATAAACAAACAACAAATAGCGTGTGCGGTAGCTTCACCTTAGCATGTGTTCTTTGCAGGTGTTTGTTGAGGTTTGACCACGTGGTGTTTCCAGCAGTGGATAACAGCTGCTGGCCTGGACACAGTTTGCACCTCACCGTCACCTTCCTGTCTATTCTTCGGACGAACTCAAAATAATGGGCATACCTCCACCCCTCGAAAGTTATCGCTGACTCAGCCATGTTTATGCAGCACTGCACGTGGAGATGTGGACGCACAAGTCGCGCAGATTACGTACATATAAACCTACAAAGTACTGATATAGTAAATTAAAAAATAATTATTTTTGTGTAGTTGTATATTGCAATAATAACGTATGGTTGTCACAAAATCCCACGGCACACCCGGACTTGCCTCACGGCACACCAGTGCCGTGAGGCAAGTCCACAGCCACAACTACACAGCCACAACTCCACAACTCAAGATCCAGGGCTCGCGATCCAGGACACAGGACCGCAGGATCATCCATGACTCCGGATCCCGGCGTATATAGACACCAAAAAGAAAGAGTTTTGGGGAAGCTGGGTTATGCGGAACATGAGTACACAGGTATAGACAGAGAGAAGGAAGAAGTAAGATGTCCCCCGACAAACTAAAACAGATCGTAGAGTCGCCCCTGCAAACCGATGTAAAGAATGCAGGTTTAATGGGTTTCTGCATTTGCTTCACTTTTCAGATTCGGAGGTTGCACCTTGGTACACACACCCCCACACGCGCACACACACACACACACACACACACACACACACCCATCCCTTGGAGGATGAGCAGGAGTGAGAAACAGCTTTATTACTCAGAGCCTTTGAAAGGGCAGCACCACAGTCAGTCCTTCACAGACTCCGTGACTCACTGCTCATTAATCAAACCCTCCGGATTCAAAGGGAATCCCTTCCTTCCGACAGCAGCAATGATTAAACTTTCTTATGTGGGATTGAGCTTTGTACCTTACTGTCAACCATGTAGTATAACCTACCTCTTGTTCCCTGACTAAATATCAGGTAGATGGAAGCACACATGTAACTTGCCACTCTGAATGTAAAATGGAAATATCCATTGCCATGGAGACTGACAGACATGTTTCTTGGAGATGTGTCCTTGTGGGTATGCTGTACACAAGATGAATGTGTAATGTGTGATATTGGGCTATATAAATCACATTTGATTAATGTAATAAATTGTAGCAAGGTAGGATTAAGAAATGTGTTAAAAACAATAATGTGCTTTATTAAAAACAAGAAATTAACCCAAAGAGACCAATCCATGCTCTGTGTTGGAGGATTTCCCCCAACATTAGGTGCTTTCTGATTCATTAATCGGGTGAACCCTCCACATGTGTTTTTAATTCTTGTTTTTATGCACCATGACGTACCACTTTACAATAAGACTACCCTTATAAAGGATTCATAAAGGGTTTATAATTAGGTTGTAAACACTTCAGCAATCATTAAGAACCATTTATAAACCAGTTCTAACATAGTTTTCATACATTGACACAGGCTCACTATTTGGCAAGATGACTAAGCCTTATATTGGCTGCCTAGCTTAGTCTTTTTCATCAGCCAACATCCTTGGTATCTGTTGTTCACAGTGGCGACTGGTCATTAGGGGCAGGTACAGCCCAACCTAGTGTCAGCAGAAAGTAATTCAAATAAGAATTCCAAAAAATGCAAATACATGCAAGATTATGTTTAATCATCTGATTCGTCTGTACATTGCTGTTTTAGTCTGTGTTCTTCTAATTAGTGTCTACAGTGTGCCTATTGAGCTGTTTTGAGCGACGTGGGTCAAGCCCCGATCTAGCCCCTCTCTCTCACTGTCTAAGTGAATGGATGCTGTAAAAACTACACTGCACATGAGTATTTTTCTATTCAATGTGTGCGGCAAAAAAATTATCAGATTCACAGCCTGTGTGTGTGTGTGTGTGTGTGTGTGTGTGTGTGTGTGTGTGTGTGTGTGTGTGTGTGTGTGTGTGTGTGTGTGTGTGTGTGTGTGTGTGTGTGTGTGTGTGTGTGTGTGTGTGTGTGTGTGTGTGTGTGTGTGTGTGTGTGTGTGTGTGTGTGTGTGTGTGTGTGTGTGTGTGTGTGTGTGCATGCGTGCTCGGGCTGGGTTTCGCTGTGTCTCGCAGACCCCACGCAGCAGCCAGGAAACAACACCAGTAATCCAGCTCACACTGTCCGCTCCTCTCAATCAATCAATCAATGTTTATTTATATAGCCCAATATCACAAATGTTACATTTGTCTCAGTGGACTTCACAGTTTGTACAGAATATCAGTATGACAATACGACACCCTCTGCCCTCAGACCCTCACATCGTACAAGGAAACACTTCCAGAGAAAACCCACAGATTAAAGGGAACATGGGAGAAACCTCAGGGAAATGACATTACATTAAGCCTTAACGTTTTGCATAAATTAGGGCGTGGTCACATTGAGTGACAGCTCTGTCCAGTGACTGCTGCTGTTAGCTTCCTGTTTCTCTGCTAGCAGCTCTGTGATGCTACATGGACTCAGCCTGCTCAGCTCATCCGGGGAACATAATTTGAACTCAGTGGCGAGCCGTGACTTTTATACCTAGGCCCTCTGACCCCCCCCCCCCCTTCCCTCGAAAAAAAAGAAAAGTTATTACGTCACAGCATATACTTCAGCGGAATATCAAAACAGCGGCCCGGGGTGCAAAACGCATCAATGGCAGCGACCCTCTACCACACAGAACAACACCATTTATATAAACACCTATCATGACAGGGCACCCACAGCCAAGTAACAATTACACATTTATTAAGTCGGCACGGCGGCCCACATTGAAAATGACTTAGGCCTACCTTTGATGATAAATCACTCAAACACAAAGTCCATCCTCCTGTCCTTTTGGATGAAGCACTTGATGGCGGGTCATTCAGCTGATCCTTTGCCACTCCAGTTTATCATTGTAACTCAATCTTGAAAATGACTCGGTTAATCATTTCACAACGATGTCATCACTATCACTGTAGTGAGCCATCATGAACGAACTTATGCTAATCATAAATCTATCGATCATAAATCTATCGATTAGATTTATGATTCTGAAAATAATAAAAGTAGGGTAGACATGTGGATATTATCCGGCTGAACAAAACGTGCATTTATCTAACAGGTTCGTTTTCCACAGACCTTATTTCGAGCTATTTTCCAAAATCCTATGGAGAAATCCCATTGCTTTCTGTCGAAGGAATCCGAGCGCAGCTTACTTCCGGGTTTTAGGACGCGTCACTGCACCACTTGCATAGACTTCACAGCGGGCGGAACTTGTCATAAAGTCCGCGAAAATAAAGCCCACCCATTTAGAGGGACGATATGATTGGTCAATTGTACTGTCATTTGACATTACTCTCTCGTTGAGTTACTATAGCTGGCCCTCTGTGAATGTAGAGAGGGATCAACAAGCTCTCTCGTCTTCACATAACTCGCAGAGACGGCATTTAACCCTTCACATTCCAACAGAATCTGAACAGGCAGATGTAAAAGATTTATTTCTTTGGAAATATTATTTTAAATACAATTAAATCAAGTTATTTAGGTAAAACTAATGAAACATTTAACAAAAAACAAATATAAAAAATTATATTTTTTGATTAAAAATTAATTGGGTGTCGTCAGCGTAGCAGTGGTATGAAAAACCATGCAGGCTAATGACTGATCCGAGCAAGTTTGTGTACAAGGAGAAGAGGAGGGGACCAAGAACAGAGCCCTGAGGGACCCCTGTAGTTAATTGACAAGGGTCAAACTCCGACCCTCTCCAAGTAACCCTGTAGGTGCGGTCTTTGAGGTATGAGGTGATGAGGGAAAGTGCAGAGCCTGAAACTCCAAGTTCTTGGCCATTATACCAATGGAATCTGTGGAACCTCAGCTTTCATATGATATCTTGTTTGTGCAGATCCGATGAAGTATACAATATTTCTACCGTGAGTTATGTGCTAAGTGCGTCAGCACTCTTTCATTTAGTGCTGATTCAGACGCTTGGCGTTAGACTTGTGTTTTGTTTCAGTAAAAATGTTTCATTTCGTCAGTTAGCTCAGTTTCTTCCCGTTAAGTGGGGATGACACATTAATAGGTTGTTAAATGTTAAGAAGCCCTCAGACGCAGTTTTGTGTTCTATTGTTGTGTTTGCACTTTGATTTCGGGGGAAATCGGGCTTAACAGGTTAACCTGTTGAACCCCATCGACCCGCCCCCGGGCGGAAAAACGCATCATCTACAGGAAACAGCGTCCGAGGGCTTCCTAATATTTAATAAACTATGAATGTTTTATATCCATGTAACGGGAAGAAACTCAGCTAACTGATCTTTTTTTTTGCAAAAAAACCCACAAAGCTAACGCTGAGCCTCTGAATTTGCCACCAGCGAATAAATCTTAAGGCCGTTAGCACAGAACTCTAGCTACACTGATCGATATACTTATTGGATCTGCACAAACAAGCTTAAATAACATCTTGAGATTCCACAGATTATAGAAATATAAGGGTCATCACTGAGCGATCAGAACTCGTGACAGGGGAAGCAAATACAGACAACACACGAGTAGCTTTAGGTAGCAAAACACGGAGATATGCTTGGCTGTTATTCTGATCAAAAGTCGTGTTCAATGGCATTAAAGCGAGAAAAAACGCGGCTGAAGGTTAATCCATAGGTTATAGCAATGTGTCTGTCACTTTGAAAAAATTATTGATAATCCATAATTCAATTTGTATGCAAAAATCAGAGAATACAAATTAGATGCTAATGGTAGCCAACAGAGTGTGTCACAACTCCGGTTTTGGCTACGCGTCACTCTCCCTCCTTATTTGGTAACGTGTGTGTGTGTGGAACTTTCCCTCGATTCCATTGGCTCCAGAGATATGGAAAATCCACCCAAATGACCCCAGAAGTGTTTTTTTTGCTAAACCTCTCTAAAAATGTCAAATGTCACTTGTTTTGCATCGATCTTGATACAGGGTACTTATTATATGTTGTACTTTGGATTCCTAAAGCTTTTAGTCTACCTTACCATCAACCAAGAGTAGTTTTCACTATAAGTAATGGGTTTTATTTGGGCGGAGACAAGAATTTACACTTTTTGACTATTTTCCATCTGAATTTACTTTAAAATAAAAAACATCTATATTGATTCTGACTGTTCTAAATCCAACTCACAGGTTTATCATTACTTTGAGAAAAAAAGATTATTAATTTAACCCTTTTAGAAGGGAAGATATGGTCATTTGTTCTGGGAATGTCATTTTCGAGCCTGAGACCTGAAAAACAGGCTCAGGGCTTAACAGGTTAAGTGGCTTCTTTTTTTGGGGGGGGGGGGTAATAATCTTTTGTTCTGAATTTGATGTTTATGAGCTCCTTGTTTTTTGCAACAAACGTAACAATTACATGTACGAGTCTTCCATTTTCTTGACTAAACACTAGTATATATAATCCTAAATACAAATCTAAAATGTGATGTAATCTGTATGACAATATGAAATGTCTACCTTATATTGACCCTCCACACAAACACCCAAACGCAGTTGAAGTAGGTTGGCGAGGGTGTTGGGGTTGGTTTGGAATTTAACCTTAGTTTACCTTTCCACACCAGTCCACCAGGTGCGCACAGTGTGATCTCTGCATACCTGTGGATCATTTCATTGTCAGCCATCAGACCTGCTGCCTTTTCGTCCAAGTAGACATCATTATCCGGCCCTGTGTGCAGTCCAGCCTAAATCTTTGGAAGGTTATCCACACTGCCCTCATGTTCCTGCTGCCTCCGGATGTACTCAGCTACCTTTAGGGTTAAAACAAAAAACGTGACAAGGAAAACAACTAAAGCCCCAACTGTGGCAGTCAATCAGGCTGTCAATCCAAATGCAGTTTACTGCTTCGTACACAGTGAGACACAGGAGCTGCTTATTATTGGATTGCTAATTCATCAGCACTATATTAAGCTGCTGTTATTAACAATAAATATGTAAAGTGTCATGGTTACCGTGACATGATTTTCAACCCCTTTTGGATTGCAATGTTTCTGCCTTGAGGTTTGTCTTGTATACTTTATGCCTAAAGTATACAAATAACATATACTAGAACAGGGGTGTCAAACTCAAGGCCCGGGGGCCAAATCCGGCCCGCGACTTCATTTTATGTGGCCCCGCAAGAGCTTGCAAAGAATATAATACGTTTATTATACGGTTACATGCCACTTTACAGAAGCTGGTTGCCCATAAACTACATGTCCCACAATGCATCTCGTTTTGTGACATGCCACCGAAGAGACTTGCAATTATTTGCCCTGGACTTCTGCTTTCAAATGTAGTTAGTTGTTACCCTACCCGATAATAATCCAATTCAGAGGCAATAATGTAATATAATACATTATTGTATATATATATTTATGTATATTTATATAGTTACAACCGGCCCTTTGAGTGCAACCATAATGCTAATGAAATTGAGTTTGACACCCCTGCACTAGAATATTTGACACGTTTGATAAAAGAATCAAGTAGCAATATCAGTTCAGTATTAACATGGTTACAGTGGGGAAATTGATTGGTCAATTAAACAGAAAGAGATAAAGTTGCATTTTTGCAGCCATAATTGATGGTAATTTGACAGTGGGACACAAGTCCTTAGAATAAATAAACATTATCATCAGCTTGAAACAAATGACAATGGAACATAATGGAGGACTCATTTTAGTATGACTTGACTTCCCAGAATGCTCATTGAATTTTGAAGGTTCTACACTGATAGCCTATATTACGTCTTTATTATACAAGCATTACCCTATTAATGGGAACATACAACTATTTCTTAATCCACTGCTGTAACCATTTCATTGTAGCAAGTTAACTACATTTTACTACGTATGTTTGAATGTGTTTTTTGACTCCTAATTAACTCCAAATGTTATATACCCACAGTAAATTCCAAGTAATTACATGGTTATTGCTTTGTAAATGACATGGTATTACCAAATGATTATGTCTTTATTTAAAAAGTACAACCCCACTATTACGTTGGTATTACTTAGAGCGACTGGTTATATCAAACGGAAGCGCAGTCCTTACTCTCAAAAGTTTCTAACCATAACTTATATAAAGAACCACATATTTCTCATGAAGGCTTTTTTTTAAATACCTAATTAAGTGGTGAAAGTTGACTGCCCCATGCTGTCCTCCAGTCACGGCCCGGATCAGATTCAAATCCACACCTGGCAGCTGCTCAACACCACCGCAGTCTGCTACACTTCTGTTCATTACCTTCCCCGGCACACATCACTGCACAATGTATAACCAACTTAAATGGCCTTCTTTAAATGTAAGAAGACACACGCATTGGCTTCAGCTGATATTTAAATGCCTTTATCTTAACTATCCCCCTTATTTAAAGCAGTATTTTGTACCCTACTCGCCAAATCATCAAGTTAGACATTCAGTCCAGATTTATTTCTCTGTCCCCTCTGCAAAAAAATGGATTGGCAGAAGAGCGTTCATGTTCAAAGCCCCAACTGACTGGAATACTTTACCTGCTGCTATTAGATCTCTTGCATCATTGGGTATGTTTAAACATGCATTGTTATCTCACTTTCAACTGGTCTGTACTTGTTATTAATGAAACTGATATTGATGAAACTGATTTGCTTGACTGTCTCAAATTGTAATGATTGTATGCATTGCTTGATTTTTTCTTAACAGACTGTATGTGGTTTGTCTTGTGTGTCATGTTTTGCATTTTGTCTTTTTCTTTATGTATGTCTGTAAGTTGTTGCTATTGTCGGGACCCCCTTGAAAACGAGATGGTGCATCTCAAGGGGTTTATCCCAATGAATAAAAATGTCTATATATATTTCTTCCAGCTGGTATAAAATGTGAACTTCCTGTCAGTGTAATTTCTTTTTCTACCTCAAAACCAGCACCTGTGCAATATGCTTCCTGTTAAATCGTGTGGTACAAGGTGTATCTGTGATGAAAAAAGTGCAGGGATAGGCGCTCAGGATGGAAGCTGCATCATTAATTATAAGTCGAGGAATGACCAGGCCATTGGTTCCAATTTGTCTTCCTGGTTCTGAGGTAATGAGCCTTTTTTCTTTATGTTGCTCAATTCCATAGACAACACACACATTAAAACACACACTCGTATTCACACACACTGTACAAATGCTCACTCACAACATATTCTCACACACACACACACACACAGGCCATTACATTAATTAACCAATACATCTTTTCATGGTCTGGCTATATATATCACGTGGATATAAAGTTACGCTCAGGAGACGACAGAGAATGGCAACAACAAAGAGTTTTCAACAAACGTATCTTGTTTCTAAGGAGAGTGAAAGAGAGAGAGAAAATGTGACGGTGGAATGGGAAAGAATCACACACTACCTGCCACATGTCTCCACTGGCAGTTATTGTAGTACACTGAGCTAGCTTCAACACAATGCTCTGGTACAGACTGTACATGTGGTTTGAATGAGATAAAGAGGACGTTTCGGTGCGGAGATGGAGGGCAGCCTAGAGGTGTTTCAGATCAATACGTGAATCAAGAGAAGCCGGCTGCTGAATGCTCTGAAATCAATGACTAAGGCAAAAATAAACAGATAAATACGTAAGGAAGTGAATGGTAAAGACAGAAGAAAGATCACAGAGAGATTTGAGTAATGTTATACTCAGCAGTCAGCCATTCTTTATGCGCTCGAGCCAATTTCATAACACTGTCATTGCAAGTGACACTCAGTTGACTTTTATGTCCTCTGCTAAATTCGTTATTCAGGCACATTTTTTGTTTTGCGGTCCTTATCTCATAAAAATATCTAATGTTACAAAATGGGGACAATCCTGTTTTAATGTAGTTTGACCATTGTAACTGTTGTGCAGACATACTGATAAAATAGGGCTTCTAACTAATTACCTCAAATAAACTCACTAATTAACTAAACCAGTTCAAGACGCATTAGTCTTATTCTTATAATTTTTTATGAGCGGAGTGACGGTAAGGAATCAAATTACTTATTTATTTAGTATTCCATAACTTAATAACAGAGATGGACAAACTAAAGTGGTAGAGACATGGCAGAAATCCTACGATGAAGCGTTCTCCTGTGAGAGGGCGATCAAGAAAAGAGAGCGAGCAGATGACAGCGCTGACAAGGTGTGTTTCCCGCAGAGAGACGCTACAATACTAATTGTGGGCTTATCATCAGGGGTGCACATAACTTTTTGCCCTGGTTCTCAAAGGAGCACCTGGAGATGTTGCTTGGTGCTCATCCTTAAAATGAAATAAACCGTAACTTTTGAGGGGGTCTTGACTTTATTTGACAGACACACAGCACTGAACACACATGCAGAGGTGAACACAGAACACACACGTGAGGTGAACACAGAACACACATGCAGAGGTGAACACTGAACACAAATGCAGAGGTGAACACAGAACACACATGCAGAGGTGAACACTGAACACACATGCAGAGGTGAACACAGAACACACATGCAGAGGTGTAGCACGACCAGTAATCCTACAAGCTGTCATCACTACCCTCCTGACTGTTCTCCTCACTGTCTTCCTCTCTGTCAGACATGGTAGCTGATGATGTAGGCCTACTACTTTCTCTCTGGTTGAGTCTGCGATTAGCTGCTTGCATCCACAAGTCAACTGCTGGGTTTGGGTCGAAAGTCTCTGTTGTCATCTTAGACAAGTGGATGGAATCAAATAAGTATGTGAACATAACCAATAACCTACCATAGCCAATAACAAATGAATGTAACTTATTTTATTTATGTTGTTCATTCATATCTTATTTTACCTTAACATTTATTTATTTATGCATTTTTTTTAATCTCTCCAGTTTTAAAGGATATGTCTGGTTTACTGTCCTATAGTATACATTGGAATGATTTCAAACCTGTTTATCCCAATAATTATAAAGGAGTGCCTTGGAAATATGTGTTTACATAAATTGTGATCAAACCGTTTGAACTTAGACTAAAGTGAACTATCTAAACACTCAGAGTCCTTACCTCACTGAGCTGTAGTTATCAGCCTCTCAGTCTGACTGGAGAGGACTCTCCCTCCACATTATTGTAGAAACATCTTCTTCTTATATCCGTTAGAGCAGCTAGCACCAGATTCTAATAACAACAGCACCGGTACCGGGCGGTGCGCCCTTCTCTCTCCCACGCTCACTCGCACTTTGGCTGTGAGCTGCGGGCGCCAGATAAACCAACATCCCCCATTTTCATCACTTACAACGCCCATCGTACAGGGCAAATTAAACGTGTAACCGGGGTGAAAAGGGTGTTACATTTACTTAATTATGAATATTGTTACATCAAGGCCGAAAATTAGGATGAGCACCAATGGTCAAAAATGTTTTTTTCCCTCCCAGAGCTGCCAGCGCAGCGCCTCCACAGATCTGGCGCCCTAGGCGAACATCTATTACGCCAGTGCTACGGGCCGGCCCTGAGTTCATATCATAGGTTCATATGCAACTCGCAAATATATTTATCTCTCTCTCTCTTTTCTCTTCTCCCTTCTCTCTCTCCCTCTCTCTCTCAATGTTGGTAAGCAAATGCGCCTTTTTTCAAATGACACGGTGCTCTTTTTTTGGCGGAGGTGCGCAAGCGCACCTGCGCACCAGTTATGTGCAGCCCTGCTTAACATGTTGATTCGACCACAATAGAAAACAACTCTCGCTCTCTCCAGAGGGGCAGGTCAGACAAAGATGGCATACGGGCTGTTGCCCGGGCAACATTAGCCCGTACCTGTGCACGTCCCTGCTGTTGATCAATACATTTCCAATTAATTAGTGCAAATGCTGTTTACAGCATTCCACTATAGTACTTCAAATCTTTATTAGTGCGAATGCTGTTTACAGCATTCGCACTATAGTTCTTCAAATCTTTATTCTTCCCCTTATTTCAGCCAATATTTTTGGCTCTCCATAACTTCAGCTTATTTTAAGCTACAGAAACCATTCAAATATTAAACTATTCAGCCTGTTCAGGAATCGATGGGAAACATTCAACTTTTTCAAAAATATTTTATACTTTTTGAAATATTCAGCTTTTTAAACTATTTTTGTAACATTGAAGTCAATGGGAGATGCCTTCAAATCCTGTTTTCCTACACTTTGCGCCAAATGCTTCTCCTTCCACATAATTTCAGCCAGACACTTCATTCCAACTTTCAAATGATCACAAGACCTTCAGCTATTCAATTCCTATTCAGATTTTTGATATCTTTTAAACTTTTTGAGATATTGAATTTAGTTTGGAGCTTGGTAGAGAGGCCTTTTTCAGAATTTAACATTGGAGTGGATGGAGCAGCTCGTTAACTCTAGAGTGCTTTGATCTCAAAACAGAGTGCAGGACAGCTCAAAATTCTCCCCCAAAAATATTTTAAACTTGCCATAATTCCCAAACCCTACACTCCTCAGACATATTTTTTCATGAAAAACGTAGGAAAACCTCTCCTAGCTTGGAAAATAAAAATAAAATAAGAAAAAATATTAAACAAAATGCCACTTGAGGGCATGAAGAGAGAAAAAGTCCAGCTAGCTCCCAATTGATTGCCATGTTAACTTGTTCTGGATCTTTCTTCAGAGCAGAGCGAAGTACACTTTAGACAAACTGCTCCCATCTCCACATTTTACACACAAAACCCAAAAAAATACATATTTCAGTTCATTGGGGTTCGCTGATGCTCACGGTCTGGTAATTTGTTGATAAGAGCCATAGTTTTTGAACAGGTGGCAAAATTGTCAGATATAATCCCCAATGCATTCTTATGGGACTCAGTGCTGCAGTTGGTTGTCATGGTGTTGCTGGGCAGATTGGAGCCACACACACGTGAGTGACATCATCAGAGCATACACCATGGAATCCTTTGATCTCTGGGTTTACACCATAGACTGTATATATAAATGGACGTAGGGTCCATGACGTCACCCATAGGATTCTGCAGAGTTGCCGAGAAGCCCTTAGTAGGCGGAGTCGGCCACTAACGGCTCGACAGTGACGTCAGAGTTCAACTCCCGCCTGCTCCAAATAAGGGCAAAGAGGCGGAGCCGAGGCGGGACCTGCTGCCACCGAGCTGGAAGTTCCAGAGCTAGCTGAAGCTACCAAACTAAGCTAACATGCTCTCCATCTGCACGCTGCCGTCGCATTTTACGTTTCTAAGGTAAGCGGACATGAAACTATTCAGCAAAACTATAAATAATAATCTAAGTTATTGAGTTTTAATCATAGACTGTATATATAAATGGACGTAGGGTCCGTGACGTCACCCATAGGATTCTGCAGAGTTGCCGTGAAGCCCTTAGTAGGCGGAGTCGGCCACTAACGGCTCGACGGTGTCGTCAGAGTCTAACTCCCGCCTTCTCCAAATAAGGGCAAAGAGGCGGAGCCTGCTGCCAACGAGCGTGACGTTCGAGTCCTAGCTCAGGCTAAGAAGCTAAGCTAACATGCTCTCAGTATCAATCGAATGTAAAACATGATTGATGAAAGTAGTAAATCGGTCAGATTTGACCCGAAGACAACAGGAGGGTTAATGCCATATTCACTTAGTAACGCATGAACAACTTTTACAAATATTTCTATATAGTCTGTGTTGGTAAATGTCATCTAGGTTGCACATTTCCTGCTGAAATACATGCATACCAAGTCACTGCGTGGCACTTTGGTTTTGATAAAACAGTGTAGTTCCACTATATAAACGTTTCATTCATAATCAAACGAGACAATCTGCAAGATAATTAGCTATTTGGTATTATTCTTAATGCTTGTCATTCACACGTTAATAAAATAAAATAAGTACCGATACATAGCAGAATAATTGTGGCGGTGTTCAGCTTAATAAGCCTTGCTCAACAACATTTATTTAGCTAATACTACAGCGGGCTGCAGGCGAACCAAGTCCGCGTTACGATGCATTCCTTGATCTCCAGTTATAACGCCGGACTCCGCCGCTGGCTGAAGCTAACGGAGCCCCAGGGTGCTAGCTACGGCCGCCGGGACGCGCTAGCGAACTAGCACCCTGCTGCCCCGTTAGCTTCGGCGGCGTGGACTGCGGCGGCCCACCCCTTTTAACATTTGCTCCCGTTTAGCATTATGGGCGTCATAGCCATATAGTATAAAAGTCTTACCCAAGGCTGAATCATAAACTAAACTGTATATATGTATAAAGGGTTACGTCCTTAGCTGGCTAATAAGCTACATAACAGGCTAAGCTAACAAGCACACAAACACCTGCTAACGGGGTTAACATGTATAATATTATCATTTTACTCACCGAAAAAAGCTGAAAGTAGACTTCTTGGAAGATCTGTTAGTACATTCAAGCGCACAGCACGACATTTGAATTATCTGGTATTTGTAACAATATTCCCTAAAAGGCACGATCACCACGAACACAGCTAAAGGATCAAGTACAGTAACTACAACTAACTAACGTTGTAGCCTCTATGGTTGTAGCCTAGCAGATTGGACAAGTTGCTGTTAGCTGACAGTGAGGCACGTATCTGTCAATCAAAGTGACCACGCCCTAATGTATGCACAAACTTTAAGACCTAATATAAATATAAAGGGTCGCGTTAGAAAACAATTCACTCACAGATCCATAATCATGAAGGTGGAATCTAACTATATCGATAATAAAATGTATGGAGCCAGGGGTAGAAACATGTTTTTTTCTGCTGTAAAATCGGGCATTTTAACATGGGGGTCTATGGAAATTGCTCCTTTCTGCAGCCATCGCCTATCGGCCAATATATGAACTGCAGTGTGTGGCACTTCCGTATTGGCGTCCCGGCTCTACCCCACAGTTTGCCGCTTGGTTTTAACATAATACTTCAGAATCTTAAAACCCCTTAACGTTTGTATGCAATTGTGCTAAATTCAACACTGGAATCAAGCAAATATTAATATGTTTGCATGACATTAGTTATTTATATTTTGATATCACTTAACTATACGTTTAATACATTTAAGTCAAGCTAAGGTACATGTGATGGTAGCTAGTTAGCGCTCTTACCTGTGAGGCCTCCTCCAAACAGCATAATAACCAGACTATATCATTAAAACTAAGCACCAGTTCTAGATCCTTGACTTTAGACAAACAATTCAAAAGACAAAATGTATTTAAAGACCAATCTTTATTTGAATGTGCCTCTTAACCTGAGATATTAGTTATACAGTAATAGTATTGACAATCTAAAAAAACTGAGAAACTCAACAGTCAACTTTATGTTTCTTATTGTCTAAAGCATTTATTATTTTCATTTTCCCAATCTCATATTCAGTGTGGACGGATTGAGACAGCGTGGTGTCCAGAGAGCAGGAGAGACTTCAGGGAGAAACCTCCGTGTGATGGACGTCCTGTCTGTTGGTTTGGAGAGGACTGAGGGTCTTTCCTCTGCGAGGAGGACCAGGCCTGATGGAGGAGCCCATGCTGGGCAAAGCTGATACCAACTGCACAGGCCTAGTCGGTCACTTTATTTGACTAAATGTGTTTACTTATACATTTAATAGGTTTACACCTTCAGTCCATATGTGCTTTTGGTTCACATTTCAATAAATTGTATTTGTATTTGCAATCCTTTTGTCCATTATTCTTACTGAAAATGTTAGATTACACATTCACATCTGACTGAAGATTGGCCCCATTTATTTGTGACGTTGCAAACTCTGCGGTACAAGGTACATGTTGTGAAGCTCATAAAGTGAGGCAAATAGACATAACCAGCTGATGGAGTGTAGATGTGGAAATAGCTGCATTCGATCAGCTGACTGTTTTTACAATAAAAGTAGTTTCTTAGTGAATGTCCTGTACTGGTCTTAAAATCTCATAACATCAGCTTTTAATGTTCCTCTTGGATGTTCTTCTTGACCCTCAGAGAAAGAGAACATCGTCGTGTCTTTCAGGCATGTCCTTTCCTAACAAAAATGACAGGAAACATAAAACATATTATTGCAGAACAAGTGTGTTATTTATGAAAGCGGTGTGTTTGTGTGTTTAGGGGCTGTAGATATAATTATTTTGTAATTGTAATGTTTTTTTTTTATTTCAACAATGAGCTACAAAGACAATCAGATTATGAATGAACAGTATGAAGTTCATCAACATTGAAATATATTTTATTATCAAAATAATATTGAACTGTTATCAAAACGTAGTGCAACTGTAGAAGCTTGCTCTGTTGTCTCACTGAAAGAATCACTTTTACCACGTTTTCTACAGACAATATTGAGAGATAAATAGTAGCAGTTCTCACTATGTGTTAAATATCTTTGCCTTCAATACATTACATTAGAAAGCTGACAAAGTCATATTGCTAAATATCTAAATGTAACTTTTTGCATGGAAAAAACCCTCAACTTAACTGATGTGTAGGGGATCTAGTATTTAGTATTGTTTAATGGAATGTATATCAGTGTATTCAAGTCAATACTTCATTCATTTAAACCAATATCTTTCTTGATTCTTTGTACAGTATGAAAAAAGAGTCTTTGTACCTGAGCTGAAGTTCACTGCTGTGAGGAGTCCAGTTCTGTCTCTCACTCTCTGGTCCAGCCTGTCTGCATCACCTGGACACCTTAAACAAACAGATATATATATATATATATATGTAAAGTACCATGTGTACAAACAATATAACTGATTCTCTTCTGTTGAACATGTTGGATTGTGTATTGTCCGAGTCAGAGGCCTTTTTATTTTACTGTAACTTTGGAAGTTGTGTTACCAATACTTCTGTTTATTTGATACCTATTTGGTAATGCAATTAATAAAAACAACAAGGTTTGGGTTCGTTCTTCAGATGACTGTGACGTTAACGTGTAAGCTCAATAATGAACTCCAGCTCAACCAACCATATTGTAATATCTAAGTAATCATCTTGAAATATGACATTAATAATTGTAATATACACACATCTTATTGTGAGGTTGATTTCACATACACTACTTCGACATTAGCTTGTCTACATACTTGAGCATAGCCAATTTAAATTAACCTTAGATGCATACAGTTCTACCTACATAATAAAATATCTCTAAGTTACAAGGATGTAACCTTATTTTATCAACCTCAAACAGAAGCCGTTTGTTCAACAGTATTATCCCACTTAACACTTGTCTATTTCGTTTTAACCTTTATATATACAGTCTATGATTTTAACTTGGAGGCTACGATTACAATCGTTAGCACCGATGTAGCTACCACTAGCTTACATGCTAACCCAAGCCTTACCATTCATTACGTGGCTGATTAAAATCATTAACACATAAATAAAGCACTAGAATTTCACTTACCGCAAAACCGCATTCATGCACCGTCTGTTTCAACCGCAGAGCGAGTCACAATAGTCCGATATATAAGCATGAAGAACAAACAACCACGGCCGGCTACAAGTTGTGTTTCCTGGATGAGCTGAGCAGGCAGAGTCCCTGTAGCTTCACGGAGCAGCTAGCAGAGAGACAAGAAGCTAACAGCGGCAGGCACTTGACAGAGCCGTCACTCAATGTGACCACGCCCTAATATATGCACAAACTTTAAGACCTAATATAAATATAAAGGGTCGTGTTAGAAAACAATTCACTCACAGATCCATAATCATGAAGGTGGAATCTAACTATATCGATAATAAAATGTATGGAGCCAGGGGTAGAAACATGTTTTTTTCTGCTGTAAAGTTGGGCATTTTAACATGGGGGTCTATGGAAATTGCTCCTTTCTGCAGCCATCGCCTATCGGCCAATATATGAACTGCAGTGTGTGGCACTTCCGTATTGGCTTCCCGGCTCTACCCCACAGTTTGCCGCTTGGTTTACACACACAGGTGTTTGTAAACATTCAATCACTACTACTTACATTTAATATCTTTATTTAACTCCTTCAGCCTAATTTCAGCTGCAGGAACCATTCAAATATCAAACTATTCAGCCTTTTCAACACATGATGGGAAACTTTCAACTTTTTCTAAATATGTTATACTTCAGCTTTTTAAAGTGTTTTTTTAACATGGAAGTTATTGCAATGCATTTGAGCTGTAACGATTAACACACACATTCTCTCACTCTCTCTCTCACTCACACACACACACACACACACACTCTCTCTCTCTCTCTAACACACACGCACACACACACACACACACAAACTCTCTCTCTCACACAGACACACACACACACTCTCTCTCGGACTCAGACACACACACACACACTCTCTCTCTCTCGCCATAGTTTTTGAACGGGTGGCAAAATGGTCAGATATACAACTCAATGCATTCTTATGGGACGCAGTGCTGCAGTTGGTTGTCTTTGATCTCTGGACACACACACAGGTGTTATGAGTAGGTGCTCAGGAATAGAAACAAACACTGACAGACTGGACTTTAACAGACTGTCTCAGCCTATTCTTTTCTGTCTGATGGAGACTTCATACTGACTTCAACAGGTTCCACATATTTTATACATTATTGGTGACGTATGGTTTTAGTCGAAAAGTTTGCAGTCAAAATATTCTTCTGCTTTCCCAAGCCTTTTTACTTTCTTTTCTCATCTTAATACAAATTCATTCACTACTACTTACATCTGATATTTAACTCCTTCAGCCTATTTTCAGCTGCAGAAACCATTCAACTATTACATTATTCAGCTATTTCAGGACATCAAGGCTATACGTGTTGTTATTTATACCTTTTTTAAAACATTTTCTTTTAAATATTAAGCTTTTTCTGCATTTTTTTAGCTAAAAGCAGCTACCATTCAGCTAATAACATATTCAGCTTTTTCTGCATTTTCAGCTAAATTCAGCCATAAATGTTCACAGTTTACAGCATTCGCACGCATCTTCTGCAGGAAATGCATTTTCTAGTTGTCTTTCATTTTCTCATGAAATGGATATATTTGAACATTTAGCACTGGGGTTTTTGTCATGCTTTTATCTGCAGCAGGGAGCCGTTGCCATGGAGAGAATGAACACATTGAATTAGACACAGTTCTGTTGGCTAATATTTCTACAATTTGTGTGTTTCCCCATAAGAATGCTGAATTGTTCACAGTGTATCCATTAATGTTAATGTACAGACAACAGCCACTGGATATGTTTTGACACCAAAGAATATGACAATTACTAGGCAAGATCTCAAGAAGCAGGACTATGATGTTAATGCCCAATCTGAGACAACGCAGATAATACGCATATGCACTTGAAATATCATGTCTTGCTAATTTCGGGAGAACTTGTGTTTTGATTTGGCTCCAAAGAGAACCTGTAAGAGTTGGGTCAGGAACTACAATAGGCGCATTCACACTGCGGTACTTTTCCCACAAAGGTTCATGCGAACTCTTTTATCGCGTTCACACCAAAAAGAGCCGGTACTAAAATTAGTTCATGAGAACCTTTTTACCCCCTCGAAAGTCCCTGCTAGAGAGCAGGGACCTTCGAGCGGCTCTTTTGTGAGAAAAGAGCTATATTTCTGATTGGCTGGGCGGATTGCAAACCACGCCCCGTAAAACTCCCAAAAAGTTTTGTCAAGCCGCCATTTTATTATCCTCGCATTAGCATTATTAGCATTAGCATTAGCCCAGCGTAGAAACGCAGAGAGACTAACTTATGGCAACACAAAATAAAACATGGGAGCGGTGGAGATGAGGAGGTGTCGGCGTTCTGGCGATTTACTCGGAAGGCTTCAGTAGAAGCTGCTGGGAGTCCCAGCAGCTTCTACTGAAGCCAGTCCCCAACTCCGGGGACTTCCGGCCGGGGACTTTGGGCGGCAGTATACGCCGTGAAGTGGTTTGCGGCCTGCCAGTAAACCCAAAGCAGAAGAAGAAGAAGTGACGTCAGCGGCTTCATTTGCCTAATCCACCCCCAGGGACTTATTCCGGTGTGAACGCGATCTGTACTTAGTTCATGAGAACTAAAGAGTTCTCATGAACTAAGTTTTCATGAACCTTTGTGGGAAAAGTACTGCGGTGTGAATGCGCCTAATAAGGCCCTGTTGGCAAAAACTCTCAAAATGGTAACGCTTAATTAAATTATCCTACTGAGGGAATACAAAAGAAAGTAGCTAGTGTTTGGCAGTGTACAGCGTTAGCACCAAGGACACCATTGGGAACAACCCTTTATGCTTCTGACACGACTCATCAATCTAAAATGGTCTTTTGATCAACAATCACACAGCAGCAAAGAACTGCCTGTGATGGTTTCAAGAAGCGTCCAACTGCATCTGCCGGGAGGAGGACAGTATGTATGGATACTAAAACGGACTATAAAACACAATACTTATAAAAGTTATTTTATACAATTTAGCTATAAACTGAGAGTAAAGGAGAGTAGGTCTGATTGTATTTACTGTAACAGACAATTGGGCTACACATAGTGCCAGGTTGGATTTTTGAAATGTAGGAATGCCCAGTTATGTATATTCCAATTTCCATGAATCTATCATTATCCAGGGTTCTGACATGTCTCTTTGACTCTCCTTGCCACCCACGGATATTTATAGACAAAATGGTTGAAAACAATACAATTTTTAGTGTCTGGTTTTCTGGAGCCTTTTGTATTTACCACTCTGCTGAGTTTGGTTTTTTTGAAATTACCATTTATCTGATGTGTTATCAGTTTGAAACTTTCACTTTCAGATTACCATATATTTTCGGTTTGGTTTTTCTGTTCTGCGTTTCCGCCTCGATTTCGTGAAACTTGGTATAAGGGTGTAGCATGGGCCGACAAAAAACCCATTTAGATTCACGGAGCGTGTCCGAATCACTGGGTGGATACCTGCATTCTTTTAAAGTTTTCATTTATTTCTTCAAACTTTCAATCTTAGATTATCAATGTTTTTGGAATGTTATGTCTGTTCATCAGAAGGCTTAAAAAAACACTTCACATAAAGTTTTCTTTGCCAGAGTAAGATGAGAAGATTTATTTCTACTCCCGAAATATGAAGTTCAGTTTATTGGATGTTTTTTTACCAACATGTATCAAAGGAGTAATACTTAGGTTCTCACCTAACATTTTACCTACAAATGTCTCTTTCATATCCAAAACCTTTTTCATTTTCCAGGAATGTTTTATATCCCTCTAAGCCACATGTGTCAAACTCAAGGCCAGGGGGCCAAATCAGGCCCGTGCAGTGGCAGCGTCAGGGTATGGCTGGGGTAGGCTACACCCATACCAAGAAATGGCTTAGCCCCACCATGAACAATGATGTTAAAGTAAGCTAAATAATGTCCGCCAACTCGTGCGGAGTAAATTGCACAGACAGCAGTTAGTAAGATTGATTTCAGTAGCCACTTGTCTGGAAATACCGAAGACTAGAAACGGTTTTGATAACTTTTGTCACGTAGTGATCGTCTTCTCAATAGAACATCTTTGATAATGTCTTCTGGCCAATCAGAATCAAGATAACGGCGTGGTGTTGTTGCAGGAAGTCCCGATACATCGATACAACATTACGTGTTGATAGAAATCAACCCGTAATGAAATAAGACCCTACGGTTTGATGATTGATAGGTGTGTGGGCTGTCTTTCATTTTGACACACAGAACAATGGGGGCTATCCACCCTTATCCACAATGTAAAGTCATTCACAGCCTCTTCCCTCTTCTCTCTGTGAGGAGCAGCAGGTTCAGCTTTCAGAACAAAGTAACACAAAACTAAAATGGCATTCATTTTTTTAAATATGTCGTGTCGTAATAGATGTATTTATTTCTCTTCTCAAGAGAGTACCAGAATGTGTATTTTATGTTAGTATTTCAAAAAATCTCAGACCCCCCTGTAGGGGTTGGGTTTTCAGCATGTTAACTCTTTCACCTGTGGGGAAATTGCAGGATTTGCTCCAGGTCGCCCTTTTTATTTACTACAAGACAAATGTGCCTTTTTATTTATATATTTAGCACATATTAACATTATTATATGCTACCTTTAACCTTTGTGTGCTGTTTGGGTCTGTGGAACCCCTTTTCAGTGTTTACTAAAATGTATTCAATTTAATTAATTTAACCTGCTTTATTTGGTGGTGGACGTCACATCCTCTAGGGGGGTCCGGGGGCATGCACCCCCAGGAAGATATTTTTTTAAATGTTAAAGTTAAATGCATCAATCTGGTGCACTGTGAGCTAGGGCTGCTCAATTAATCAATTTCAATCGCAATTACGATTTTGGCTTGCAACAATTATGAAAACAACATAATCTAAATAAAACGATTTTTATTTTTTTTAAATAGGTTTTTCAGTTGAGTTATACTTAAAGTTCAGGGTAATCAACTGTTAAAAACATACTTTTCAAATGATTTTCTTCAATAAATTGATGTTTTCAAAGATCGTGATATCAATTATTGACCCAAATAATCAAGATTATGATTTTTGCCATAATCGAGAAGCCCTACTTTGAGCCCAACATGAATTTCTGGATACAGCTCTCAACACTCAGATGAAAGGGAGCTGTATACTTTTCAATAATCCAAACATCTTTAGAATATGATCACAACAAATCATTTAAACTGGTTTATTCTTAGCTTATGTTACCTAGTTAGCATTCTTTCTTTTTATTTATGCATATTTAACTAATCCCTCCCCTTTTAAACTTTTTACTGTCCTATAGTACACATTGGAATGATTTCTTACTTTATGTTTTACAACTTTATTAAATAGATAAAGGTGTGCTCTCTCTCTTGCTCTCTCGCTCTCTCGCTCTCTCGCTCCACATTGCTTTTCTTCCCGACTGCAACGCTGTTGTGTGTGTCTGTGAGAGCATTTCACATGTGTGTATGAGAGATGTTTACCAGTGGCGAGCGGCGAGCCTGTCTCTGAGGGCCTAAGATATTCTACAAAATAATATTTAAAAACATTAAAACAAATTATATTTTCTTTATATATTTTTTTAAAATATGTTTTTAGTAATATTTGTCATTAGTTTTACCAATAATAACTTGATTAAATTGTATTTAAAATAACATTTCCAAAGAAATAAATCCTTTGAATCTGCCTATTCAGTTTCTGTTTGAATGTGAAGGGTTAAATGAAAGAAGATCGTCTCTGCGAGGTGAAGAGAGGAGCTAATTGGACGTCCAGCTGTGAATTCACAGAGGGCCAGCTATAGTAACTCAACGAGAGAGTAATGTCAAATGACAGTACAATTGACCAATCATATCTTCCCTCTAAATGGGTGGGCTTTATTATCGCGGACTTTATGACAAGTTCCGCCCGCTGTGAAACGTTTCTTGTTTCCATAGCAACAACAACTGTCAACAGCGTAAACTCGCCTTCAAAATAAAAGCATGCCAATTTACACTTAAGACATACAACTGCAACGAAAGTAACAAACGCAATGCAATATCCTTTTCAATTTCAAAGAACACTAATTGGGTTATTTACAGGTGTTGTTTTGTGTGGTAGAGGGTCGCTTTCATTGGTGTATTTTGCACCCCGGGCGGGCCGTTGTTTTGATATTTCGCCATTGTAAAAAAAAAAAAATTATAATAAAAAAAAAAAAATGTGTTTACATTTTTATTTTTTTTATTTTGAGAAACGCTGAACTAGCATCACAGAGCAGCAACCTGAGTTTAATGGATGCTTCCTTCTGCACTTTCTTTCTTGAGACAACAGGGCAGGTTTGGTTTCTCTTTGAGGGAAATAGTTTTGTTGAAGCTGTTGTTGGCCTGTGGGAAAATGTACTCATAAGAAATGACTCTGGAAAAGCTGCAGATAGAGCCATAAGAAATGAATGCACCTGATTATTTAATGTTTTTAGGCAATAATTTAAGCTTTGTTAGTTCCAGGTTTAATATGTGCAATAAGTTCATTTCAATACGTTTTGCAATAAACATGAACCAGTCCGGCTCTCCACTAGTACCCATTTTTTTATTTTGGCCCACTGTGTATTTGAGTTTGACCCCCCTGATCTAAGTAATTGAAGAGCTTCAACTATTAAAACAAGTTTGAATGGAAGGGATTTAACTTGTACCAGATCAGCAGTGCAATGTCATGGCTGGCAGCATGTGAATGGATTTAATCTGCTGCTACAACAGTCTCTTTTTTAGGGCCATTACACCCCATTAGAGCGCTATGATTCAACTATCAGATACAGTTAGTCCAACTCTTTAAGCCTGGTCAGTCTTTTGAAACATGGTTGTGCTAAAGCCAGAACTGTATAAAGTTGAAGCAAAGTCCGTCTTCATTTCAAACTGCTACTCTGGCTCAGGATTTCAAAGTGGGTTTATTGGAAGAAAGAGTGAGAACAGATATTATATGCGAGAAAGGACACACAAAGGACTACATGTAAGAACTTGTGATCCTCGGTTATACCCATTCAACGCAGGTCACAGAAGAAATGAAGGGATTAGATTCAGTGGCTTATCTTGCCACGAAAACGTAATTCTAAAGTCAGCTCTGAGGACACAATAGCCTTCCGTTTAATCGTTGTGTGCTGAAGTGGTTTCCGGATGATATCCTTGAAAATACACATTATATTACAGAGTCTTTCCACGCAGGCATGCATTCAGTCCGGAGAGCCGTAGGATATGAAATGAAGATGTAATATGATTAGGGAAGGATGTAGTACAATGTGATTTCATTTGATGGAGTGGACTGGCGCCAAATAGAGAGAGGAAGGATGGGAAAAGGTCTCTATTCTTTTCAGTGGCGCGATGGGATCAGGTTTAGTGATGACAGCTTTACAATGCCACCTGTTGGCGCTCAAACTCCACTGAAGACAGGAGATAAGAGATCCTGCTGCCTGGATCTCTCGTTGGCCCTTCTCCCTGATAGGGAGGAGATAAGAAGGCGAGCGAGCGCACCCTCTTATTTCCTCTCTATGAGCGTGCCTCCTCTTCTTCATGCTAAGGTGCTTATATTATACGATCTTAAACTCTGTATCCTCTGCTCTAAGTCCTTCACTTTGACATTCCCTCGGCCCAGTTTCTGATCCTTAACTGGAAGACAGACGATAAGAGAGCCGGATTGTTTCCTGCTGCTAGATCCCAGATCATTCTCTTCCCTCCCGCTCTCTTTTGCTTTCCGATACAACATTGGCTTGAAACTGAAGATAAGAGACTGACCTCTTGGTTACCCTCTAACGCCAAGCAATTCTGAGAAAGGTTTCAGGGATTGGATATTACAATGTTAGATATAGTATCATATGTGTTTTTAGTCTGAATTGCACCGAAGCGATACAGACTAATCTGTTCAGAGTCCAACATGTGCAACATTGATATCGTTAAGTCCAAGCTTCTGAATGTGCATTGGAATTTTGTGTTGTGAACACTTGACATGAATAGTTATGTCTATAGCTTGTGAGGCATGTTCGAGCTGAAATGTATACTTTGTAAAGCCACATGTTATGTGTTAGTTCAATTGAAATGTGCTTTACGAGTAGAGCATGAACAACGCATGCTTTGCTGCCTGGATTCCAGTTGTTTCTGCACATTTCAAAAATGCGTTGGCTTCGATTTCCTTTAGCCGTCTGATCAAATGTCCCCTGCTGGACCACTCTGAGGATTGCCAAGCGTTTGGACAACTGGCCAACAGCCCAGTGTTCTCTAAGTATGTGGTGTGCTATTCCATGTCCTCATAAAGACACCCCAAGGACTCTTTGCCAGTAGTAGCTTAACAGAAAGCTTCTGCATGCAGTATAATATAGGAAGGAGCACTTTATCTACTCTATCCATTGCACTAGAGTCCTGAAGAACAGAAGTGTCTACAAAGAGGCTCGGTATCCTTCTCTCAGGTGAGACTAAAGTTACTTGATAAAACATGAATATTAATATATTACATTTCATTTAGCTGACACTTGTATCCCAAGTGACCTAGCAGAAGTGCAATAAACCATTACGATACAAGCTCAGAACAACAACCAAAATGCTGATATATTCGCTTAAAGAAATCCAGTTCAGTTTGCAACAGGAGATATGTAGACCTCCTGCTCTCCAGATGTCTAGTGGCAGCTCTTTGGAGCCAGGATATATTGAGTGGTTGTTTCCCACTTTCTGTAGGATTCTTCATTTTGGGTATTTAGGACTCCCTTTGCATGGACACACCTGTGGCCGTCATTACCCCATGTAGAGAGCTACGGCAAAGGGTACGGAGTCGCTTCAACCAGCATCATGCTGAAGCCCTCGTGATGTTAGAGACTATATCATAGAATCGGAGGATGAAAACCCTCTTTCATTGTCAGACAGATATGCTACTAGTACTAGGAGCAGTGGCAGCTAATGTACAGCGCCCGGAGTGGGGGGTGCCTTGCTCAAGGGCACCACGGCAGGGCCCAGGAGGGCCCCTGCGAGATGGAGTTCATGACTTTATGAGCTGTTCATGAGCACTCATGAAACATTCATGAACAACTCATTATATGTTCACTTGTCATGTTCATGAACCAAAATTCTTAAAATGCTCATGAACCATTTTAAAGAGCAGTTCATGAAATTTTTATGAACATTGTTCATTCATATAAAGTTCCTGTTTTGCTCATGACAGACTTTTATGAGCAATTTATGAACTTTTCATGATCCAGCCAATCACAAAATTATAATTAAAACCCCAAAAAGTTTGCATGAGCATTACATGAACTTTTCATGACTATGAGCATTTCATGAATTTTGGATGATTGTGGCAAGTTCAGAATATTTTTGAATATTCATGAGCATTTTATGAACTTTTGATGATCAGTGTGATGATTTTAAAGACCTCTTGAATATTCATCTACTATTTGAACATTTCTTTATTTTTTAAAACTTTTAATCTTAAAACAAAACAATAGTGCATTTGAAACTGAACATTATCTGTATTTATGTTGGTGACATTCATATCATGTTATGGTTTATCTGTACTGTTTGAGAAGCAGTACGAGTAAGTAGCGCCAAGGTGGAACCTTTGGCAGGTGAGCGGTGACATCTGGGTTATTTTAGGGGGGACACTTCCGCCCCCTCCTCAGTCAGAAGCAATCCAGACGATCAACCGGATCCTGTGTATAATTATTGCTGCTGCACTTTTCTGTTTTCTACAGGTCAGTACATGATGAAAATGATCGATGTTAACTTGTGTGAATTAGATATGATGTTGGAGATGTTTAGGAGAGTGTGTCAGAAAGTTTTGAGCATGTTTGACATAGTAACGGTATTTTAAAAATACTAAACTGTCGGCAACAATAGATGCCATTTTCGCGGGCTTCAGCCGCGCCTGGGTAAATGTGACCTGAGCGAAGGCTCGCAGGCAGGTTAGCTGCTGCGCACGGGTAATATGTTTTGTTTACCTGAGTGAAGTCTTGCAGGCACATTGCCTTGTTTTTTGTTTATTAACATTGACAGTGTATTTTTGTGATCTCCATAATATGTTATATTTGGTAAAGATAGATATATTGATAGAAAGTATTATTTGATAGCGTTATGTGTTTATATTGACTATGTTTAATTTCTCCTTGAGATACAGTAATGGACTGTGACAGACGGATAACTTAAATGGAGAAATGTGATGTTTGTAAAGTACAGCTATTTGAATGTAACTGTGTACTTTGAATTTTGAATAAGAAGCAATCCAGACGATCAACCGGATCCTGTGTATAATTATTGCTGCTGCACTTTTCTGTTTTCTACAGAAATCATTTATTGTTGCTGTGGTACCCAAGCTTCTGGGACCCGTAACAAAAAAATGTGTGCAGCTCAGTGTCAAGAACTGTGCTTCAAATGGTGATAGGATTAATTGTAGTGCTCCACCTGTATACATGTATGTTTGTTAATTTGAATAAAGTTCCATTGTGATTGACATAATTGTTGTTTTCTATGGTTGCCAATTGACCCACAGTCAATGGTTCATGAACAGTTCATGTACATGAACAGTTCATAGCCAGCCATTGAATTATATTCAGTGACTGGGTATGAACTGTTCATGAAGTTGTTATGAACAGTTCTTGATATGTTCATGAACCATGGTTAATTCATGAACAATTCTTGAAATGTTCTTGGTTGAATACTGAATATCCCTACACTCACTGAAAACTCCATTTCATGAATTGTTCATGAACCTGCCTAAAACCATATTCCATGAATTGTTCATGAACCATTCCAGAACAGGAGTTTCATGAGTAGTTCATGAACTGCCCTAGTGCCATTTAATGTTCATGGAACTTTCATGAACAGTTCATCAACTTTGTTATGAGCTGTTTATGAGCTGTTCATGAATATGGTTCACTAATATTCCATGAACTTTTCATGACAAGTTCATGAACAGTTCACTATCATCTCACCGGGGGTGAGCTGGGACCTCTCCAAGTAGCAGTCCACAGCAGTCTTTTTATTTTCTAAGTCATAAAGTTGCCTTTTGAGTTTTGTCCTTGGAACATAGAAAAGGAATCTCTTCAGAGGAGGCTGTGGCGCAGTAGTCTAGTGCGTTGGTGTTCGGATAAGGGTTCAAACCCCTCTGCAGTCAGCATGTAATGTAATGTGAAGAGACCTGACCACCATTCATTTGATGTTGTAAATTACATCCAAAGCCTGGACGTATCCTTCTGAGTTATCTACTGTATGTGCATTTGTGTGGTCTCCCAAGGCTGGAACACAATATGCTCTTTGTAGACATGAGTCACTTCTTTTACAGATTGATGTTTCCAACTCGGTCCCACACAGTATTTCACTTTATCAAAACACTTTATCAAACAGTCGTTTTTGATGACCCACATTATTGGAGGTACAGCTCAGGGAGAAATGGACTTGTTTCTGAGAGGAGGGTTATTGAACAATACAACTGAATAAACGAGTAGAAACAAAAGGAAAACATTAAATATATTTGTAAATATTGATCCAATTGGTCACTAAATATAAAAGAAAATATATTATCTACTTTTATGATTATTTGCCCAATTAATGTAAATGTAATAACATGTCTTCAAAAATAACTTCAAAAATTACATTTTCCAAAAATCATATTGCATTTTCTTGTTTTTCCTTCATGTCCTCATTTATTTTTCTCACTCTTTCACTTACATTTATTTTATGGCACTCCAATCATTTTATAAAGTGTGTGTCCTCTATGATACGGATTGAATACAATATTAAAAGGATCATTACACAAAGAGTCAGATTATCGGAGGTTTTAGGGCGGTGGTGGCGAAGTCGATAGGGACTTGGCTTGGCAACTGGAAGGTCACCAGTTCAAGTCCCGGCAAGACCAAGTGCTGAGTAAGGCACCGTTCCCCACACTGCTCCCCGGGCGCCGTTCAAAATGGCAGCACACTGCTCCTAACACTAGGATGGGTCAAATGCAGAGAAACAATTTCCCCACGAGGGATTCATAAAAGTCCATCTAAATTAACCCCAAGATAAGTCATCATTTTGAAGAGAAAATATATTCCTTGTAGCGCTTGACTTGCATTGCCATTGTGTTTTTGGATCTCTGCATTGGTGTCAGTCCTATCACAAACACTCAGCTTTCAGTTAAACCTGTATTAACTGATGTGTTGACCATTTGAAGGAAAAGCTAGTTAGAAGCTACCTACATGTAGTTAACAGGGAAAGTGTTAACAAAACTAGTGTAACTGACCCTCTTTTAGCTCCGTTTTGGTCTCAACCAACACCTGATATATGAGGTGAATATCTGTCTCTTGGACTAAGCATAATTCCAGTTTAATACTGTCACAAAGGTAAATATATATTCGATAGTATTTTTTTTTAAAAATGTATTCTACTAAAATCATACAAAAACGTATAATTCATACACACAAATGAACTAAATGAGTAGAAGCAGGAGGGCTGAAGCATAGCTTATGGGGAGTAGTCCTCCCGTGCATCATCATTAGCATCAATATAACAATGGCACTTATTTCGTCAAAAACGTATATAAATTAAGGAGTACAAAGAAATAAAGAAAACTAATGAAAACTGGAAAAAATATATATATATATATTCATGCTCCATCTACTTAAGTTCTAAACCAGTGCCCATATTTATCCATTACACCAGAAATGATTAATGATGACACTGATAGATGACCGTATCAAACATAATCCAGGCAATACTAGAGAACGGTAAGAAAAATATATGAAGAGAGAAATATTTTTGATGTGTAATTACATGCAACAGTAACTGTCAACATGGGTTTTGTTGAGTGTGACTCCATACCCCCCATTTGTTTAAGGCTCAATAGTTCACAAGTTCTGACATGATTCTTTTGGAAATGGCGGATGGTGAGTCAATAAATTGTTGTTAGTTTTCTGTAAATGTGTCATTGCACAGAGTACAAGGAGAAACATTACTAATAGCAGTAAAGAAGTTGAATACAATATAGATAAGGTAAAAGGTAAAGGTATATATATTCCTTTGTATTCCCTGCATTACTTTTGCAGTTGTGTTCATCTCACTTTACCACGTGAACGCTAAATATACCACAAGCTTTCTCTTGCCATGACCACAAGTCAAGCTCACAGTTTCAAATGGAAGGCAGCATGTGATCCAGAGACAGGAAACATGGAAGAAAGATGCTAAGACCCAACACTTCGGATTAACAGCCGTAAAAATGCAGCACCTTGGCGACAGAGAGCTGGGTGGAGAGAGGAGGAACCTGCCAGTTGCGGTCTCTGGGCAGAGGAACAAACAGCCACACTCCATTGCTGCCCGCATGAACACTCGCTCTATGGACCAGGGAGGACGGTGGCCCCCATGGTGTTTCCAAATGACTCAGGACCCGACAGAGTCACTGCAGGAATTCAGCAGCTTGAGCTTTTACGGTGAAAATGTGGGTTTGTGTTCGCGGACAAGCCCCGAGGAGAGACTGATGAGTGTGAGTAGGACAAGAGATGTACATGAATGGACTGCACTCCTTCACCTGGGCTGTGTTTTCTGTTTCTATACTAGAATCAATCAAACATACATTTAAAAGGAAGTTTACATTTTTCTTTAAAAAGAATGGTTGAGCCAAAAAACACAACTGTGCTCAACTGTATACACCCAGGTTTTTTTTGCAACAGCCTTACTTGTTCTGGTATAACCTTACCGTCTTTCTTAAGACCGAAGGTCGAGGAGAAATGTAAAGCAGAATAAATATGGTTGTTGTTTATGTATTTAAAATAAACTAATTATAATGCAGAGAAAATTAGTATGGTGACAAACTCAATTCTCTACAATTCTAGGATATCTGTCCAAAACAGAAACAGAAGTCTTAAGAAGGAGGTTTTCCATGTATCCATTGTGTACAATTAAACAATAATGTTGTTGTGATATGTGTGCAAATTATGTGTTGCTTTGAACTCATTTGTCTGCTGTAGGTACTTGTGGGACGGCACTATCTCCCCAAGTTTGTTCAAGGTGGACCAGTGAAGGCCTACCATTTGCTATAGCATGTAAGAAAGGAAGCGACTTCCTGAAAACCTTCCTCAGCAAGAAAGACTATTTGAGCAGAGCCTAGATTTCACAGTGTCACTGGCATTACTGAGGCACTAGTATAATGAATGCTTATGCCTCTAATTCTCTATGTTTGAAGTATGTTGTATTGTATCATGTCAAAACACTGCTAATTGGGTAACAGAAGAATAATACGTTGCATTTTCCATTGTAGCTGGGAAAGATAGTCAAGTTGTGCCAAGTCTACACAAGCCTGCTTTAAGGTAGTGAAGTTCACTATCCATTCCTTCACTTAAGTTCAAATAACTCAAAACCAGGCTTTAAAGGTCCCATGTCATGCTTTTCCGGTTATCACCCGTCCCCTTGTGTGTTATGAAGGTTTTTCTGCATGTGAACGGTCTGTAGAGTCACAAACCCTCAAAGTACACCCTGTAGCGAGTAAAACTCTAACACAGAGAAGACCTATCTGTGCTGCCCCAGAACGCCTCGTTGGAGATTTGTGTTTTTCAATTTTTTTACCAGCGAGCCCCGCAACGTCCTGCCAACACGGCACCCAGACCCCACGCAGCATTCTCATCTGTTTTACAGATTCTACAGACCAAGCTGACGCCAATGAACACGTCCCAATGGACCCGACTGTTGTGTCGCCTCACGTCTCCTGCGTCTTGGCCAACAGTCGCACTGGAACACACCGCAAAGACTTCAGCCGACGGCCAAGTAGCACGTACGAACTGCGCATGCGTGAGTGGCAATAACTCTCCTTACCAGCAGGCGGCGATAGTGTGTATTTGTCTTTCAAAACAGGCAACAACCGGAAGACAGACTGCGTGATATATGCCTCAGCAGAGCTAACAAAATCATAAAGGACAGCTCTCACCCAGGTCACAGACTGTTCTCTCTCCTGCCTTCTGAGAGGAGAGACAGGAGCTTCAAGTCACGGACAAACAGACTCAAAAACAGTTTCTACCCCATCAGGCTGCTCAACCACCACACATACAGATGTAGCGCTTCATTTCAGACGCCTACCCGTGCGGGTCCGTGATCGGCACGGGGTGGGCCCCTGCTGAAAAGGAAAACCCCCCGCAGGACTTGAAACGCCCCCTTGATAAATACATTTAATTATAATGAAACCAGCTGCAATGGATAATGGATCCACCAGGGGGAGCCGTGATTAAAAAGCTGCCACACTGGAACTCATGTGAAATAAACAGCTGATCTACAGGTATCTGATATAGCGGATATTTGTTAAGATCCATATGTCACGGATAGGATCATATTCTGTGCTAAATAAGAGACATGTAATCATTTACTAAACATCACCATGTTTTTATTTAACAAAATAATGTTTAATTCACGTTGGCGTAAGTACAAAACCATCGCTATGTTTTTAGATCAGGAAATGCATCCAGGCTCAAACAAACGATTTTCAATCATCATCCTCACGATCATGTAATGTATCATATGTTCGCGAGTTGAAATGAATGCACTAATACATGTAGTTTAATCCACGTGAGTTTACAACAACAAAAATAATCGCTTTGTTTTTATATCACATCCGACCGGAGGAAAATGCAGCACGGGTCTCACTACCGATCATCCTAATCCCACGGGCAAACAATAATATGTACAGTGTTAATAGTTTACTGTATTATTAGTGTCTAATATTACTGGGGATTTCGGAATGGTACTGGATTTTGATTTATTGTATCGGCTTCATATCGCAATATATTCCCGAAGTCTGAAATACAAAAATGTCTATCATTAGGGCAATTCACCCTACATTTAATCTACATTTAAACAAAATCATATTTCGTTTCTTTTTAACGAAATAAATGTGGTTTAATCCACATAATTTACTGTGTTAATTGTTTCTGTAGTATTGTGCACATTACTTTTCGCTGCTTGTTGCACCTGGTTAGAAGCTAAACTGCATTTCGTTGTCTCAGTACCTGCAATATGTGCAATAACAATAAAGTTGAATCTAATCTTGAGCAGGAACAAATGTATTTAGGCTACTTTAGTACATATCTGACATAAACGATTAAACACATTTGTGCATTCTTTAAACCGAGTCAAGCCGAGTCCGGAGGTGGCGGCACATTAAAGTGTGCACCTGATTGTTTAACTTGAAGGTGCCTGATGACATTTCATCTTTCAAACTAAATCATATTTCGTTTATTTTTAACGAAATAAATGTGGTTTAATCCACATAATTTAGGCCTACTGTGTTAATTGTTTAGTATTGTTTAACTTGAAGGTGCCTGATTTGAACATTTCCAGAAGAACTCTAGCTTGAATGGCCTTTGTATGTATACAGTAGGCCTACAGTATAGCACAACCATGTACACCTTCCTTTTTTCCCGTCCAAAGTTTGAATTGGATAAAGGTAATGGTTATCGATGGTGCTTTTATAGCCTATTGTATAATAACTGTGTGATTTATATTGCTTTTCAAATGCATATGGCCACCCATTTACACTGTTCTTCCCGTCAAGAATATGAATAGAACTTAGTTAGATCACTTTACATTTCTGCCAATTAATTTTTAATCACACACGTCTCCCCGTCCCAAAAATGATAAATACAATAAAAAGAGGAAACAATTTTCAAGTTCAGTTTTCAACGTTTTATTTAAAATAACTGACATAACAGACACCATACTGTAGGCCTATATGCTGCGGAAACCAGGACGAGCTATTTCGGGATCTGTTTTTCGGGGGCTCCTCAGTCTCTCATTTCGCTCCTGATCTTATGCCACTGGTCAATGTTCAGATTTGGGAACCAATTGGAAACATAGGACTCAATCTTTTTCAACCTCTTGACGGGAAAAAAGGAAGGTGTAAATGGTTGAATGATGAATAAACAGTGAGGAGGGGTACAGTATGAATACACTAGATATACACAGCAGCCCAGCCTGTGAGCAGTATGAACACCAATGAGCGCTCAGCTCGAGATACCAGCGAGTCGAGAGAGAGAGAATGATATCTGCATTTTCTCTTTTGGTTTGATTAGGACACATCCTGGGGATTGTGTTTACAAACATTGACCAGACCGTTCACCAGCCCCCACCCCCCCATGTTGCCTATGCTGTCCTGTGTTGCGAACTCTTTGTTTAAAACAAATTGGCCATCGGAATGTGTGGAGGAATTCTCCCAAGGGTCACATTCCACAGCTCTCCCCACCCCCATTTGTTTTTCTTTATTAAAAAAGTAAACGGAAGAGCGTCTGAGAGGCGTTTTTGCCCTTTTGCTTGTTACCTTACTAAATGGTCTAATGGTCAGTGGAGCGAGGGGGGAGGCCCGCGAAACTCGCGGAAGTGATTTCAAAACAAAAAGCACTCGTTTGCTTGGAACAAAGAAAACGGCCAAGACACACATTGAGTCCAGAAAATGAATGTTATTAAGGGCTGTAAATATAATAAGCCTGTGTCTAAAATTTACAACAGGCTTATTATATTTACAGCCCTTAAGATACACTTTTGTGTTTAACAGCTGACCACTACCATGACATACTTTGTTTTAGTAGATTTCGCATGAGAGCAAAATGTATAAATATGAGCATTAAATTATATGAATATGAGAACAAAATGCATGAATGTGTGAGTGACAATATATGAATGTGTGCATTGAAATATGATAATATGAGAGCAAAATGTATGAATGTGTGAGTGTATATACGTGTGTGAGAGTGAAAATGTATGTATGTAAAAGGAGAATATGTGTGTAAGAGTGAAAATGTATGTATGTAAAAGGAGAATATATGTGTGTAAGAGTGAAAATATGCTGCATTTTGAATGTCCGATAGTCCACCATTTCCACCGGAAATATCAAACATTTAATAAAAGTGAAAAACAATGAACAAGACTTAACGTATTCATCATAATTCATTATATTTATTCCGTTTGGATGTAGGATTTTTGACTTTGTTTAGAGCAGTGATCTTCTCTGCAGCAGAGAGCTAAGCGCTGTCAGACCGGACCTAACCCTGAAAAGTATTATCATCTGAAATGAATCATTATGTTATTAATATTAAATACATATAAGTATTTTTACAACTTGTATTTAGAAATACTCTGTTGTAATTATTGATGCATAAATGTGTTCATCCATTCAATGTGGCATCTGCTATAATGGGGTTAATGTATGATATTACTTAATAATACAATACATTAGAATATATGATATGATAATTACATTTAAGTTTTTCTTATTTCATAGTTTCTCATTATTATTATTTGTATCGCTCATCTTATTTTTGATTTTATTAATCTGTGCTATCCTGTTTTTCACTCTCACTACTGTGTAAAAACACCCCAACAATATTACAAAAAATATACTGCATAAAGCAAACTATATACTTTATTTGATCTAAAACTGATGTTTTTTCATTATAGTAGCTTGTGAAAACCATACAGTAACAAATAAGTGATTAAATCCTACAGTATTCAGCAAACACAAATGCAGAGCTGCAAACATTGCAAACAGACTAAGTTCTACAACACCCAGTTGTCTTTGTGTATTTGTGAATGAAGCGCCATCTCATGGTTAAATCCTGTAATTGAACAAATGGAGAACTTTGGCAACGCCCTCTAGCAATTTGGCAACACCCCCAGCCACTGGGATCCGCTGGGTTTTTGACTGGGACACACCCATGTGAGTCCTATCTGGAGTGCTACATCTGTAATGCAATAACCGTAACCATTCTCACACATACACACACTTTTAATGCACTTTATATACTATTTTTATATCAATATTGTTAACTATTTATTCCCCATATGATTGTATGTTGTCTGTCCTATTGCCGTGTTTTTTAGTGTTATGTATTTGTTTGTATTTTTTGCCCACCGGGACAGAGTTGCACTCTGAATCTCGTTATACTCTGTGTATAATGACAATAAAAGGCTTTAACTTTAACTTATATACAAACGCCAGCTCTCTGAACCAGAAAGAAACTAAGCATTGTGGCTGGCAACCTTAAAGTACTGCTGCTACCACATTCCATGCATCAGTAATTATAATCCAAGATTATATTAATATTAGGACTGTCAATTTAACGCGTTAACGCAAAAAAAATTAACGCCACTAATTATTTTAACGCGATTAACGCATGTGTATTTTTTTTCCTCGGCCGCACCCTAGTTTCAGAGCGCATCGAGTTTAAAATACCATCTACAAGCTGATGCTGACAGCCTCGCTCCTGGCGCCCGCTTGTGGCAGACCACACTTCCACGCTCACCGGCAGGCACCGACTGGCTATTGGGAGGACCGGGAGGGTGTGTGTATGTGTGGCCAGAGCGAGCGAGAGAGAGACCTTACGTGCATTGTTGTTGTTAGCATCTGGTGCTAGCTAGCTGCGCTAACGGATATAAGGAGCTGTTTAAATGAAAACAGAGGAGCGACATTTCGCCACAACTGCGCCGAGCACTTGACTTTATGCAGGAAGCCAGACAGTGGGACATTGTACGAAAAGTCAGCACACTCAGCACGGATAGTGCGCAACATGATTGCGTTCCCGTTCGAGCATATGCCTTGAGTTGCACATAGCTTCAACGATCCATCACACACACACACACACACACACACACACACACACACACACACACACACACACACACACACACACACACACACACACACACACACACACACACACACACACACACACACACACACACACACACACACACACACACACACACACACACACACACACACACACACACACACACACACACACACCATTTGTATTGTATTATTGAATGAGAGAGGTTCCAGATTGAATTGAGGTGAATATTTGTAATGTTCTGAGGTTGTTGTGTTTAATATTCATGAGAATATTTGTCATTGTTCAAATGATAATAAACATTAGCATAAAGCATATTTGTCCACTCATATGTTGATAAGAATATTAAAAACTTGAAAAATATTCTTCCAATGTACAGTTAGAACAGATAAAAAATGTGCGATTAATTTGCGATTAACTATGGACAATCATGCGATTAATCGCGATTAAATATTTTAATCGACTGACAGCCCTAATTAATATACAACATCATAACACTGACAGGCAAAAATGTATCATCATGTACATCTGTATCTTCTGACTGTTATTGTACTATAGCAAATATTATCCTCATTCTAATGTTGTGTTATCTAAAGGCTGTAGAATGAAGGGACGAAATACAATTTTGTATTTTGCAGTAGCGGTAAAAAGTGGTTTATTATCAAATGTAGAACTGTGCAATGTAAACAATCGACTAAAATACAATAAGATAAAAATAGTAAGTAATAGGCCCACAATAAAAAAAAAAAACGTAAAATAAATTCTTGCGTCCAGGTGAGATGAAAATGAAAAATAATAGCCGTCTGTGTGTGCCTTCTTCACTTCCGTTTAGCTTCTCATGCACTGATTCACTAAGCTGAACAGCCAATCAGAGTGATTTATTTTGTCGACAGCCTCGGGAGCGGAAGGTGTCGGCACGGCCAAAAAGACACGACAGTGCGGGACACACCAATCTGAGTTGGGCGACAGGACGCTCATCGACGGCCAGACATCTATCGACGGCCGAAATCGGCTCGGTGTGTCCGGGCCTTAACAGGTATTAAGTTAGAGATAGAACATAGAGGGGAAGCAAACACATTGTGTGGAGTAACTTAATGGCTCCATGCGAACACTTGGAAAGGTTCAGTTTGAGGTGTTGCTAACACCCTTTTCGTCAGCAGGTCACCTTGCTCACAGCTTTCGGCTTTTCACTCCTCAGTGTTGTGACTCCATCAGTCTGTAAATCACAGAAAAGGTTCCCTCCGGTAAACTGAGGATAAAGGGAACGGTATTAAATAAAAACAGAGGGGAGAATAAGTAAAAGGAGGAAAGTTACCTTTCAAAAGTTTCTTAGACTTTGGTAATGCCTGATTTCTTGTCAAGTTATTTAGTGAATTAAAAATATAATAACTGTATATAAAGTTGCAACTTGGAACACTGTATCTAGGCAAAGCTGTGACTTTAGAACAATGCTTACTTAACTACATTAAAATGCAGATTAGTAAAAAGTCTCAATCCATGCCTTGTCAAATCTGTCTGACAAACGATAAGCAAACGGCCTTTGAAATCTTGTTATCTGAATGGTGTTCAAATGGTCACGGTTATGCTTACATTGAACCTGCTTCTTGAACACTTTAATCTTAATTAAGCATAAAAAAGTCAGCAAAGTTATTGTTTATACACATAGATATCTACATAATGTGTACATTTAAATTTGACTTTGCATTTGTTCGCCAAGCAGCAACTTTCTATTTTGCGAAAATGCAGATAATGCCTAGGTGTTACGAGACAGGTAGTTGCCGTCACAGAACGCTAGCTGTCTACTGTATCCAACTCCCAGGAAGTGTGCCAGCCGTTGAGGCACATTTTCATAGTGACCAAACGGTGGTACTGCATTGCTGTGCTGGTCGGCGGAGCAGAGGTGGGACTTAAGGAAAACTCTATGGGCCAATCTCCCCGGATGATCCGGTTATTTTGTTACTCCAGTCACTTCATTTTTGGCTACAAATGCCACTGAGCAACCTTCATCGGAAAGCCAGGGCCCGCCTCCAAGGCAGCTGATTGTTACAGCCTCTTTAAGAGTAGCAGCCGCAAGGGGTTTGAGAGTTGATCTGTGTACGAAAGTGATGGCCAAGGCGAAATGCGCATGCATGAAAAGTGGGAGAAAAGGATAGAGAAGGTAGTCAGCAAAGAATACTATTAACTGTGAAGAGCAATAATAAACAGAGGTTTTTCCAACGGTCAGAACTTACCGGTGTGCATTCACAACTACGGTTTCGGTGCCTAGCATTAAAGAAGGTAACATGATATTGCCCTGACCTACCTTGAGAATACTGGGCTTTTGGCCAGCTGTGAAAACGCTTTGCCAAATCTCCTGGTCTCCAGCAGAGGGCTTTTATCAGCCGGCGGAAAGCTCCATCCATGATTGCCTCACCCAGGCCTATTCTTTATCTTGATAGCCAAAATGTATGAGGTTTTGTGACAGCTGACATGGCGATTGGCCACAGCTCCCAAAACTGAGCTTCACGACGTTGGAATCTAATTCACACAGCCTGTCCTCCTACAAAAAACGACCAAATAGGTAGATTGTTCAGCAGCTTATTACGACCCATAGCCACGTTTTAAAGTGTAGCACCTCTAGTGGTCTTGTAAGAAACAACATGCTCCCATCTATTCATTTCTAGCAGCAGTTTATTACGACCTATTGTCATGTTTTAAATGTAGCAACTCCTGGCGGATCGTAATCCTGTGAACTTTAACCTTGGGCATCAATAAAAGTGCGACGAGTGAAGAAGAAGAAGAAGAAGAAGAAGAAGAAGAAGAAGAAGAAGAATTGTTAAAGAACGTCACAGCTGTACAACTGGTAAATCTGATTTCTGTATTTCATTTGATTTGTTTACGCTTTTAATTAATCCTGTCGTTTTTCTACAAATCATGTTTAACCAAGATATTTCAGTTTTACGTTTTAGGGCTGGCCCGTGGCATAGGCAGTAAGCGAATGCTTGTTGTTAGCAATAGCATGGCTGTAAAGGTTAGCACTTAGCTTAGGTATAGATGCAAAGGTTCTTCTACAACAAGTTGGAGGGAGAGTTTTCTCCTTCGCACAAAAGGAGCTAAAATCTTGCCTAAAAACAAAACCCTTTGTAGCACGTGACATAAAACATAACAATGGCAAAAGTAAGTATATTCAGCTAACCAGACCAGGACATGATATGACCTTAAACAATGCGAAAGGAAATGGCATTTTAATAATAATAATAATAGACATTTACATGGCGCTTTTCATAATGCACACACTTTTTTTTCTTCTAAATGTCACCTAACATGTTGCATTAATGATAGTTAAGGTAAGTTCAACACTTTAATATAATCAGGTCATAGTAGTTTTACTACTTTAAACATTAGCTAATTCAACTTAAGTTTTGTGAAGCCATCACATCTAGTTAAAAAGAGAAATATATTTCCCTGTAATTACTGATTTACCTGGGACTTGATTGACATTGGTGCCTGTAGTTTTATTTCGACAAATGTTTATTTATGAAGCAACAATTAAATTACATGGTAGCACAACTAATCTGAGTTCATCTGTTTGTTTGTTTTCAGGTCATCCATCAATTCAATTATTTGAAGTAGCCTATTATCATAACAAAATCAACGGTTCTTTTCAGAGCCATATTCTTCTTCCTCCTCTCTTTCACCCCTCTCGTTTTCTTGTCTTTTGTTTTTCTCTCTCCCTGTATGTCAGTCCATCCTTTGTTTGTTGTTGCCCTTTTTACCCTCACTTAAAAATGGCATCCAAGCAACTGAATGAATGGCTAGAGCAGTGGTTCTCAAAGTGGGGGGCGCGCCCCCCCTGGGGGGCGCAGAGGCATGCCAGGGGGGGCTCGAGAGACCAGGAGGAAAAATTGTTATAACAAAAAAAAAATATTTAAAAAAAAATCATAATTTGAAAAATTATTGATTCGAAGATAATATGATGCAGTACAGTACTATTACGTCTGGGTCTCTGTGTTTCATTAAAGCTCGGCTCTGTGTGTGTGTGGAACGAGCCATTTTGTGTGCGCGAGAGAGAGAGCGCACCGGTACCGGAGATCGTTGTTGTTAGCTTCTGGTGCTAGCGAGCTATGCTAACGGATATAAGGAGTCTTTTCAACAACAAAGTGGAGGAGAGTCCTCTCCTGTCAGACTGAGAGACTCAGTGAGCTAAAGGACTCTCTCAGTGGATCTCAAACGTTTTGGTCACCATTAATGTAAACAATTATTTCCGAGGCACACGTTTATATGATCATTATTGTTTTAAAAAAATAAGAGAATAAATGAAAAACAGGTATGAAATACTATATGACACTAAAACAACAATAAAGTTTAAAAGGGGAGTGATTTGTAAAATATCCATAAAGAAAAAGTAAATCTGTTCACAGTTCTGTTTCATCTGGGTGTTGAGAGAGGTATCCATAGATCTCTTCATTTTGCTCTCAAAGTGCACCAGATTGATGCTTTTAACTTCAAGATTGAAAAAAATATCTTCCCGGGGGAGCTTGCCCCCGGACCCCCCTATGTGAGGTCCACACACCACCTATAAAAATAGCACTTTACCCCTGCTTACACCTATATGCCGTGAGCTGATTATCGTGCCTTCATTGTAACAGTCGCGGGTAAACTGTGTATATGCGTGTGGAGTGTTGCAGTAGAACATTCTGCTGTAGCGACCGGTACATTAATGGGAAACCCTAAATGTTTGAGCACCCTCTATGAAACGTCAAGCTACCCCACAGAACCCCCAAAATAAATCTCTGGCGCCGCCACTGAGCCTGACTATTTGTGTTGGGGGGGCCCGACTTTTTTTTTTCTCCAAAGGGGGGGCCTGACAGAAAAAGTTTGAGAACCACTGGGCTAGAGGCAGGGAAAGCCCTCGCAGATGAGTTGGCAAATAAGGCAAGTACAACATTATCCAAATATGTATTATAACATTTACTCAAATGATAAAAGACACACACATTACAAAGATGTGTGTGCAACAATTAAGGGAAATATCTAATCTCTTTTATATATTAATATACCAAAGAAACCGAAGAAACCAAATAAAAGACCTGGATGGGAACATTCTACCCCAACATTGGAATAAGAATCGATCTGGTCTGTACAATATCATCTAGTTATAGTGTTTCATTAAGTTTTAATGTCGTTGGTCTTCAATAATGTTTCCTATATCATCGTACTTTGTTTATGCAGTTAAACCTTCCAGCTCTCTGGAGTCCCCAGAGGTCGAGGAGACACATGAGATTCCTCAGGTCCCAAGTCTTGGTATGCACAATGAATTCTTAAATTATCCTTCAACTTGAAATGTAGCTAATTGTTTATAGTATGTAATAGCTATGTTCATGATACATTTTAAAGTGAAAAGCCATGTATGGAATATCTTTTTTTAATTAAACTAAATTCCATGATTTGTTTTATATTTTGTTATTTTAGATCAACATCTTCTCACACTGAGAAACCTGTTGGGTTCTCTCACTGTCCCTGCATCATCAGAAGAAACACCCACTGTAACAACATGGACCCAAAGACAGTTGAAACGTGAACAAAAATTCAGAGCTGCAATGCCAGAGCTCCTTAATTTGAAATTGGCTGCAGAGATTGTCACTAAACGTTCCTGTCTCCAATGCAAAACTGCTGATGCTGTGGTCCGGTGCTTGGACTGTGTTCCACCAGGAACTCCCTTTCTTTGTCCGGCATGTGACCCAATTATCCATGGCAAAAATGTCTTCCATGACAGGGAAGCCATGATTGATGGGTTTTACAGACCTATTCCTCCCACATCCTTAGTGGTTGTGGATGAAAGTGGCCAATATGGACTCTGTGAACAAGGTGGGTTCAAATAGTTTATTACATATTCCCTTACCATGGTTTCCTAATGTGCACTACATATACAGCAGCATCATTTTCACCATGTCGGAAGTTTGCTTTAACTATTCAAATGTCTCAATTTGTATTGACTACATGTCCTAACATGCATATGAATCTCTGAAATTGTCTTTGCTGCAGTGTGTCTGCTTCCAATTCCTCCACCATCCCAAATCTGCTTTTGTGGTCCAAGCCAAGGTTTCACCAGGAAAGCAGACCGTGTTGGTGACTATCAATGGTTTGTTGCCACCAGAAGACGATGTGGTCAAGCAAAAATACAGGATTACTATTATACTATTGTCCTGCGTTGCATACTGTAGATACCTGTCAAATTGCACATTTATATTTTTTCTCAGGTCCATACAACGTTTGCCTGCCTTCTGTGTGCTGTCCAACTTGTTCCACCAAATGGTCCCCGAGCATAGGTGACTTGCTTGGATACAAATACTGGCCAGCAACCAGCAGCTGCAAAATTAGTTTTAAGTTTGATGTGTTCACATCATTCGAGCAAATGAAATTGGCCAGCCCAGCATTATCCCAGCAAGTATTTATAAAAATGCTTGAACATCGATCGTTTTCCACAAGAAGGGTAAGAATAAAATGTGGTTTTCAAGATTTTTGAATACCAAACTTTTAATTAACAAAATGAATACCATTCTTGTTTCCAGACAGGCAGAATCTGAGTCTCTTTCGGGAGTTTGCCTTCTGTAATTACAGACAAGAAGATCTGTGCCTGGTGGAGCCCTTTAAATGCCCAGCATGCACACCTGACATGCTGGCTATTGCTGTAGATGGCAAGAGAAAGCATTATCGCTTCAAGAAGTCCAGAGGGTCAGTGAAATCATATTGTCATTTTAGTTGTTTTATTGACTAAGCTGAATGTCTTTGCTGAAATGTTTAACTTTCCCCAATTTTCCAATTTTTTTATTTATTTTTATTTTCCAAAGTTTGTAGACCATCAGAAAACAATAGTTGGTTTGTAATTACACATACTTATATCAATCCAATTCATAAACATTATTGTATATGACGCCTGTAAAGTTAGCTCAACTTTAAAATGTTAAATGGTTGACGTTAGTTGGATATGTTGGAGCTAAGAACCAGCTTTGGATATAATTGCGTCATGATAAATGTATTAAATTGTCCAGGAACCTTTTTCTCTGCCTTCCTCTGCCCTATTCCATGCCCAGCAATATAAAGGATGTACTTTTATTTTTACCTTTTTACAAGAAGTCAGTAAACCTTTCACTAATGTTAAATAATGGTGACAAAAGGAATACACAAAATTACAGATCAAATTCACAAAGGCCTTTTCCACATTTATGAAAAATTGATAGCAAAAGCAAATTGCCCACATT